>NC_090250.1:40240445-40335445 GCF_037325665.1 Littorina saxatilis
TGGCGCTGTACACGTCGGGGGGTAGACGGTTCAAATCCTCTTCGCTCATCCTCCTAAAGTCCACGTCAGCCGCTGGCATCATGTCGGGGCTGTGCAGCCCGAAACTGTGCATGCCTGGTAACATGACACAATCCACAATGACACACGACTGACTAAACCAAATAACAGTGAGATTCAGACTCCAAAAACGTAATCCAGGAGTTGCAGGGTCACCTGCAGAGAGTCTTGATACAGAGCAGTACAGATTATCCTGTAACATACCCACAAACAAGACAATAAAGGCTCTTCGTGTCACAAACGGCAGTTCTCTCTGGTTCACGACTAAAACTTTTTAACGAGTGGATTGCTCAGTCCGTATCACGCAGCTACAACTTAACAGCGTTTTGTTTTTCGCTTCATAAGTCTCAAAACAACCTACACACTAGTAAAGAAAACAGTGGCCTACACAATCTGCAGTAACTGTTCTGTACTCTGTGTATAACATCTTCATATCAACGCGCACAATAGATCCTGCAATGGAGACAAGGTACAACCAATACAAACATCACAGAAATGTGTCAAGCGGCGTAAGGGCCAATCTTTCGCTCGTCGCTCAAAGCCGTCAGTAATCATAACAAGTCGTAAATGATACACATGTTCCAATACTCTCACATAATCAACTCTTACTCGACTCTTGGCATCATTCCTATTTTGTTGACAAAGGAGCCACTCCACATACCTGCAGGGGACATGTTTTATAGAGGTAGCATGGTATCCTAGTGCGTTTTTGCTTTTGTTTGCCGGCTGTTATTAATACTCGTTTAGTCTGTTGCGATTGAACCAGGGAGAAAGAAATGCACATATCCAAACATAGCCCACCGTGCACAAGCACAACAAAAACATGCCATTGGCAGAAGACATAACGCGCGAGTACACAGCTGACGTACACACACGGACAAGGGGGACGTACCTGATTACTTACAATCGGATACATGGGTGAAATGCAGGTATCCACACACTCACAAACAGACAGGCATGCATGCATGCAGCCTCCCACGCCTCCAACCACCTCCCTGCCCGGCCCCACCCCTCTCTCTCTCACACACTCTCAAAATATCCGACTCATACGCGGGTACCAAGAATCAGAATACGAAAATAAATACTATTTTACACTCCCCCCCTCCCCCCCCCCCCCCCGATAAGCACACCACACACACTGAAAAACACACGCCTATACACATGCATGCGCTTGCGCACAAACACTCAAACACAAACACACACACACACCCACACTCACACACTTTCAACACAACAACACACACACACCACACACTGACACAGACTGCGACAAAAAAATAAACAGCCTTACCAGACTCAATGGAAGATACTCGCTGTATCAGCCTGGCTTTGGCAGGACTGCCGCTGGGCGTGCCGAAACTATCCGTGTCGTCACTCTCCGCGTCACCACCGCTATGACGTACATCCCCGTTTTGCGTCACACCGGCACCACCACTACCACCACTACTACCATTGCTCGGCCCTAAGAGCGGCCTTCGTTCTGTGTTGTCCAAGGTGGACACACTGTCCGTGTCTGACGAGCGTTCAGACTCGCCTCTCGTGTCCAGGAAAATGGAGGGGGGAGAAGAGGACGAGGAGGAGGACCCAGGCCCTGAGCCGTTCCTCCCAGTGGTTACCATAGCAACCTGACCGTTGGCAGCGGCGATGGTTCTCCTGAGGTCTATGGTGGAGTTGAGGACTGGCTGACTAGACAGGCCGGCGGTGGCTGGGAGGGGCTGGGAGGAGAAAGAGCTGAGGGAACTCGAGTCGCTTGACGCCGTCCCGAATGACGTCACGCCCTCCTCGAAGGGCGAGTCCGCGCCGTTGACCTTGACCTGCCGAGCGGGAAAGGGGGAGGTGGCGGTGACGTTGATGGTGGAGATGTTCTTGGGACGTTCTGCTGCCGACATCGCTGCTGTCTCATCCATCTACAAAGGGACGGGGAAAATACATGTTTGTAATATCGCAGAAAACCGTCTGAAGACTTCAGAGCGTTGATTAATATTCACATTGTTGAAACTTCAACAGAACGCAGGGGGAAAAAAAGGTCTTTGTAGTTTCCAAACTTCAGTTTTCTGCGGAGAACTACTTGCTGAAGCAACAATTCTAAATATCCTTCTGACTAACAGAAGAAAATCAATAAAACATCCTTGACTAAAGTTTCTGCTTGCTAATGGATATTTATTTTCAGACTTCCATCCTGAAGATTTTTAATCTTTTGAAGGGAAACCTTAGAAATGGCCCACATTTTTAACGAGCTTTCTTTGAAAAAAAAAGAAAAAAAGATACACTAACTTATTCTATAAATATATTACCCGATAAGACTGAACAAGCAGACAGACAGAAACAAAACAAACCTACGCAAGAGGGAGACACATGCCAGTCAGGGAATTGGCCTTGTCATTGACAAATAAGCTAGTGGAGTGTGTGGATAAAAATCATTATTTCGCTTCCATAACACTCCCGACGTTTTGACATCGCGACCTTTTGGGGGTCCCCGCTAACTCTCTTGACGGACCGGAAGTGTGAAAAGTGCGAGACTGAAGGGGAGAGACAAGGGGAGTAATTGTGTACCGTCTGGAAGACTGTTCAAACGTCACACTGCTGTCACTGTTCTGGAGATTCTTTCATGATCAGGATTTTGACTGTGTCAAGGTGACCTATTTCTAGTGCGGTATTTCTGCAATGCTATGCAGTTATTTTCTTTATTGTCTTTCTCCATATGTTAGGTGGCAAAGACAGAAACTTAGAGGTGGTCTGATAGGGAATGACTTTTCACGCCATGCAAGTCAGACAGGCGAATCGAATGCTTCTAAAGTTATTTTGATTTGCTTTGATTTGATTTAATTATTCCCCATTATGTCTGTTTCGGCTGTTTTACGCCTCTCCTTTACTGTTTTTGCTTCTCTTTCTATTCTTTTTCTTTCGTTCTTACCCGCACCGTTTTCCCACAAAGGTCTTTAAATCTCTCTCTCTGTCTCTCTCTCTGTCTCTCTCTCTCTGTCTCTCTCTCCCTCCCTCCCTGACTCATGTATGCCCAGATCTTCCTTCACCTGGGCCAGGTATTGCTCGTCCTGCTCGTACTCTGGAGGATCTGTGGCAAGGTCCACCAAATTTAGCTTCTTTCTTCTTAAAGATGTGAAAATGAGATTTGTATTCTTTCTGTTGGCTAACGTTCAGTTCCTGTTGCCCTAATGTGCTATTCTGTTACTGTCCTGGTGAGACTGAAGAGATAACTCGCTTTTAATTCGCCTGTCTGACTTGCATGGCGTGAAAAGTCATTCCCTATCAGACCACCTCTAAGTTTCTGTCTTTGTCTTTGTGCGTGCTACTCAGTGGGACAAATAGTTGGGAGTGGCAAGAGCGTGATGCTAGCACTAAGTCTTCTTCTTCTTCAACGTTCTAGAAATTCTGGTGACGTGTGAGCTCGTTTTCCCATTTGTGTTTCCCACACTATAGTCTGAGAGCATAGTCAGCTTCACTCCGCTTTCGTTGGGTAGGCATGTCGGGTATTTTCGTGTTTCCATAACCCTCCGAACTCCGACATGGATTACAGGATCTTTTCCGTGCGCACTTGGTCTTGTGCTTGCGTGTACACACGAAGGGGGTTAAGTCACTAGCAGGTCTGCACATAAGTTGACCTGAGAGATCGGAAAAATCTCCACTCTTAACCCACCAGGCGGCAGCGACCGGGATTCGAACTCACGACCTCTCGATTAGGAGGCCGACGTCTTACCACCACGCCACTGCGCCCGCCCATGATACAATAAGGACGCCAGAACATCGCTCAGCTGCATTTCCGGTTCACACATGATAAAAGATTATTTCTATTACTCTCCGTAGTTTCTCTCTCTTTTGCATACCAAAATAAGTCTAGTTCTATTGCACTTTGCGCTCTCTTTTCTGTTTTAATTCATCCTCTTAAACTTTTTTCCTTTCCATCTCAGATTAGAAAGAGAAGCAAAAACAGGGAGAAGGAAGAGGGGAAAAACACCGCAACAGACATATTTGAGAATAATCGAATCAAATCAAATCAAATCAAATTGACTTCATTGCAATTTTTCATATTTGAGATACTAAAGTTATTTTGATTTGCTTTGATTTGATTTAATTATTCCCCATTATGTCTGTTTCGGCTGTTTTACCCCTCTCCTTTACTGTTTTTGCTTCTCTTTCTATTCTTTTTCTTTCGTTCTTACCCGTACCGTTTTCCCACAAAGGTCTTTAAATCTCTCTCTCTCTCTCTGTCTCTCTATCTGTCTCTCTCTCTGTCTCTCTCTCCCTCCCTCCCTGACTCACCTGTATGCCCAGATCTTCCTTCACCTGGGCCAGGTATTGCTCGTCCTGCTCGTACTCTGGAGGATCTGTGGCAAGGTCCACCAGCCTCTGGTTGTCCGATACGCCGTTGTCCGATGAGCCCACCGTCTCGGACACCAGGTCTTCAGGGTATGACCAGGGGGTAGCGTGGACCTTGTGCATGTCCTCGTAGCTGGGTACTGTGAGTGAATGATAGAAATAGGGTTGAAGTGTTTAGTTTGTTGTATGATCTTTTGAGTACATTGGTACTACCCTGTTTGAGCTCGACAAGAATCTGTCAAAAGTTGGTCTCAATATAGAGGAAGTATTTAAAATTCACCTTAAAGACGTACATCACGTCAACGACGTAGTAATAAATGTTTCCTATTCTCTAACATTTAATGTTCCAGCTACCACCATTTCTTGTTTTTCTGACACTCACCGTCAGGATCCGTAGTGTTCTTGCCGATGGTCCTCTCCACCAGCCGTTTCTCCGGGTCGACAAAGATACGATAGTATCCAGCCACCAGACACACGAAGTTCTGTGCGTCCTCTGACAGCAGGCCCAGGCTGATGTCCTCTGTCTTCTGACCCTTCACCTTGAGGTCGACCCTGTGCATGTTGTCTCCGTCCTTGGTGACCTTGACCTGTTCAAGATGCTCAAAGTCCGCCAGCTGTGTCAGCTGCAAGAGATCAGATCCACAACATGTGGAAAAATCGATTTTACAATATGAAGACGAACGAACAAACTAGCTAACTAACTGACTGAATGACTGGCTTGAGTTGTTTGCTAACTATTTTCGAAATGAACAACATAAAAGGTACTACAAGACAATATACACCTGGTCAGCGAAGCTACAGACTTCTCTGACACGGTTAACTGAGAACATATATATCGGTTTCATTTTGTCAAATATCATTTGTGCGCTGTCTAAGTTTCACAGTTTACTGACATTTCCCAGAAAAAACGTAATGTATGCTCGAGATCCAGAGCAAAAACAGAAATCGGTTTCACTTTTTACCATTTAGACTCCCATGGTCTTATTTGGTTAGCTGTTTGACTTTGTACTGTTAAGAATCCCGTGGTCTTATTTGTAAGCTGTTTGACTTTTTACTGTTAAGAATCCCGTGGTCTTGTTTGTAAGCTGTTTGACTTTTCACTGTTAAGACTCCCGTGGTCTTGTTTGTAAGCTGTTTGACTTTTTACTGTTAAGAATCCCGTGGTCTTGACTGGTTTGCTGTTTGACTTTTCACTGTTAAGACTCCCGTGGTCTTGTTTGTAAGCTGTTTAACGTTTTACTGTTAAGACTCCCGTGGTCTTGTTTGTAAGCTGTTTAACTTTTTACTGTTAAGACTCCCGTGGTCTAGTTTGGTTAGCTGTTTGACTTTTAACTATTCAGATTCAGTTAATCGTGTTCTGTTAGCTATTTAGGCCAATACTTTTCAGCCCCCCTGACATTTTAAAACTATCCCTTTTTCTCCATATGTAGGCCGAAGAATTCTAAAGGCTTCCCCAGCAAGTACAAAAACGTCAACATTTTCGATTTTTGGATATTAGAATCTATTCTGTGAGCAGCGGGACATTTTTTTGTCTTGAGCAGCGCTATCAATTCCAATTACCGTAAGAAAGCAGTTTCACTGAGCACCAATGTTAAAAACTAAATTAAATGAGAGAAGCAAGAGGTTTCAATCAAAATCGACATCTAATCCGCAGGAAATAGGCTGCTTGCTACAGAATCCCCAGCGAGGAAAGGATCCCCCAATTATGCACTAGCGTCTTGGCGGAGTATATGCGGTGTTCTCTGCAAGTATTACAGATACTTCCTTGGCTGTGTGAACGATAGCATTAACCACTACAGATCTGTCAAGGCTTTACGTTAGCTTGGACACATGCCACACATCTCCAACCTGGCTACTTTCACTGCAGGTTAGGATTTTTTTGGAATTAATGTCAGAGATTGTCAATCTGCAAAATTAATTCAGCAAAAAAGTCACACTCTCCCAAGGAAGAAGACAGGCTGGTGAAACACGGTGTGTTTCTTGGTCAACGGATGCTCTTATTCCTCGTGAAAGCCTTAACTCATTGTCTCCCAGGTCCGGATATATCCGTACCCACTCATATGGCTCTATCTGACCAGGTACAGATTATATATCCGCACATACACTCATATGGCTCTATCTGACCAGGTACAGATATATCCGTATATACACTCAAATGGCTCTATCTGACCAGGTACGGATATATCCGCTCAGACTGTTTTGTTTGTGTGTTTGTTTGCTTAACGCCCAGCCGACCACGACCATATCAGGGCGGTGCTGCTTTAACATATAACGTGCGCCACACACAAGACAGAAGTCGCAGCACAGGCTTCATGTCTCACCCAGTCACATTATTCTGACACCGGACCAACCAGTCCTAGCACTAACCTCATAATGCCAGACGCCAGGCGGAGCAGCCACTAGATTGCCAATTTTAAAGTCTTAGGTATGACCCGGCCGGGGTTCGAACCCACGACCTCCCGATCACGGGGCGGACGCCTTACCACTAGGCCAACCGTGCCGGTGCTCAGACTGTTAGCTTCAGTCGCTTCCTGTGATGTCCATCTAACGCTTGCATTCCAGCGTGTTGATACACGGTTACTACACAGTTTCTACAATTCTGAGTGACCTGCTACAGCACAACTGGTCTCGGCTAAAAACAACTTGGTCAACATAGTTGGGGTACGTAGAAAGTGTTAAAAGACCAGTAATACTTTATACTTTAGACCAAAACAATACTTCAATCAAACAGTAGACTACCCATTCACATCCACAACACATTTGAGTACAAACGTCACCGAAACCAAAGGCATTCAAATATATCATTCATTGTTGTTTTTGTTCTTTCTCAACATTGTGTGTGACTCACAGCATAGGACTTGATGTTGGTGACAATACTGACTCCTGAATGTGGTCCCACCAACAGCATGGCTTCTGTCTTTTTGTCCTGCAATTCACACAGACAGGCTTTTCTATTACACACGGAAAGCCAGGCAAACACGCATGCAGGTTAACTAACACCAAGGAGAGAGAGAGAGAGAGAGAGAGAGAGAGAGAGAGAGAGAGAGAGAGAGAGAGAGAGAGAGAGAGAGAGAGAGAGATATTTTTTGCTTGTTTGTTTGTTTGCTTAACGCCCAGCATACCACGAAGGGCCATATCAGGGCGGTACTGCTTTGACATATAACGTGCGCCACACACAAGACTGAAATCGCAGCACAGGCTTCATGTCTCACCCAGTCACATTATTCTGACACCGGACCAACCAGTCCTAGCACTAACCCCATAATGCCAGACGCCAGGCGGAGCAGCCACTAGATTGCCAATTTTAAAGTCTTAGGTATGACCCGGCCGGGGTTCGAACCCACGACCTCCCGATCACGGGGCGGACGCCTTACCACTAGGCCAACCGTGCCGGTAGAGAGAGAGAGAGAGAGAGAGAGAGAGAGAGAGAGAGAGAGAGAGAGAGAGAGAGAGAGAGAGAGAGAGAGAGAGAACAAAGACCGAGAGATAGAGAGGCAGAAACGGAGTGACAGACAGACAAACAGACATAGGAGAGAAAGAGAGAGAGTGAGGGGTGGGGAGAGAAAGACACAGTCACACAGAGAGAGTTATAGAGATAGAGAGAGACAGAGAGGAGAGAGAGAGAGAGAATTGAATTGAATTGAATTGAATTGAAATTTATTTTACGAGGGTGACAGAATAAGCAATGTTTACATGCTTCTTTTCATCCGGCCCTCGCCCATTGAGGGGTAACAAACAAGAAGAAATAAAACATAAGTTTAACAATAGTACAAATGACATATTTACCATAATTAACATGTCAAGCAACCAATACGACATTTTAAGATGCAATAGGATTCTTTAGCAATGCTTGAAAATTATATATAACAGGGAAATATGTGTTTGTATAAACAAAATCCTTCATGAATTATATATAATAATGTTTTTCAATATAATCAGAGAGTACAGTTATATTTTGCCAGCTGCTTGATAATAGTTTTTATAAGTTTTGTAAAAGAAACAGCATGTAATATTCCTTGAATGATGTTTCATGAATTCGTAATTTAATTATATTTGGAATGGCGTTCCACATAATTGCTCCAGAATATGATAGACTCGACTTGTACAGGTCAATTCTTGGAGTTGGTGTAATTAATTTGTTACATTTTCTATAATGATTTATTTTGAAATTTGAGGCAATGAGTGTAGGGGCATTCCCTGACATAATTCTATGCATCATCACACCTTTGTTATATGCAAATCTATCTTTGATAGGAAGAATTTGCAATCGTTTATAATCAGTCATGGAAAGAGATGTATTTTTTAAAATAATTAATTTAACAGCTCTTCTATGTAAACTGCCCAAGTGTTTCAAAGTATTTGCACTTGCAGAGTCCCACACTGTGGACGCATAGTCAATAGCTGACTGAATATGTGCCTGAAAAAACAGTTTTCTTGTGCGAAGGTCTAGAAAGTGTTTGAGAGAGAGATAGAGAGAGAGAGAGACAGAGAGGAGAGAGAGAGAGAGAGAGAGAGAGAGAGAGAGAGAGAGAGAGAGAGAGAGAGAGAGAGAGAGAGAGATGACAAAACGATAGAGAGAAAGGCAGACAGACAGACCGACCCAAAGACCAACCAAGACAAGACAGACACAAAGATTCTACAGACAGACATACAGACAGAGACCAAGACAGAAAGCGACAGAAAAAAAGAAGATGAAAACAGTCAGCCAGCCAGCTAAGACTGACATATTTCATTTATAATGAACATCGTCTAATTTAGACATACACCCACAATCCCAAACCACAGCTCCCAAATGCCCGCGTCCTACGCTCAACCCCAAAGTCACCTACCAGCAGTGTGACCATGAAGACCCTGGAACCAAACGTCTTGAGTTCGCCGACGATCTTCATGTAGTGAAGCTTGGCCTGCAGGGCGGACAGCTGTTTCTGTCCAGGGGCCGCCAGACTCTGGTTCATCTTCAGGTACTGGGTCAGCATCCTCTTCAGGTCCTTCCCCTTCATGGAGTCCATCAGACTCTTGGACACGAACTTGTCAAGGCCACACTCCTTGCTAGAGAAACAAACAGCAGCATGAGATCGTGAAACCGAAAGAGATGAGACAGAGGGATGCTGGGTAAGTTTTCTCTTAAGATCTTTGCTTGTGGTTCACAATGGATATCAGGCTCTCTTCGAAACACTCATTGCTGCAGGAAAACTGGACGATTTTAAGTTTATAAAATTAAATAAACACAGAAAAAATCACTTCATCATAATTCACTGCTGCTGGTTATTTCCAAAAAACAAACTTGCATACTGAATCAATGTCAGCAACAGTATTCTTTCGGTTGGATTCTTGCGTGGTCAATTTCTTGCACCCTGGCTACACATCAATTGTGTGTGTGTGTGTGTGTGTGTGTGTGTGTGTGTGTGTGTGTGTGTGTGTGTGTGTGTGTGTGTGTGTGTGCTTGTGTGCTTGTGTGTGTGTGTGTGTGTGTGTGTGTGTGTGTGTGTGTGTGTGTGTCCGTGTGTGTGAGTGTGTGTGCGTGTGTGAGTGTGTGTGTGTGTGTGTGTGTGTGTGTGTGTGTGTGTGTGTGTGTGTGTGTGAGAGTGTGTGTGTGGAGGGTAGGGGGCTTGCATGTACACACGAAGGGGAAAAAGACACTAGCAGCTCTGCACATAAGTTGACCTAGGAGATCGAACAAATCTCCACCCTTACCCAACCAGGCGCGGCCGGGATTTGAACCCGCGACCTTCTGCATAGGAGGCTGATGTCTTATCCTCTCGGCAAATGCTCCCGTCAGACAAAGACTAAATCATTCCTATTGCCCTGTACTCACATGACAGCCTTGATGGAGATCTTGTTGCCCATGTTGTTGCTCATGGCGTGTTGCTGGATCTGCAGCGCAGCCAGTCTCAGCGCTGTGTCGTACTTCATCTCAGATGCGAAGCGCTCGTGCAACACGTCGTTGCAACACTGCAAGGTTCAACAAAAACTGCCCTGTTATTTCCATTCACGGGGAAGGTTGTGGCAAGAGTAGCTAAATATGAAACGGTCGGGTAAAGAGTCGAAGGATGGCCGTCCCTGCCTGGAATCGAACATGTGACCCGAGGATCCCAAGTCCAGTGCTGTACCAACTAAGTTTCCATTAGACTGTACGGCAGTCGTAGTACCTCGCCTCAATAAGGTAGGTGTACACAAAGGCCTTCGAGTTTCTCTTCCTTTCTGTGGTCTTCCTTTAGAGCAGGCCATTGTTCACACAACGTTGCATAATATCATCTCCCGTTTAGACCTAAGCAAATTACCCATGTCTCGTTCATGAAGCATGAACTATCTTAATGCCATCAATATATATATGTGCTAATATAAGGGATTCACCTGCAAGTAGAAGTATTCAAAGGCGATGGGGTCTTCTTTTACAACAGGCCATTATTCACACACACACACACACACACATACACACACATACACACACACACACCAGCCGTAGCATATTCTACCCTCTCCCAGTTGTAACTGAGCAAGATATATATGTCTAGTTCCTGAAGCATAAACCACCCGCATGATAGTCAAGGTATTAGCTCACCTGCAAGTAGAAGTACTCAAAGGCGATGGGGTCTTCCTTCAGCAGGTCGTAGGCGTCCTTGGGCACAAAGGTCACGCGGAACAGACACCGGAAGTAGCGGGCACCCTGTCTGGCAGCAATCTGCAGCAAACCACATGGCTTAAATGAGTCAACAAAATAACCATAAACAACAACAAAACGAAACCGAGGGACTACCAACTTTCCAAAATCAAGAATGTTATTTTGTGGAAATATTAATCATAGTTAAATCGAACAATTCCCTATTATGTCAACCTAGGGGTAGTTGAAGTGGCATACACACAAATGATAATGACACAATAATGCAACAGATCTTATCTCGATACAATCGTTGTAAGTCATGGACGCAGTTCATGTGTACTGGAAAGTTCAACCGTCAACCACTAAAATCAATCATCCAATAAATCCACTCGAATGTCGGTGCTATATATAGAGAAACTTGCATTTCAAAAATAGTTCAAAGTTTAGTTCTCTTTTTCTGACACTATAATTGAACAAATGCAAGAATGAAGCCGTTTGTAGTGACTGACTTGAATACAAACTTTCAAACTATCACGTTCTTTAACGAAAAGCTAAAACTGTTTAACATAAACGGGATTTTAATCATATATTCATTTTATCATCCGAGGAAAATACAGATTTTGGGCTTGCTGACTAGAAATATCTCACATAATTAACGAAAACACAGTGTCTTTTTTATAAGCATGTGCAAAATCCGATTTTTGATGCGATTAGATCACATCAACCCTGCCAATGTAGATGAAATTATTTCATACAAAATCAAAAAAAGTACAGACTGTGCAATATTACTAATTGCTGTTTACACTCTCTTGTCTAATCCAAAAAAGACAGTTTATACGAACTTGGGGAGAATCCAGGGTCATCACATACATTTCAGAAAGTAAATTTCAGCAGAAGTTCAGTAGTGCATAAAAATAAGGACCCTCTGAGGATAGCTGCATGATCTTCTGTTTGATCGTGTGTGTGGTTTTTGTGTGTTTGTTTTTTTACAGTATTGCTTTTGTAATCGCCAAAGCACGCATGCACTGTCTTTCTATTTGTGTGTATTTTTGATTCGTGTTTGTGCAGAAAAATGTACAGGACGGCACGATAAACCATTCCTAATTTGACCTAATTCCTCTTATTACGTCTCTTCCTGCAATCCTCATTTCCTCATCCCCTCCATCATCCACCCACCCCCATGACCTATCTCCATCCACCCCAATCCTACACCACCCCATCCCCCATCTCACTACCCAGCCTGCATTCAGCATTCCTCTCTTTCCGTGCGACTGCCCCGCACACAATGAGATGGAAATAGAGGTCGAGCCGTCGGTGCAAGATTTGATCAGCTTCCATCAGGCTATCCCCCCCCCCCCTCCCCTCCCATTGTACTGTCCAGACTCCGGACTCAGACCTGTGGCCACAGAATTTGTATAGAGCCCCCTGATTTTTCTTTTCATTCGGAAGTTAGCAGGTCGATTTTGTTTTCTTACTTCAGTTTTCGAGACCTCACTGGTCATTTGTTTAAATTTTACTTCAGTATTCGTATGCTTTACATTAACATTCGAATCCTCAATGGCCAAATGTGTTTGTTTTCTATATTCAAGACCGACAGGTCCATTTTGTGAGCTTTACTTCATGTATTAAAAATCTCATTGTCAAAAGATTTGTTTGCTTAACTTTCCCATAGAGACCTCGCTGGTCAATTCGGACGCTTTACTTCAGCATTCGAATCCTTATTGTCGAATTTATTTGTTTTACTTCAGCATTCAATGCCTTAATGCTAGATTTCGTACGCTGTATTACAGTATTTCAGGCGTCAAAGTGTGTTTGCTTCACTTCGAAGCATTCTGGCCCTCAATGCTAGATTTTGTAAGCTATATTTCAGTTTTTCAGGCATCCTCCTCCTGTTTTTGCTTGTTATTTATTTCAGCATTCGGGCGCGCCCTTAATGGTAGAGATCTTTCAATATTTGAGGCGTCAACAACGAGATGACCAATACAAGAACTGCCAAACCAAAAAATATCTGGTCAATCTTAGCAAAAACGTTTCCTCTCTGTTTTTCTCAGTTCGGCTGTTTTTGTGGGTGTTTGTTCCGGTAGATGCCGTTTTTGTTATGTTTTTCTGTGCGAGCCTGCGCGAGCTTGCGTGCATGAGTTTTTATTTCTGTGTAAGTTCCAGAAATCAGACCCTT
The DNA here is from genome assembly GCF_037325665.1 of Littorina saxatilis. NCBI lineage: Eukaryota > Metazoa > Mollusca > Gastropoda > Littorinimorpha > Littorinidae > Littorina > Littorina saxatilis. The sequence goes on from NC_090250.1 coordinate 40,253,615, forward strand.
TAACTGCCATGTCAGTATAGCAGGGGAGAAACGTCAGTAGAACCATGCCAGCACGCACTCAAAAAGAAAGTACACAACTGATAAAACCTTGAAAGAATTCAATAAGATCACGAAATTCAGAGCTGATGCTTCAAGGCCAAAGCTCTGCCGACTTCTCTGCCTCTTTGTATATGCACTTTGTTGCTTACATATAGGAAGCAAAGGTTGGAAGATGACGCACGGTGCCTTGGATCCAGTGATTGTCCAAGCCATTTTCCAAACCGCTATTTCTTATAAGTTTGAGTCCCGACTTTCACAGAAACTAGTAACTTTGTTGCGCAAACCAGAACCAAATCACAGTCATCCCATCATATTCGTCAGGAAGAAACCGGCCAAACGAAATAACCGTTATGCATGACCGGTGTCAATTTTGTTTCGGTATTTGAAGATGTTACCGGTACGGTAAAATACCGGACTTGTTTTGATTATGCAATCTCTGCTTGAACCAGTTATCTCTTTAAATGAAAACGCGACAGTCCGTCAGGCAGTCAGTGTCTTCTTCCAAAGTAAACGTAGTGTATATATATATATATATGAATCTTCACCAGGCGCTTGCTCTAGACTTGTACTCCTTTAGTGTATACCTTTACGAATTCGATCCCTTCCACACGACCGCCATTGTCTCTGTGATTCTCTACCATTGACTCTGGAATTACAGCAAAGCTCGGGCAGTAATGCCAGTCTGGCATGGTTCCGTAGCATGTCTGGGAATTATGCAGGCAGGGGGGGGGGTGGAATGGAATTTGGAATCTGCTTCTGTGTCTCTTGTCTGTTGTTACCGCTAACACATCGCTTGTTTTTGTCAATGACAATTATGTATGCGAGTTGGAGGATGGAATAACGAACAGAAAAAAATATTGACCGATATATTAGTTAACGGCCGCATGCATGGCAGAAATTGGTATAATTGAATCAAATGCAAAGGGAAACGTTGGGTGTAAAGAAAACACCAGAGACGATGGCAAAAACATTATATGAAGCCAAAACGCACATGCACAACTAAAGTATACGACGAATACCCCTGTCTTGCAAAAGATACATACAACAAAGTAGATTAGGAGGACAGGGAAAGGGCAATCGTTACACGAGAAGAGAGACATGGTCGAGTGAACAAAGAAAAGAATGAAATCAAGAGAGACGAGCATGCAGCTAAGGCCAAAAAAAAAATAGGTCTGTTTACGGTAACCCGACCGACCCTAGTTTTTTCGCGCGACCCTAGACTTTTTTTTGGCATTTGGGAAAAAAAAAACAAAAAAACAAATCTTGTTTTTTTGGCAAAATAACGTAAAAATATGGGTTTTTTGAAAAAAAATAAAAAAAATAAAAAAAAATCCCGACCTACCGACCCTATTTTTTTGGCCTAAGTTACCGTAAACAGACCTATTTTTTTTTTTGGCCTAACACTAAAAAAATCGAATCAGAAACACTTGCTCTGCAGAACGCACAAACCAGTAGTGTCAGCGGTACGCGGTGCTAAATGACGTTACCCTGTGTTTGGTCCCCAAGGTTCGCTGACACATGCTTCAACCCAAGGTTCGCTGACACATGCTTCAACCCAAGGTTCGCTGACACATGCTTCAACCCAAGGTTCGCTGACACATGCTTCAACCCAAGCTTGAAGTAGAGTCTCGGAACTCGGAAAACACAAACACACGCGTGCAGAAAAAAAGAGTAACGTGACAACGTCCGTTCTGCAAAGGACAGGTGTCATCATGCATGTCGTGGAGGATATTACCCAAAGGATGTTGTGAGAACGTCCACATTGCCAATTTGACCATGGCACGTTTCCTCAGCTAGCGTTTCGTGGTCTTGAAGCAGGGTTTTTAGTTATGTGATCTGACCAAGCTACGTTACCTTGGCAAAAGCTTTGCAGTCTTAAAGCAGGGCTTTTGTTTTGTTCTCCAGCCACGCCTCAGAGAACCCCGATCTGACCAAGCTACGTTACCTTGGCAAAAGCTTTGCAGTCTTAAAGCAGGGCTTTTGTTTTGTTCTCCAGCCACGCCTCAGAGAACCCCGATCTGACCAAGCTACGTTACCTTGGCAAAAGCTTTGCAGTCTTAAAGCAGGGCTTTTGTTTTGTTCTCCAGCCACGCCTCAGAGAACCCCGACCAGTGTTTAAACAGTTTTATGGTATTACAGCATGAGGCTTTCTCCCCCCTCCCCCTCCCTTTTCTTTTCTGTAGATTCTTCTGTTCCTATTTAGTTCCCCATCCCCATTCTTTAAATTTGTTCTTCTGGTTTATTGTTGTTATGTCCACCATTACGAAAATGTGTGTAATGTATAGTATTGTTCTGGTCACGTGATATAAGCATTTGCTTGAGTGCGTGTCCTAGCTGTATGTTTTGAACTGTTCCTGCGAAGAAATTCTGAATAAAATGTTGTTTAAACCAAAGCATGATACGTTAGTTCAACCAGTGTTTTCATAGTCTTGATGTGGTGTTTTTGCCTTACGATCAAACCACTATACCTTACTTCAGCTAGTGATTCATGGTCTCAAAGTACGGTTTCTTCATATGTCACCTTACCTCAGCCATGATCATGGTGTTGAAGCGGGGATTTTTGTGTCACGTTACCTCAGCAAGTATTACATGGTCTTCTCCTTCTGCTTTTTCCTTTTCTCAATTCTTCTCCTTCTCTTTCGTTCGCTTAGATCAATTACATGGTCTTAACGATGATTTTTCCAAGTTATGAACACGTTAACTCAGCAAATGTTTCACCTGGATTTTCTTTAGTGTTACATTACCTCAGCCAGTATTACATGGTCTTGGTGTAGGGGGTTGTTCTATGTTACGTATACGTTACCTCAGCCAGCGTTTCGTGGTCCTGAAGCAGCGTCATCTTGGCGGCTGTGCCTGTGTTGTTCTTCATGTTCTGCAGCACCAGGTTGAAGTGGTTAGCGCAACGGATGTTCAGTTTCTCCTGCAGCGAGGCCACCACGTCCTGCACACACATGAATGATTCACGGTAACTCACACAGAAAAGGTCAACAGTAAATCCCCCAGAAAGAATTAACGGTGATCTTCGTCCCAACTGATTTAAACAAGTGTCACCGGGAAGGTGGCAGCATGCCCGTATATTAGGTTCTTGAGTAATTGTCCTGCTAAATTAGAAAATAATGCAATTATTATGAAAGCGTACCGGTAGTCGTTATTATTTGAGGCAGAATCTGAATACTATAAAGAACATCCAACAAAGAATGGTCAAACAGAATACACGATTTCTGACGTCGAATCCAAGCACGAAGAATGAGACAAAAAGAAAAGTGGCAACAAACTCTGAAACGAACCAAGTTACTATGTCGATTTTGAACGTAAATTTACTCGCACTTTTGAATTCATGTACAAAACAAAACGTGTGGTAAAAAAGTTTCTACTTGAGGATTCTGTACCAACGTATTTCCCTTTCAAAGCTGAAACCTTTATCACCATGCAGTAATCTCTACGAGAGGACAACAACAGACTTTGGGACAAAAGGTTTCAAGCTAAGCAAAAATGTCCCTTTACTTGAACAAATTCGGTCACGTATAACAAAATCTGCAGCATCGTATTAAATAGTTTACAAACTGCACGTGAACATTCGGAGACTCTACATATCGCTTGAAAGGTTATTGCAGTCCGTTTTCTCAAAGACATATCTACACAAGCATAAAACGCGGACCGACAGATAGAACAAATCCTTTTGACAGTAAATGATGATTCCACTACCCGAAGCAGAAAAGTGCCCAGACAATTCCTCGCTGAGATGAGCAGGCAAAGACAAAAGCCAATAATACAACCCCAGCAATTTCTCAAACACTGCTATGTGCATATCAGCATGACACATGGGAATGGGTCCCCTAGTTTCCTGCGTCCAACGTATAAGCCATAAAAGGGAGGGTTTCTGCGGATCTGATGTAGGAAAGTGTGAGCATACGACTGGGCCGGATTGAAAGAGCATCAGTGGTTTGGACCGGTTGATGAAGGTTTAGAAGGGGGTGGGGGAATTTGGGGAGTAAGAGATGGAGTAAAAAGCACATGGAACTAAAAATGTAAAGCGAAAATGGGGAACCTTTATTACCTCTTGTTATGTCCGAGTAGTGACGTGCCTGTGCAAGCTAATGGTTTGAACTAAAGCACGGCCTAAATGGTGCACGAGATCCTGTGTTGTTTATGTTAAGTAAATTCACTAAAAGTATTCTCAATTCCGAGTATCACAGTTCTGAAATTAATTCCTCCTGGCTGTGGAATATCAATATCTCAATTCCGATGTCAAAATTAGTCACAACGAAAAAGAAGAACAAAACAGATAATCCTACGGGGTAAAACTCTTTTATAACAAAAACAAGTCGCGTAAGGCGAAAATACAATATTTAGTCAAGTAGCTGTCGAACTCACAGAATGAAACTGAACGCAACGCAACGCAGCAAGACCGTATACTCGTAGCATCGTCACTCCACCGCCCGTGGCAAAGGCAGTGCACGTGGAATTGACAAGAAGAGCGGGGTATTCGTTGCGCTGAGAAGGATAGCACGCTTTTCTGTACCTCTCTTTGTTTTAACTTTCTGAGCGTGTTTTTAATCCAAACATATCATATCTATATATTTTTGGAATCAGGAACCGACAAGGAATAAGATGAAAGTGTTTTTAAATTGATTTCGAAAAAAAAATTTTGATAATAATTTTTATATATTTAATTTTCAGAGCTTGTTTTTAATCCGAATATAACATATTTATATGTTTTTGGAATCAGCAAATGATGGAGAATAAGATAAACGTAAATTTGGATCGTTTTATAAATTTTTATTTTTTTTTACAATTTTCAGATTTTTAATGACCAAAGTCATTAATTAATTTTTAAGCCACCAAGCTGAAATGCAATACCGAACCCCGGGCTTCGTCGAAGAGTACTTGACCAAAATTTCAACCAATTTGGTTGAAAAATGAGGGCGTGACAGTGCCGCCTCAACTTTCACGAAAAGCCGGATGTGACGTCATCAATGACATTTATCAAAAAAATGAAAAAAACGTTCGGGGATTTCATACCCAGGAACTCTCATGTCAAATTTCATAAAGATCGGTCCAGTAGTTTAGTCTGAATCGCTCTACACACACACACACACACACAGACACACACACACACGCACACACACACGCACATACACCACGACCCTCGTTTCGATTCCCCCTCGATGTTAAAATATTTAGTCAAAACTTGACTAAATATAACAAGTCGCGTAAGGCGAAAATACAATATTTAGTCAAGTAGCTGTCGAACTCACAGAATGAAACTGAACGCAATGCCATTTTTCAGCAAGACCGTATACTCGTAGCATCGTCAGTCCACCGCTCACGGCAAAGGCAGTGAAATTGACAAGAAGAGCGGGGTAGTAGTTGCGCTAAGAAGGATAGCACGCTTTTCTGTACCTCTCTTTGTTTTAACTTTCTGAGCGTGTTTTTAATCCAAACATATCATATCTATATGTTTTTGGAATCAGGAACCGACAAGGAATAAGATGAAAGTGTTTTTAAATTGATTTGGACAATTTAATTTTGATAATAATTTTTATATATTTAATTTTCAGAGCTTGTTTTTAATCCGAATATAACATATTTATATGTTTTTGGAATCAGCAAATGATGGAGAATAAAATAAACGTAAATTTGGATCGTTTTATAAATTTTTATTTTTTGTTACAATTTTCAGATTTTTAATGACCAAAGTCATTAATTAATTTTTAAGCCACCAAGCTGAAATGCAATACCGAAGTCCGGGCTTCGTCGAAGATTACTTGACCAAAATTTCAACCAATTTGGTTGAAAAATGAGGGCGTGACAGTGCCGCCTCAACTTTCACGAAAAGCCGGATATGACGTCATCAAAGACATTTATCAAAAAAATGAAAAAAACGTTCGGGGATTTCATACCCAGGAACTCTCATGTCAAATTTCATAAAGATCGGTCCAGTAGTTTAGTCTGAATCGCTCTACACACACACACACACAGACAGACACACGCACATACACCACGACCCTCGTTTCGATTCCCCCTCGATGTTAAAATATTTAGTCAAAACTTGACTAAATATAAAAACTACGAACGAAAGGAAAAGGAAATAGCAACGAGGACAACACAAGGGGTCTCAAGGGGCCAGGGGTGGTTGTGGGTGGGGTTACAAGAAGAAACCTCCACCTCAAAAGTTAGTGTGTCTTGTCACACCTAGAAGGAAAAAAATCTCTCCTGCAGACGACGACGACAGCGCAGGCCTAATTAGTCTAACCTGACCCTAAGGCCAGCGCACAGAACCCTGGTGCATATCGCTGCACGTGGTATACGGAGACTCAAAAAGGTCTGGACACATTTGTTCTCCGACACCGATAAAGGCACAGTCCTTCCACCGAAAAGAGCTTCGCCTTCTATATCAGTCCTTCCACTGAAAACTGTTCAGCCCTCTATTTCAGATCTGACCAGGCGTCTACCAGGCGGTACAGACCAGCCCTCCACTGGCACACTTACAACAAATCAACCCCTTGACTGCTCCCTGTGCATTGTGGGTTATTTTGTTGAATCATTTTCGTAATTTGACACTAATTTCTTTCTTTCTTTCTTTATTTGGTGTTTAACGTCGTTTTCAACCATTCAAGGTTATATCGCGACGGGGAAAGGGGGGAGATGGGATAGGGGAAAGGGGGGAGATGGGATAGAGCCACTTGTTAATTGTTTCGAACAAAAAGCACTAATCAAAAAATTGCTCCAGGGGCTTGCAACGTAGTACAATATATGACCTTACTGGGAGAATGCAAGTTTCCAGTACAAAGGACTTAACATTTCTTACATACTGCTTGACTAAAATCTTTACAAACATTGACTATATTCTATACAAGAAACACTTAACAAGGGTAAAAGGAGAAACAGAAACGTTAGTCGCCTCTTACGACATGCTGGGTAGCATCGGGTAAATTCTTTCTCGTCCCAACCAATATGGGACTCCCCCTAACCCGCGGGGGGCTTTGACACTAATGTCAGTTAAGAAATCAATTCATTTAACATGTAACAACAACGACCATCAACAGAGAGCACTCAGATTGTGTAGATGTCCCAGGTGGAGGGATGGTCTGATGAATACCCCTTGCACAATTCTGGCCAGATAAAAGTTGGTGAGTCGAATCATTTACCAATTATTCTGCGCTAATGGTGACAATAGGACGGCATGCAGTTTAGATCGCATTACAACAGCATCCAAACCCAACATCAACGGTAAACAAATACCAATCGAACATAAACAAGCATACACATCGTCACAATCCCACATATTGTCGCCAGTAGCGAAGAATGACAGTTACACGAGAAGGGCTGTGCCTTAAAAGGGAGACGAGGAACGAACCGCCTCAGGCCTGGAATTGTACGGTGGAACCCCCCCCCCCCTTTAAGACACCCCCCCCCCCCCAATTTGAGACCTCCCCCCTTTTAAGACCTTACTTTTTTCTTCAGACTTTCTGTTCATAACCTCTGCAAATGTACCTCCATTTTAAGACTCCAAACCGGCACGGTTGGCCTAGTGGTAAGGCGTCCGCCCCGTGATCGGGAGGTCGTGGGTTCGAACCCCGGCCGGGTCATACCTAAGACTTTAAAATTGGCAATCTAGTGGCTGCTCCGCCTGGCGTCTGGCATTATGGGGTTAGTGCTAGGACTGGTTGGTCCTGTGTCAGAATAATGTGACTGGGTGAGACACGAAACCTGTGCTGCGACTTCTGTCTTGTGTGTGGCGCACGTTAAATGTCAAAGCAGCACCGCCCTGATATGGCCCTTCGTGGTCGGCTGGGCGTTAAGCAAACAAACAAACAAATTTAAGACTCCATCCTCTTTAAGACCTGAGTTTCTCAGATTTTTGAAGGTTTTAAATAGGGGTTCCACTGTACCCCGACATTGTGAAGCAAGGTGTCCTCCCGACACGTGAAGACCTCACTGTGGGATTCTCTGCCATCCATCCATTTCTCTCGGGGGAAGGGAGGAGGGGTGAAATGAAATGAAACAGGAAGGCGAAAATCTCATTTTCAAAATGAAACAGGAAGGCGAAAATCTCATTTTCAAAATGAAACTGCGGGCAAGTGGACCCCCACCGACATACTCGTCACGCCTCCGTCCTGTCGGTTTTATTCAATGTTCCATCAATTCTAAAATTTTACTGCGGAGTAGAAATAAGATTGTTTGGTAAGATTTGCGCGAGTGTCTTGGAAGAGAGAGAAAGCGACATAGAATCTGTGTGTCTGTCTTGTCTCGGTCGGTCTCTGGGTCTGTCTGTCTGTCTGTCTGTCTGTCTGTCTCTGTCTCTGTCTGTCTCTCTCTCTCTCTTCCCGGCCGTTGACAATACCATGCGTAGACGTACACCGAACTCTCTCTCTCATAATCTGTGTTTAGTCTTCGGGCATGCGAAACCTCTGCATGTGCGTGCATGTGTGTGTATGTGAGTGACAGCGTGTGTGTGTGTGTGTGTGGGTGTGTGTGTGTGTGTGTGTGTGTGTGTGTGGGTGTGTGTGTGTGTGGATGTGTGTGCTTGCATGTGTCTGTGGGTGTCTGCCTGCGTCTGTTTATTCACATCTACGTGTACAGTGCAAGAGTGTTTGGAAGACAGACATTGTCGAGTAGACTCAAGCAGATTAATATTCCACAAAATCGACATGGCACAGCAGCCTTCGCGGTATCGATCCACAGGAAAACTACACAGATTAAGATTGATGCTGTTATGCACAGCCCAAACTTTCCTCCTAGCAAGGATGACCTGAAAGCAAGCCTCATACGTCGGGGAGGGAGGACGAGGAGGAGAAGAAAATACATATAATCATGACATCTAGCATCTTGCTTCATTTGCTGGGTAAAAGTATGTCTGGAATTTCAGATCTCTTTCGGCTGGTATGTAACGGCGTTTTATGGAAAAGGGGCATAACTCGCAACACACAGTTTCCAGTCACGTACTAAAAACCGCCAGCAGAAAAAAATTTGCGTGAGTGTCTTGGAAGAGAGAGAAAGCGACATAGAATCTGTGTGTCTGTCTTGTCTCGGTCGGTCTCTGGGTCTGTCTGTCTGTCTGTCTGTCTGTCTGTCTCTGTCTCTGTCTCTCTCTCTTCCCGGCCGTTGACAATACCATGCGTAGACGTACACCGAACTCTCTCTCTCATAATCTGTGTTTAGTCTTCGGGCATGCGAAACCTCTGCATGTGCGTGCATGTGTGTGTATGTGAGTGACAGCGTGTGTGTGTGTGTGTGTGTGTGTGTGTGTGTGTTTGTGTGTGTGTGTGTGTGTGTGTGTGTGGGTGTGTGTGTGTGGATGTGTGTGCTTGCATGTGTCTGTGGGTGTCTGCCTGCGTCTGTTTATTCACATCTACGTGTACAGTGCAAGAGTGTTTGGAAGACAGACATTGTCGAGTAGACTCAAGCAGATTAATATTCCACAAAATCGACATGGCACAGCAGCCTTCGCGGTATCGATCCACAGGAAAACTACACAGATTAAGATTGATGCTGTTATGCACAGCCCAAACTTTCCTCCTAGCAAGGATGACCTGAAAGCAAGCCTCATACGTCGGGGAGGGAGGACGAGGAGGAGAAGAAAATACATATAATCATGACATCTAGCATCTTGCTTCATTTGCTGGGTAAAAGTATGTCTGGAATTTCAGATCTCTTTCGGCTGGTATGTAACGGCGTTTTATGGAAAAGGGGCATAACTCGCAACACACAGTTTCCAGTCACGTACTAAAAACCGCCAGCAGAAAAAAAATGTACTGATTTTTACATGTTGAGCTTTTTGGACTATGCCGGGTTAACTCTATCTATATTTACCAAACGATTTTGCAAAATTACAAAACTAAACAGGGTATTTTGTTTACAACTCTATATCTCTGTTCAAAATTTCTTTGAGTTTTGTACTGAGATTGATTTCCAAAAACCTGGGTTATATGCCGCCAACTCTCCATTCAGAAGTATGAAAGATAGAATGATTATGTTTGCACTGTTGCATCGTTTTCTCTAGTTTGCGGCATTAAAAACATATTTTGTTAACAAAATTCCAACATGTCCTGTTTTGTCATACGCTGCCGTCCCACAGCTGAAGAGCCACATTGATAAGTACATTTGTACAGAGACTCACCAAACAAAGTCTTATCTTAGATCCGTCTTAACAATCCTTAGCTTCCTATAACGACCAATTACCAGTCAGCTAATAGGCGGTTTTGCCATTTAAAAACCACAGGCTTGTAAAAAATAAAAATAAAAATAAAAAAAAGTAGAATGAAAAGCAAATTCCAGGCTTGAGGTATATGTTGTAGTTTTTTTCTTCTGTTGAATTTCATTTAAACTCAAAGCATTGCGGGTAGGGGGGAAAAGAGAGAGAAAACAACGTGCTTTGATCGGAATGATCAGACACAGTCTAGACAGCTAAGCCTGCAGAGATTTTTCTCCACAATGAACTCTTCCTAATCGCCAGATAAGTTTCGAAACGGGACTTTCAGTTTGGATCCATGCTACCACACAAAAAGAAAATTGTGTGCTCGTGGATGAGACTTTTGATTTATGATTATCTCTGTAATATGTCTGCACTTTCGATCGAGACCCTTAAACACCATACAACTGTGGAAGAAATAGAAGTCTTCCAAGTTCTAACAATGACAGGATAATTGCTGGGTTACATTAAAAACACAATCTTAACAATGTCGAGAAAAGAGCAGTCCGTTGCAGGAAATAACAACAACAACAACAACAACAAAAGAAAAAAGAACACGCATAAAAACCATGACTTTGCAGTCTTAACTGTCATATGAGAGATAAGCGTTGCTCTTTTTGGTAGAAATTCCACTGAAGTTAATGAGGATCCTTCTTTCCTTTTTGTGTATCTTTAATGTGCAACTCAGCCATGTCTGTCTAAAACACGGCAAGAACACTTTGACATAATAACTGTCCTTAATCAAATACAAGGATCTTCTTCCAATTCTATGCTGTTGGATCACTCATCTCCAAGTAACTGTCTTTTTGAAAGAGCCAGCGAAAAAGACATTCTATAAGGGTACTACTTGTCTCCGAAAACCTCCGAAAACCCCATCTAGACTAACTATATATCTATCTTCAAAGTGAAATATTGGACATGCCTGTGAAAAGTAAGCCTGATTCATGCTACATGCACCCTTATATTTGTGTTGAGAGCCGGATTATCGACGAAATCGATGCAACAATTTCAATGCAAGGGAGGTAACTCTTGTTACTCGAAAGCACAAGTATTGATGACGTCATGTGATTAGTGCTTCCGCGCCTTCGTAAATCTGCGCACAAACACGAAAATAAAACCATGAACTGTGAAAGTTGCAAATATAAGTCATGATTGCAAACAAAGCTACTTTCACTTTCGTTTTGGTGATGTGGTTGCTTCCCTTTAAATTCTTTAGCCGGGTAAGCGTTTTTCAGTGATAAGCATCTCAGGTGACTCAATGCTAATGTGATTCGGAGTAAGAATATGATATTAAATGGAAAATTTCCTAAATAAATTATCATTTAATTAATATACTTACCCGAATCACATACTGTATCTGCTAATGTGATTCGGGTAAGTATATTAATTAAATGATAATTTATTTAGGAAATTTTCCATCTAAGGACGAATTGTCTTATTTCTGATGAGGTTTTTGGGGGTTTTCGGATGTTTTCGGGGGTTTTCGGAGACAAGTAGTACCGTTCTATAACAGGTAGTGCAACAGAGATGAACTTGGGTGTGAAGCTTGGTAGTGGGGTACACACGGTCTCACCCAACACATTTTGTTTTTAACGCCAAAGGCGACACATCCAGGACATTTTGAACGGTATGAATGAGCTATGGGATCCGAACCAAGTACGACAATCCTGTTTTTATGCGAATTCTGTCCCCTGAATAAATTTCGCCAAAGCCGACACATCCAGGACATTTTGAACTATGAGCTATGGGATCCGAACCAAATACGAAAATCCTACTGTTTTTATGCGAATTCTGTCCCCTGAATAAATCTCAAAGCGACTTGGCTGGAGGATGACCTGACCAGTTAAAGCTCAGCATTTGTTCAGTTAGGGTTTTGTCTGTGAAGATTGCTCGAGTTTTCTATTTAGTCTGTAAGTTCCTCTGCCTTCATTTCTATTCCAGGCTGATTAAAATATGTGTAAAAGTCGACTGAAATGTATCTTCCACACAATTGATTTAACCTTAATGTTTGCGCGTGTGTGTGTATCTGTGTGTGTGAGTGTGTGTGTGTGTGTGTGTGTGTGTGTGTGTGTATGTGTGCGTGCGTGCGTGCGTGCGTGCGTGCGTGCGTGCGTGCGTGCATACGTGCGTGCGTGTGTGCTTGTGTGTGTATCTGTATGTCTGTGCGTGTGTGCGTGCTTGCGCGCGCGCGCGCGCGTGTATGTGTAAGTGTGTATGTTTGCGCGAGCTTCTACATCTTCATCACTCCTCGCACGTTGAACACGTACAAATCACTGATCAATGTGACAGTATAGGCGAGGAGTTGAGCTAAAAGCCGTTAATATGATCACATTCGTTCCATACTGCCTTCGTGTTCTGGCCCCTTAATCTCTCGCATCCTTGTTAGAGACAAAGTGCAGCCAAGAGGAGACACATGGGTTAAACGCATGCAATCTTTGAATGATACATGAAGGGCACACAGCTCACGTAATTATCAAACATCACCAGCTTCATCATCCTGCCTTTCCTTTTATGTGCTGCTTGCAAAGACGGGGATGAGACGCCTCTCTGGCTATTCAATTCCTCTGATGGCCTTTCAAGAAAATTGCAATTGATCTTTCGCGGAATCTTCCCCCTGATTTTCCTCAGGTCGAGACCGTAAACTCCTCCCTAATCTTCTTTAAATGAGAAAAAACACTTCTAGAGCATGCACGCACGCACAACCCCCCCCCCACACACACACACACACACACGCACACACACACACACACACACGTCTCATCAACTGCTATCAGTTTGTTGTTGTTGCTTTTAAGTCATTGTTGACGTTAACAAAGGTGCTCGTGTTTGTGCCTTACGGAATAACCATTGGTTTAGCACGCTTGTCCTACATCCTCGCAATTAACCAACGAATAAAGTGATCCTACAAATACAATCGGTGATTTTAGAGATTCCGTGCATTATAAAACTGTCATCAGATCTAAACTATCTAAAAACATTTGGACATGATTTTATTAAAAAGTGTACACAGTTATCCCCACTAACTTGTGATTGGTTCACACGTTCTCTCCTTAAGCCCCCAACGTGTCTGCATCGATTAAGCGCACAAAGCCGCTAAGGGATGAACTAGGCAAAGTGCTAAAACCTTCTAAAATCCCTTAAAAGGCAAACAAAAAGTCAGATTAATTATTGTTGGTGATACCCTAACGGCCATGCACCTCCTGTCCTAATTAAGAACCTGAGAGCTATTGTCCAGTTGCCGGTGTCCTTGCTTTTGAAGTCAATAGTCTTTTTTTCTATAGGGAAATCATTCTTTACGTTGCACTTGGTTTGTGATGCTAATGCTATTTTGTTTAAGAATTCGTTGGCATGGACATTACGCGACTTCCTTGTGCTTGGCTTCTTAACCAATTCTAGTCTCTGTCTATGTCTCTTTCTCTTTATCTCTCTCTCTGTCTCTGAGTCTCTGTCTCTCTTTCTTTCTCTGTCTCTCTCTCTCTCTCTCTCTGAGTCTCTGTCACTGTCTGTCTGTCTATCTGTCTGTCTGTCTGTCTGTCTGTCTCTCTCTCTCACACACACACACACACACACACACACAAACACACAAACACACATACACACACAAACACACACACGCCCCCAAACACACACCCGCCCCCAAACACACACCCGCCCCCAAACACACACACACGTGCACCCTTCCAAGCCCCACCCAGCCCAAACGCGCGCACACAGAGTTTATTTCTTGTAGTTAAATTTGCAAATTTGCATTTCGTAAAAAACAAAACTTTTTCGAGAAAGTGCCGCAAATTATTTCGAAAGTTTCAAGAGGCCCACGAGAAGCTGTGGGGGTAGGCAACGTCGCAGAGCCGGACTGTGGACTTAGCCCTACATACCGAATTGAAAATTTAGCATGGCTGGGAACGCAGAAGAAAAGAAGAAGAAGAAGAAGCAGAAGAAAGTTTCAACTCTTTTTTTCTGTCTTAAAAATGCAGATGCATTCAAATGTTTGCCTAGCTGTCTCTGACCAATCAAAAAAGACAGTATCTGTATAAACTTCCACCATCTTCATTTTGCATTTTACACCGCATGCCCTCAGAGAGACACAGGGAACAGGCTTGAAGCAGTTTGCCATTCAAAGTACATTAGGTCCCTACTGTTTCTCGCAAGATGCACGTGCTCGCTGCGAGATTTGCCGAGATCAGCAGAGAAGAGTGGACCAGTAATTGGCTTTGTTCAACGAGCTGCTGTTCAGACGTGGGTAGATTCCGGGGCTAAAAGGTCACACAGTCGTGATTGGTAAAAGTTGCTTTTCCCCCTAAATGTCAAGCGCTCGATATGTCCACTGCAGGACTGAATGAAGAAAATGCTTTTGAGTCCTGAATTAATGTCGTGCAACCAACACGTTCATGGTAACTATATAGCAGAAAAGGATGTGCAAATTGTGTAGTCGTGTCCTAATGTTACTGTCTGGTTGCGTTTGGTGTAACTTGAAGGAAAACGGCTCTGTTGCTGGTGCTGATGTGTGTGTGTGTGGCTCTCGTAGTAGTCGCACGTTAACAAGTTCACAAATATTTTTCGGATGACTACTATTTCCATTAGCCAAAATAAGAAAATTCTAACGGAGTTGATTAATCTACCTAGTGTTGCCCTTGGCTGTTTTCAGAGCAAACTAAAATCAAAAACGAAACTGATCAACAACAACAACAACAACAACAACAACAACAACAACAACAACAACAACAACAACAACAACAACAACAACAACAACAACAACAAAACCGTCCATATAAGCTGTTATACCAAGAATCATTTTAGTTAATCAATATATAGCCTGCAAGCCTTGGTAAAGATTAAACCCCCTATGCTCATGGCACAAGCAGGACGATGTGCACAAGTTGCCGCAGTGACACAAAACACACAACAGAAATCAAGAAAGTCGCAAAAACTTAAGAAGCAAATTCAAGCAAGAAAGTCGTGGCCACTGCGCCACCCTGGGGGACCCCAGTTCCTATCTTGAGGACGTGATCGATTTCACATGCGGTGCCTTCTCCTGGGCCCCTGACAGCCTCCTGCAAAGTGTCCCCGCCATTCCCCCTACATGCTTCCCTGCTCCCCCTAATTGAGGAATCATGAGCCCGCATTTCATTAATGCGCATGGTTTCATCACAGAAAGCCATTTTAGGCAGTATGTTCTTTAAAAGTCGTGGTATTTTTGCATTAGATGTTTTCTTTCCCTCTGTGTCTCTGTCTCTCTCTGTGTCTCTGACTCTCTCTGTGTCTCTGTCTCTCTCTGTGTCTCTGTCTCTCTCTGTGTCTCTGTCTCTCTCTGTGTCTCTGTCTCTCTCTCGCTGTCTCTCTCTCGCTGTCTCGCTGTCTCTCTCTCGCTGTCTCTCTCTCTCTCTCTCTCTCTCTCTCTCTCTCTCTCTCTCTCTCTCTCTCTCTCTCTCTCTCTCTCTCTCTCTATCTCTCTCTCTCCTTCTCTCTCGCAGTTATGCCCTGGGTAAAGTCGACAAGACTTGCCTGGAATGTATTCAGCTGGAAAGCTCTGAATTTGCTGGAATGTATTCAGCTAGAAACCACTTTCAAATTGCGTGAGGAGAAATAAGGACCAGAAGCAAAAGCACACCCAGCTCTCATCCAATTTGTAATTCCGCTCCCTGAGCAGGGGACGAGTGTGTTTTACTGGCTCAATGACGTGAATACAAAAATGCTTAATTATTATCTCTCTTCTGTCGTTGCCTCTGCTACAAGCCCAAGTCCCACGGACCCTGTAGAACATTAGAAGGGGAGGTACAAGTTTGATATTTGGCTCTCAAGTTCTATATTTCTTATGGCGCGTTTGTCAAGTGTTATGTTTGTCCCGGGGGCCCGGAAGCTCAGTTGGTTGAGCACTGGACTTGTGATCGGAAGGTCGCAGGTTCGAATTCGGGCCGGGACGGACACGGGTTAACTTTGTGTGCAGACCCAGAGACAGAAGCCATGTCCCACCCCCGTGTCACCACAACGGCACGTACAAGACCTTGGTCATTCTGCCATAAGTGCAGGTGGCTGAATACACCTAAACACGCAGACACCTGGGTAGCGCGACTCCGTTGCTGCTAGCTTTCCACTGGGAGGAAGGGACCCGAATGTCCCAGCGATGGGACAATAACGTTATGAAAAGGAAAAAAAAAATGAAAAAAACAGCATGGGACAGAACACGGTTCACACGATAACAATGAAACACTCTCAGAAACCTAAACCCTTGCGAAGCAGCGCCCAAGAAGCGAATAATGGCTGATAGAATTCATTATTCTGGTTCTTTTCTACATGGTTATAAACGACTCCCGACAGAATTGTTCTGCAAACAGTGACAGGCTGATAATTACGCATCATGTATTGACGTTACCACACTGCAAATTACTGTTATCTCTAGACAATCAAATATTCTGTATTTATTTAGAGCCACTACAGTCCGTCCTAGTTCTACTGAAACAGTATTTCCATGTCTTTTTCATTCATATACGACTGGGGCCAGTACTGATTGAATATCGACAAACTTAATATTTTAACTAAGTGAATCCATCAGCACTGAACATGATAATTCAGATAACAATCGGTGTCACGTTTTCTTCAACTTTTTTTCTGTTACGCCTTCTTCAGTCTGTAAGCGCTATTGTTGATTTCCAGCAATGTCAATAATAAGGTTCGTTTTGACTTTATTTGAATTTCTTGTAACATGTAGCATTTTGAATATTCGAAGGTGTGCAACTGTCACCTTAATCAAAAATGACACTACGGCTATTAAAAAAACTTGCGGGGGGGGGGGGGGGGGGTGGAATTTTATCTTCAGGAGTAACTTTCAAGATGACGTTCTTCATGTGTAACTTCCATGTCAACCACCAGTTGAGGTATTAACATGAGCTAGGAACATCCTTCAACTTAAACCCCAAGTAAAAAATATCTGCTTTTTCTGCAAAATTGGAATTTTCGGTTGAATTAGTTGTGTAATCAAGCGAGCGTTCCAATGTGAACAATGAACATGCTACATTAATTCGGCAAAATAATCCCACTCCGCAAGGTGCGTATTCAGGGTGTCGATTTCCTGTGTGTGTTCAAGTGGAAGCATGTTCTCATGTCTGGTAAATGCTTGAACAGATGTGTGATGGACGACAAGATCGCTCACACGGCAAGGATTGCATGTTGTACAATCCTTCTCATGTCGTCTAATTCTGTCCTCTCTTCAATTCGTTCTCTGTCACTCGTAAAAAGAATCACACACACACACACACACACACACACACACACACACACACACACACACACACACACACACACACACGCGCACACACGCGCACACACGCACGCACGCACGCACGCACACACACACACACACACACACACACACACACACACACACACACACACACACACACACACACACACACACGCACACACAAAGCTGCTCGAGCAGCCGCTCGCACCGGCCTTCACTTTAGCCATCACATCAACATCAAATTCATCTTGTTTTCTAAGGCCCTCACGCGCCATGACGCTGAAATTCCCCGCGTAATAATCGCATCAAAAGACGTCATCAAGTGTGCTGCCTTCACCAGGGAGCGAGCACAATAAAGAGAGCATTTTCAAAAAGAGCGCTCTTAGCTGCTACGACTCTCCTTGGCCCAGTCATGCTGAAAGACAAACTGGTCTCATGGGAACGAGAGGCGGTGTTAATATTTCTCTTTGTGGATGGAACAAGTATTCCATTATGATCCGCATGCGTGTGATCCCCTAATACAGGCTTCAAATGGAGCGTTCACAAATGCGTGCGGCTGAGCTGCAACAAGTGCTTCTAGACGAAGTGAAGGGGTGCGTTTTGCACCCCCCCTGTCCCCCACTCTCTCCCCCACTCTCTCTCTCTCTCTCTCTCTCTCTCTCTCTCTCTCTCTCTCTCTCTCTCTCTCTCTCTCTCTCTCTCTCTCTCTCTCTCTCTCTGGAACATGAGAATGTGACTTTTCGCACTGATTTTACACATCACCATTGGCTCAGTTATTCAAGTTACTGTGGAATAGAATCATTAAAGTTTAACACATGCTCCCTTGACCACACGATCTGCCTATAATTATAGACACATCCTCAACTGTTTTCAATGGAATAGGCCTACGGGCACTAATTAATGGCACAGTGCGCCTCCCGTAAACCATCACAGATACTGTCAGGCTTTTACACACAGTACAAACACCCTTCCGTTTGAACGCTCACCAAACGAGAACATCCTAGGTGCCCTACGTAAAGAGCGAGCAATTTTCAAAGAATTAATTTTGCGGATTGTCTCCTCACACAATCGGACCGTGGTGCGTTTTGGCGCTAGACCTAACTTTTAAACTCTAAATAATAAATTGACAGCTTGTTACACACAAATTCTTAAATCATAAAAGAATTCTTTTTTCATCAAGACAAGATCAGTACAATTCGAAGTTTTGAAAGTTTGAAAAAAGAAACGCCCGGAAGCAGGGTCCCGCAAGGTCGTGGTTCTCGTAGCAGACGACGGTTTATGCCTATCGCCAGTTCCTCTGAACAGTCAAAAGCCATCGCGAGAGTTCTTGTGAACCACAGCCGTTTGTTTCGTGCATAGTCGGAGGTACATAATAACGTGCTATTGCAGATAAGCTCACAGCGAGTCGCATTCAAATTACTGACGACTGCATTGTGAAAAAGGGAAACTGGATCACACGGGTTCAGGATGGCTCAGGGGTAAGATTAACCACGCAAACACTAATTCTTTGAAAATTGCTCGCTCTTTACGGAGGGCACCTAATATGTTCTCAAGCGGTGAGTGTTTAAATGAAAGGGTGTTTGTACTGTGTGTAAAAGCCTGACAGTATCTGTGATGGTTTACGGGAGGCTTACAGTGCCTTTAACAGAGATGAAAAGAAGGCCCTTACTCGTAGGTTTCCGTGCTGAAAGACAAGACAACTATCACAGACAAGGGATCTCCTGTCATTTCCCCACTGGTCAGATTGGTCAGATAGAAAAAGCTGACCCTCTGTCTTCGTTGATAGTCAGTGTCCGCCAGTGTCATTGTCCTCAACTTTATGCTGACCTGAGGATTGTCCAGGTAATGAGTTTCGATGTATAGTCTCAAGCCGATGTACACTGTTTGATGCAATTTAGTCTGTCAATGTTCAATATCTATGTTCTGGCACAATTACCCTATCTCAAATCCCTAGAAGCAAACAGGCATATTATGTGCGTATCATTTGCTCTCTTAGTGGACATGTGGCACTAACAGAATGTACCTTTTCGGCAGTTTTGTGTGCGTGTTCTTCTTCTCCAGGTTTCTTGAACTCAATTTAGTAATCAATGTCTTTAGGAAAATGTATTCCACGTTAGCACTTTTGACAGTTCCGATGTTCTACAACCAACCAAAACAATCCAACATTGTTGAAACCCACCATCACCCGAAAGTGAAGTTGAAAAAAAACTAACACACACAAGTCAAGGGTGAAACTAACCAACACAAAACAGTTAATATTACCAAAAACGGAATTACAAAATCACTTAGTTGAGAGAAATGCACGAAAGAAACAGAAAATCTCCAACAGAACGCAGCTTACGTTGACACTCGAAATTAAAGCCCCCCCCCCCCCCCCCCAAAAAAAAAAAAAAAAAAAAAAAGCCCGAATATAACGGACAGCACGGCCGAGATAAACGAACGAAACAAGCGAAAGTCAACAATAGAATGCAACTTACCTTGACGGTGGTCTTGTTGTCGTACTTGAAGGACTTGGTCTGGCCATTCTCCAGGAAAACCTTCAGCACGTTGGGCATGAAGGGCACGTAACTCTCCACAGGAGATGGCTGCAAGGCAAACAATCATTAACATTATTTTATACGTCAAGGGAAATAATCAACATCACCATTTCATTCTGCAAAGCCGGAAGTAATCGCTATTGTCACATATAATCCTGCAAGGGAGACAATCATTATCTTACTTTATTCGGTACGGAAACAATCACTTTAGTCATTTGATATTCCAAGGGAAACAATCACTATCATCACTTTATTCCGCAAGGGTAAACAACCAATAACGCCACTTTAAACTGCAGGAAAAATGATCACATTATTTTGCAATGGGAACTGTTAATGTTGTTGTTTTATATTATTGCAAAGAAAAGATTCACAATCACTTTTTGAACACATTTTATTCTGTTGATATTTGATGTATCTATCACAGCCATTTTCAGTTTTTATCATTCATTAATCATGTTCCGCTTAAACAAGAAATCTACACGAAGCCAACAAAGAAACGCATTGAGAAAGTGTTGCCATGAGACTGTATGTAAAAATGTATCACCAATGTGAGTTTATCACTTGCGTTAGAAATATAATGTAATTGCTCTGTTCTAACTCGCTAAGGACATGGTAACCAACCTTTAAGGTGCACGAACTCGGCCAACTACAACGTTTTTATTCAAAATAACTAATTCAGAAACAAAATCTGTTGGGGACATGTCTAGGACGAGAATACTTCCTCGTATGTCAGTGTTACGTACTCGTACTAATTGGTACTAGGTGCTACCCGTCTCAAATTAACTGTCGAATAATCTTGGAAACACACACAAGTGACATCTGTCATGAGAGTCAATATTTCACTTTGTTCCAGTTGCAGCACACTCCATCCACAAGACTACAATTGTGAAAGCATGTCGCAATTACTGTAGTATAGTCATAGCATTGTACTTCAAACGGACACCACAGACAGTACCTAATTCTTTTCGTAATGCAATGCCATTGATGTACAACGTCAATTATGATACAGCAAAAGCTCTGCTCCTACATGACGCATATAATACACATATAGCGAGTCCGGGTAAACTTCAAAATAACATGACTTTTTTATCTGCCGACAATTCTCCACCACCACTGGATAACGAGACAAACCGTATGTGTAATATTCATGCATGAACACACGACACTCACACAAGAAACACGCACAAACGATCCCTTTTATAACGTCTATGTAAATAAATTACGAACATAAAATCAACTACATCTAATGGAATGCAAGCTAAAAAAAACCAAATCTAACAGTACATGCATCAAAGTTACAAGTCTACAATACATCCCATAATTTGAACCAAGCGTTGCCCTTAATTATATTTCCAAGAAGGAATTAACCGGCGGAGGTTTCAATCAAGAACGAGGCTGCCGTCTCCCGAAGGGAGGCTGAGCGGGGTTTATGTAAATGTGATGGCGTTGCGAGAAACGGAGAAGCACGGGGGATAATCCAGTCTATCGAGTTAGCCCGTAATGAAATATGTCAGCACCTTGATGTGTCGGGGACTGTGGGAGTGGAAGGGACTGACCGATGGTCAATTGCTTGACCTGAGGGTCCTTGGTGTTTAGCGGGCGTCATGTCCAGAGAGGAAGGTTCCAGACGACCGGTCCGTCAGGGTCAAGACATAATTATGTGTTGTTGCTGGTGTTGGTGACCTTTGTTTGGCACCTAGGGTTCAATGTTATTCTACCGTTTCCAATGAGTGGCACTTGTGTCTTGCATTGAAAATTACGTGACGTCTCTGTATTACTTCTAATAATGAACTTGGGTTCAATTTAGTGTTATTCTTGCTTCCCTAACGACAAGCAATTGTATTTTGCGTGTGACAGTATCTGCATTCTTTATTCAGTATTCCGGTGATGTATATTGTTCATGTATCATGTTTTGTTACCTCGTTTTTGCAAGTGCATTATCCAAGCTGCATGTTTCAATCGTGCATTTGCAATGGTCAGCAATCCAAATATTCAGTTATTCTGACGACAAAGTTTGGTAGGGTTCAAAATTATTCGAGCGCTTCCATCGACGTGAATTTGCATCTTGCAAATGACCTGCCGTACCGGTATTGTGTGTTTCTTCTGATGAGAAACTTTGGCTATATTCAATGCAACGTGAGCGTTACCAATGTCTAGCCATTGCACGTTACCAAAGTTTGGCCTCTGCGCGTTACTAACTACCGGCCTTTGCATGTTACAAATGACAGGCGCTGGCATCTTCAGTCATTCCATCCCCTCTGTTAATGAACTGTGGTTCTTCTTCTTCTTGGCGTTCGCTGGTGCTACACATTCAGTCCCCCTCGGGAGATGAAGGTCGTCGTCTTCTCCAGCTCCAGTCGACTGCCACGGACCTTGGTTAAATTCAATGTTGTTCCAGCTTTACGAACGACGGGCATAATTATGCACCTTGCATTTCACATGATCTGCTTGCCCAATAGTGTGTTACTTCTAGTAATACACTTCTTTGAATGTTGAGCATTACCAAAGAAAGACACTTGTATTTCGCATTTTAAGTGATAGTAGTTCTTAATCTGAAATCTTTCTGGTGAAAACCTTCGGAACGTTTCAACGCTATTCTACCTTTACATTGACTGACTGACATTTAAACTGGTCCACACTCCACTATTTCTTTTATTGATTTTGGAGAACAGTAAAGTAAGCAAAGAGTAAAACAGACGCGAGAGACAATTCTATATAATATGTGATCTAGTCTGAAATCGAGCTTGGTGTGTAACTGATGATACGATTCACTTCACTTCTTGTACAAACGTTCAACAAAGAAAAAGAAGAACAAACACAATTAATGTTAAATCATTCGCTTGACTCTAAAGTCGTGTACAGTCACCCAAGAATCCGCCAAAAACACCAACAATGAAGTCAATTAGGTCGTCTGTGTTTTTGAAGCAATATACAAAGGAGGACATACATTGATTGCCCACGCCCATCATATACAAGACGTGTGTTGACAGTGCGATTTGCCAGAGACAGTGACAGACACGATCAAACAGCAATAACTCCACAGAGAGAGAGAATCAGAGAGAGAGAGAGAAACACAGAACAAGACAACGAGAGGGAGAGAGAGAGAGAGAGAGAGAGAGAGAGAGAGAGAGAGAGAGAGAGAGAAAGAGAGAGAGAGTGAGAGAGAGAGAGAGAGAGAGAGAGAGAGAGAGAGAGAGAGAGAGAGAGAGAGAGAGAGAGAGAGAGGAGCAATCAGGGACATGAACTAGAGACAAAGAGAGACAGACATAAAACAGGGACGGGTTGAGCGAGACGGGAACGACCAGTGGCATGAAAAATATAGACAGAGTAGGGGAAAAGACAGACAGACAGAAAGACAGATTTACACACACACACACACACACACACACACACACACACACACACACACACACACGCACACACACACACACACACGGACGCACACACACACACACACACACACATCCTCCCCCCCCCACACACACAAACACATCATTCCCCCCCCACACACACAGACCCAGAAACAAACAGCACCACCACGCCCCACAGGGACCCGGCACCGGACGTGCCCATCTTCTGAGTCCACTAGCTGCCTAATGGCCACTCCAGACACAGCAGAGTGGACACGAGTCTGCCCTTCCGCCCGCTCCCCCTGGGCTCTGCCCCCAGACCTGTGTCCGAAGTCGCCCCTAAAACACTTTAGCCACGCTTTCCTAAATCACACGACGGTCCACCGTCTCTTGGGGACTGGGGAAGGAGGGGGAGCAATCTTTCTCCGATCAGACAGCTTTCGTAGGTCGTCTGGTTGGATGCGGTTAGCAAGGCTTCTTGACCGCCAGGCACTAGTTAACCTCTGTCCATCTTTTCAAGCAAAGTGTTCCGACCTGATAGGAGAAGCGCTTGGAAGAGAGGGCTCTTTAGCTTTGGGGGACTTATTCGACACTCAATGCCTAGTTCTATAAAGCGGTGTCCACTTAGTGGAAATGATCGAGTCACAGCAATAGTGCCAGACCTACAACATTTTCTATCTCGTTCTGCCTCTATCCTTCTCCCGCTATCCCTCTCCCGCTATCTCTCTCTGTCTCTCTCTCTCTCCCTCTCTCTCTCTCTCTCTCTCTCTCTCTCTCTCTCTCTCTCTCTCTCGCTCTCCCACCCTATCTCTCTCTCTCCCTCTCTCCCTTCCTCCTTCCCCTCCCTCTCTCTCTCTCTCTCTCTCCCACTCTATCTCTCTCTCTCTCCCTCTCTCCCTTCCTCCTTCCCCTCCCTCTCTCCCTCTCTCTCTCTCTCTCACACCCCCACACACACACACACACACACACACACACACACACACACACACACACACACACACACACACACACACACAAACACACACACACACATTACAAATCAAATCGACTCAAAAAGTACATGCCCACTGGCGTTCACTCGTCAACCGGTCAAAACGGCCCATCCT
Source organism: Littorina saxatilis (assembly GCF_037325665.1). Taxonomy (NCBI): domain Eukaryota; kingdom Metazoa; phylum Mollusca; class Gastropoda; order Littorinimorpha; family Littorinidae; genus Littorina; species Littorina saxatilis. The sequence goes on from NC_090250.1 coordinate 40,278,079, forward strand.
CTTCACAGCACAAAACGAGAAAATTATATCCTCTCTGAAAAAAAATGACTTCGTCTAACCCTTTGCTACCAAAACCAGAGGAACCACCGGGGAACCTAAGAGTCAGCAGGTCGCATGATCCCATTGCACCTTCCATGAAAATAATTCAGCTGGTGAAAGATTGCACACTGGGTATTTTCTGCCGACGTCTTCCTTGGAATACACGACATGACATACTACGTCTTCTTGTATTTCATTCCCCGGGCTGTATCATGAAAGTAGAGTGATTTTCACTTGCGACTGTTCTGCATAATAATAATAATAATAATAATAATTGTCAGTAAGTACTGGTGTCACATGACTGATGTGAACCAGTTGATTGGCTAATGGCGATGCGCTAAAACTGTTAGCGCACTCTTGGAGTGCGCTAACTTTTCCACAGAGCGTATTCTTGCGCCCTTTGCCTAAGCAAGACTGTGCTCTCATACTCAGAATTAATTAATGACATGTAGCTTGTATTCTCCACAATACCAAATGACCATAAATTCCCTGCTTCTCAATTAAAGCAGAAGTGGTTTTTTTCTGACAGATTGCATGTGCCTGTGCCAGTGCCAGTGATCTAAAAAATAGAAGCCGCTGTGTTTCATCTAATTTTCGCCGACTTGCATAGATTCTTCTCATATGCCGTGTTAGTGGCATGTAGCTTATCATCCACATTACCAAATGATGAGTTAGTAGACAATTCCCAGCGGCTAACAGAAAACACAAGTGTTATTCCGATAACGTACCAGCTAGACCAGTTTGGAAGACTGACTCGATCGACTCTGTAGCAGACAACACAGAAATACGACTACATCAGTTCAGTAAATGAATGGTTTCAGAATTATTATTTCAAAGCAAGAACAATCGTAATCGAAAACGTGTAAGGTTCAGAACGTTCTTACCATATAATTATAAGATTTATTAGCATAAGATTTATTAGCAGCCTGCCTCATGCGTACAGACTCAGTGCAGACTGCAGTCGTTCCATTGCCCAGGTTGGCAGGTAGCCTAGCAGACGACATTAACCCCGCTCAGCAAATTAACATGTTGGGCAAATGTGAACAAAAAAACGATGGGGATATAATACGTGTAGGGTTCAGAGCATTCTTACCGTTCATATTTAGTATCAGACTCCCCGATGAGTGAAGATACAACACGAGAAATATGCCACATTTGTTTTGAAAATGTGCGAACCGTCGAGTCCCGCTTTGAGTCAATTCAAGGGGAGTCACTCCGCACAGTCAATCCGTCGAAGCTCGACTGGAGGTTTCGAATGGCAAATAATGAAGAGCCTTTCTCCGAGTTCAAATGAGGTCTCTCTGAAAGATCATCACTGTTCAGATTAACTACACTGGAATTTACCAACAGAAATTAAAATGCGTGTGACGAAAGCACGACACACTTGAGACACCCCACACAAAAGTAGATCTTTACTGTGCACGACCTGACCACACAGTTATGCCTATTCAAATGCGCGTTGCAAAATGTGCATTTGGAATCTTCTTTTTTCTATGGCGGTACTGACAATATCGTTATTGAAACAATCCCAGTGCACTAAGGGATTTATAGAGCAAATCTCAAAAATAATTATTGAACTCAGCGCTATGCGCTTCGTTCAATAATGAATTTTCTCGATTTGCTCTATAAATCCCTTAGTGCACTGGGATGTCTCAATAACTTAAATAATAATAATAATAATAATAATAATAATAATAATAATAATAATAATAATAATAATAATAAATGAGCATTTATATAGCGCAACATCATAACTTTACAATTATGCTCTTTGCGCTTGACATTTAAAGATTAAAACACAGTTATACAAGCATTTACATCTACATTCATAGTCAACAACGCTTAATTAAAAGCATACGCTAAAACCATGAATAAAATAGGTAGTGACTTTACATCGGATAACACACACACACACACACACACACACACACATAACACACACATAAAGAAGTACTGGTATTGTAAATAGTGTTTTCAGCAAGTAGAAAGATACAGTCGAACCTGTCGATAAAAACCCCTCAATAAACCGACAAACAGTGGTCGCTGTGGAAAGGTACATTATTTAGATAAAAACACGTCGAGGATTCTTTGTGGTGGTCGTTTCAGGGCAGGTGTTCACTATAGAGAGGTGGTCATCAAGTCAGATTCGACTGTAACTTCCTTCTCGCCTGAGCGTTCAAAACACAATCACCAACTTGTCCAGGGTTTCATTTACTAGTGCGCCCTGCACCATTGGCGCATTAAATCTGAAAATGTCCCATCACAATTTCCGTCAGTGCGTCAAAGGGCGCATTGAGATTACGTACCACTGCGCCACCAAATGTACACTTTACATCGGATTACACACACACAAACACACACACACACACACACACACACACACACACACACACACACACACACACACACACACACACATATATATATACAGAGATAACACGATATAGCGGCAAATTCTCAGATGGCACCATATTGCACCATTTTGCATCTTTGGACAAAACGCGTACAGGCCTCTTTGTCGCGTCTTGCCTTCGACTCTGTCCCATCGGAATTTGGCTGAGGGGGGACCAAATGCCCCATTGCCTTTTTCTCCCAGGTTAAAACCCTGCTTGTCCAGGCTTTTTATGTGATGAGAGTATTCTTCGACTTGGACACGTTCCAAAAACCTACAGCCCGGCTTCTTTCTGTGGAGAGTGGGGATTTTGTGAGCTGAATTATAGTTGACTAACCGGCACCTATGTTGACCTGCATTAGAAATACAGCAAATAATACCCGCTCTTCGCGTGAAGCACATAGACTATGCTGCAGATCTTGGGCATGCGTCCAAGGGGAAGTATCGATATTCTTATCCCCCTACAAGCCTGGTCAGATTTGTGTGGGTGTACATGACTGTTTACACACAAAAAAATGGCGGGCCGGGGGGGGGGGGGGGGGGTAATTTTAACCGCATCAAGTTTTCCTTATCAACAAAATACTATAAAGTTCAACAGAAACTTGCACAGTGTACAGAATTATGTTACGTTTCATTTACTGTCCTCGACCTAGTTGAACTTCGACCCAGTGGTCTAACCTACCATTCTTGTTTTTTTACACCCCCGGTATAGGGGTGTGTATAGGATTCGCTCGATGTGTTTGTTTGTTTGTGTTCGCATATAGATCTCAAGAATGAACGGACCGATCGTCACCAAACTTTGTGAACAGGTTCTATACATTCCTGAGACGGTCCTTACAAAAATTGGGACCAGTCAAACACACGGTTAGGGAGTTATTGGTGGATTAAGATTCTACAAGGACTTATACAGGGACATATTAATGGTCAAAGGGAAATAACCTTCTCAGTTGGTGGCAGTGAGAATGGTTATTTCCCTTTGACCAACGGGGGTGTTTTTCCTACCTCGGAGGAATTTCTTGTTTATTCTAAATTTTGGAACGTAAGCAGCCTATCTGTTTTTGAATTTTTTATCTCGTGTAACATCCTGCATAGATCTGAAGTGGGGAGCATATCTGTTTACACGGAAAGGCAAGTACCTTCAAAAGGAAGTAGTTCATTCAGTCAGTACGCAGATTGTCACTCTCAGAAATCCCGGCGGCACGTGCCACGATTAGGGAGTCATTTCCGAGAGGTCAAGACATCAGTTTCCCACCCACTGGGACAAAACGCAGCCTACCAAACCACACGGACAAACCTTTTACAGAATCATACCCCACGAAGACAACTAGGGTAGCCAAATCCCTTTACAGTCTCCCCTAAAGAGAAATGAAGTTTCGGACACGGATCAAAGTGTCATGACCCCTATTGACAGTGCAGAATAGTTCCTTCTTTCATACGAGGGCAAAACCCGGGCCTTTCGTGAGAATCAAATCGAAACATCCATTTTACCATCAATGTCGTCAGATAATGAACTCTGAAGATTATATAAGATGTCCTCCAGCCATCCAACTACTTTTGATACTGAGAACTATATAATTATAGATGGAGGGATATTTGGGTTCAGTCGTCGGTGATGTAGACTCCTCCTTTTAAATACAAGGGAAAAATCTGGGCTTCTTGCGAATCAACTGAAAACATCGCTTTTACCATCTAAGTGGCCAGACAACATTTTATTAGACGTCTTCCAACCACGTATGAGTCCTGAGGGCTATTTCCACACACAAAATGTTATTGGGATTCGTTTGTAATTGATGTATTTGTCTGTGGCCCTTTCATTTGCACAATTAAGGCAAAGAGCTTGGTCCGTTTAACCATCAAGCGATGACACCCTCTTTCTCCGGACACTTTCACTCTCTCTCTCTCTCTCTCTCTCTCTCTCTCTCTCTCTCTCTCTCTCTCTCTCTCTCTCTCTCTCTCTCTCTCTCTCTCTCTCTCTCTCTCTCTCATACACACACACACACACACACACACACACACACACACACACACACACACGACTCTGTGTCGGTGTGTATATGAGTTGTGTCGTGTCTGTGTATCACAAAGCGAGACAGAAGAAGACAGATACAAAGATACATAGACGACAGCGGAAGACAGACAGACAGACAGACAGACAGACAGACAGACAGACAGACAGACATAAACAGCGATGGGACAATAAAGTAATGAGAGAAAAGACATCAAGAGTCTAGCCGCCACAAGAATAATAAGGTCAAAACGGAGTGCAATGAAAAAGGAATCCATCCCAAACTTGCCGAAGCCCGTAAGCCATGAATTCCACCCTGGCGAAACATGCTCATAAACTGTCAGTGCCGCGCCGAACAAATCAATTTCAAATTACATCAATTTGGGGAAACAAATTATTCCATGATGGAGAAAGACCCCAGGGGAACAGACGGAGCACCTTTAAGCGCCCTCAACCCTTTCCATCCCCTTCCCAGATTGGCCCCGAATCGCTACACACTCCCCCCTATCAACCCCCACCCCTGTCTCTCTCCTCAGCGACCCCCTACTCTTTTCGTCCCCCTTCCCCGTGCAAACTTCGTTACGGGTGAGGTATTCGGATGTGGACGTCAGGTCGCATGTTGCTTCGCATTCATTTCCGAATTTCAAAGTATTCTTAAAAGCAAAGAGAGTGTGTGTGTGAGAGAGAGAGAGAGAGAGAGAGAGAGAGACAGAGACAGAGACAGAGACAGAGAGACAGAGACAGAGAGAGACAGAGAGAGAGAGAGAGAGAGACAGAGAGAGACAGAGAGAGAGAGACAGAGACAGAAAGACAGACAAACAGACAGTCTGTTTTATGAGTTAGTGTGTGTGTGTGTGTGTGTGTGTGTGTGTGTGTGTGTGTGTGTGTGTGTGTGTGTGTGTGTGTGTGTGTGTGCGTGCCCCCACCCTCACTTTGCAACCCCAATATCTCTCTCTCTCTCTCTCTCTCTCTCTCTCTCTCTCTCTCTCTCTCTCTCTCTCTCTCTCTCTCTCTCTCTCTCTCTCTCTCTCTCTCGTGCGTGCATGCATCTGCCAGTGTACCTGTGTCCACACTGTCGTGGGGTAGAGAATATAATACTCCTCAGAGACGAAAAGAGCGCTGGGCATCAGCTAAAATGCATTAAACCAAATGCATTCAGAGTCTGCACAGAGCCTGGCCTTTAAACATTGACGACAACAAACTTATTCCCCGAAGTACATGCTTTATATGTACAGTTCTGTCTTTATTTGGTGTTTAACGTCGTTTTCAACCACGAAGGTTATATCGCGACGGGGAAAGGGGGGAGATGGGATAGAGCCACTTGTCAATTGTTTCTTGTTCACAAAAGCACCAATCAAAAATTTGCTCCAGGGGCTTGCAACGTAGTACAATATATTACCTTACTGGGAGAATGCAAGTTTCCAGTACAAAGGACTTAACTTTTCTTACATACTGCTTGACTAAAATCTTTACAAAAATTGACTATATTCTATACAAGAAACACTTAACAAGGGTAAAAGGAGAAACAGAATCCGTTAGTCGCCTCTTACGACATGCTGGGGAGCATCGGGTAAATTCTTTCTCGTCCCAACCAATATGGGACTACCCCTAACCCGCGGGGGGTATATGTACAGTACAGCACAGGCTTTTAACAGCAGGAACAAGTTCTAGAACTAGGATCGATATTTTCTTGCTTACCAAAAATCACTTGATTAATCAGCGCTCATCATACAAGCGACTTTTGCACTGATGGAGTGACAGTAAAGCCGAGATCAACTTGTTTTTTGAATATACTTCTCGTTATTTCTTCAGCTGAAAAAATTTAAGGAGGCAAGCTTTGACAGTCCCTTGTCATTTGCAATGTTAAACATATTCAGTTTCATTGTTTGTGTGCATGTTGGGTTGAGACAAAATAATCGAGGGTAGACGGAGCAGGGCGGTTGGAAAGTGGTGGAGAGCGGGGGAGGGGAGTGGCAGAGGAAGGTGGAGGGGGGTGGGGGGTGGTGGGTGGTGGCTGTGGCTTGACGTCAGCACTCATGCGGCGATAGAGTCAAGGAAAATGCCTTAGTTCATGTGCATGGTGTAAAGTCTCCTTCAAACGTCTTGGTTTCCACACTTTTATAATCACGCAATCTCCGGGACTCCGCACTCTTATTACAAGAGGCTGTCAGAAAAACAACATTCGTATCTCTTGCACGTTGTGTCATCTGCATTTGGGCTGCTTCTGGTGGACAGGGCGACTCCAATAGTTCTTTTAAGGTTCAATGTCCTGCATACTTCATTCAGCGAACCTCTCTGTTTTTCCTGTACTTTTTACTCTATTCCTTCCTTTTCTCCGGATCGACGTCATGCACAACCAATACGTTTCGTTTTAATAATCAATTTCTCTTCGTCGTTGCGATGCAGGAAAAAAAAATTCTGTTTTGTTTCGTGTTTAGCGTGGCCAAATGAAGGCGGTACCCCCCCCCCTCCCTAAAAAGAAAGACAATTAAAAAGGGTGCAATATATCGCCCTCTGCGCCCTCCTCAAAATTTCAATCGTCCCCGTGTCGATGCAGGTTTTCCCTGTAGAACACTGTATCCCCTTTCACTCTGCGGGATTTTTGTGGTTTGACATGCACGTGAAGCAATATGGACAAGGGGAAAACGCTTGACAAAAACATGGACGGCCCCCCTCTCTCTCTCTCTCTCTCTCTCTCTCTCTCTCTCTCTTTCTCTGCCCACCAGTGTCAGGGCTAGAGCTAAAAGGAGTTTCGTCTGTTACCCCGCGCCCTTTCTTCATCATGGAACAATTTGTTAGCGCTAATTGACGTAATTTGCGGTTCACAGCTCGAAAACTGCCACCCATACATCGCACGCACAGACACACACACACATACACACGCGCGCGCCCACCCACACCGACACACACACACCAACCAACCGGCCATCCTCTCTCTCTCTCTCTCTCTCTCTCTCTCTCTCTCTCTCTCTCTCTCTATGTCTCTCTCTCGTAAAAGCACAAGAGCAGTAGCACAAACCTCAAGCACCACATACAGACACACAGGACACCAGGGAATGAGGCAAGCAGAGCAGTAAGACGAAAGTAATGGGGGACTGACGGCATCAACACGAGTCCCACGACACAGAACCAGCCATAAAGTCCACAGTCAGTCCGCCAGACGAGACACCATCTGTGTCCCGGCAGTTCCGGTACCGAAGACCCGTCGGAAATAACTCGAGGTTAAGTTTGATTAAAATGTTCAAAATACGACTTTCGAGAGCATTTTTCGGTCGAGCCGGCTTGAAATCACCATGGTTATGTAAATGAAGTTCGTTATGAACCTAGCCGTTAGAACTGGCATGTGAACTTTCCGAACTTGGTCAATGTAAGTTACGTGTCCAACTCGTGAAAATGACAAAAAGAATAGATTTGAAATGTGGATAAAAAAAAAGTGCAACATATTGTTAATCTCTCGTAGAGGTGATACCCTGACCATGTGGCGGAGCTCTGTATGACTGTCTTACTGTACGAGCTTCAATCTTACTACTGTTAGGCATTAAGAGTAGGTCAATGTCCCGTGTGTTAGACTGAACAGTGAAACTGCTGCCTGACAAAACAAAATTATTTAGTTAATAAATAAAAATAAATAAAAGAATAAACGTGAAAAAATCCGTGAGGTCAGTCAATTGAACGCTAAACCGTAGACAAAACGGAACATTTCCTACACCGTCGATCTAGCTGTCTTTGAAGTTGACAGCCGAACATCACAGATCATGTTAGAGACTAGCTGATACCTCCATCTCCCCATCTATTGCCCATGGTACGGATGTCTCCTGAAAGCCCAAAACGGAAGTGAGATCTGAAACGATTTCACCGTGCCGCCATCTTGCAAAAAATGTTCTTCCTTCTCCTAACCTGCTGAGGCATGCGCCCTGGCGTCTTACGCTCTTCCTGTCTCGTAAATTCTCGTTCCCAATCGCGACTGCGGCAAGATGGCCCTGATTTGCTGTCCCAGGGAAAACATTTATCCACAAAAAAAGTTCGGGATTGGGAGGCAAAGTTTCGGGCCAAACGGGTTTGAATCTGTCCCCGGTGTTTTCTAAAGAGACACCGCTTGAAGGAGTGACGAGGGCAGAGATGGAACTTTAATAAAGGCACGCGCGATTTCCTCCAAAGAAGTGTCCACAATTCGTTTTGCATTTTTGCCTGCGTGCGCGTGCCAGGCGATGAGGAAAGATTAAAGGAAAAAGGAGGGAAATGATAATGACAAAAGAAAAAGGATTAAAAGAAGAAAGGAAGTCAAGGAAGAGGGAGATGCTGAGATTGCCAGGCTGAGGGGTGTGGGAAGGGGAAGAGGAGGGAGGTGGAGGGAGGAGTGTTGGTGGAGCATGTCGCAGCAACGTGCACACTGCCCACACTGCATCCACCACTGATAGGTTTCAACGTTTGACAACTTCCTGGCTCTTTTGATACTTGAAGGCTTCTTCCTGATGTTTTGCCTTCTAAACAATTTCGCTTTCTTTTAAAGACACAAGATGGCCGAAAATCCACTGACACACACTATTCTAGAATGTTGTAATCTTCTGGATTGACACCACTTGGGCATTTTCAAAACATTTCTGTGCGCTAGTTTTCGGCACTGAGACGCAAACATTGTCTATAAGTTATTGGCCAGTTGAAAAGCAACTGTTACAAATCTAGTTACGATTGTGTGTACAGCTCAGACAATGAACCATTTCAGATCAGTCTTCTAACGGTTATTGTTCGCAGGCACTGCAATTTAAACAATCTTGATAGATCACTGACTTTTGGGGACAAATCAGTGACGATGAGCGTTGGCCTCCTTCTGCTCGCTAGACACAGCAAAGTATCTGGATTTCCAGAGTTTTGGGCTAAAGTATAATATTCAAGACCTTCGCAGTAACTGCACATATCCATGAGAATGAATCCGGCTAGTGTAATACAAGAGGATTTTCAGAGTCTGTAGCTGAAGTACAATATTCAAGACCTTTGCAGTAACTGCACATATCCATGCGAATGAATCCGGTTATTGTAATACAAGAAGCAATGGCACTTTAAGAACAAGCACGAAGCTCATGAATGCCGTGTTATTGTCTTAAAAAAAATAGAACCTTAAAGGCACCGTCCTTCCCGCGTATACAGTCATGTTCACCGCCACAGATCTTCCCAGCTTTTCACATGGAATAAGAGCACCCTTTCACATAGACACATACCACACATCAAGAGTCTGGCTGTCTTATGCGCAGGATGTATCCATTCATTAAGCAGATTGACTCGGGTGTAACCTACGTTATTAATTCAAGAAGAAATTAATATAATAATAATAATAACTGGACACGTTTAAGTGCCTAACCTATGGCTCTATGCCCTTTACAAAAGAAGACCGGCACGGTTGGCCTAGTGGTAAGGCGTCCGCCCCGTGATCGGGAGGTCGTGGGTTCGAACCCCGGCCGGGTCATACCTAAGACTTTAAAATTGGCAATCTAGTGGCTGCTCCGCCTGGCGTCTGGCATTATGGGGTTAGTGCTAGGACTGGTTGGTCCGGTGTCAGAATAATGTGACTGGGTGAGACATGAAGCCTGTGCTGCGACTTCTGTCTTGTGTGTGGTGCACGTTATATGTCAAAGCAGTACCGCCCTGATATGGCCCTTCGTGGTCGGCTGGGCGTTAAGCAAACAAACAAACAAACAAACAAACTTTACAAAAGAACATATACAAAATAGAACATTTAAATGTACAACCTACATAAAACAATTAATCATACGGACAAAATCACCACATGTACAAATTCCCACTCTGAGCTAGAAGCAACCAGGACAGAACTGCGGTGGTGAATATAATTGCTTACACGTGACGGAATGTACCCTTCACCTTTGACAACTGAAGCAAAACATATTGTCATCATTTTCACGAGTTTTCATTCATAAAAAGCTGTGTAACCAAAAACAATACTATTCATATGTGACAAATCCAACTAATGACTCGGTTTCAGTTTCAGGTGAAACGGGGATTGTCAAAGTAAAAGCCGCGGTCGCTAAAGATGAAACAACAGACGATATGTGACCCTCCACCACGAAATGAGTCGCATGTCACCTTTGCATGATTTTCATATTTTTACATTTTCCGAAAGAGTTTGTTATGCTCTATCCAGTGGTGAAAACCGTTTTAGAAAAGAGCGAAAACTGTTTGAGTTATAAGCATGTGACTAAGGTGACCCTCACACTGTTACCAGACACTCTCCGGACTTATATTAAGCCTAGCGCAGAACCGCGCGAGGTGACATGTGACTCATTTCGTGGTGGAGGGTCACATAAGCTCCCCTCTGATCGTCAAAAAAGCTGGTCTGACAACAAGCCACCAAACATCTTATAATACCATAGGCTGGATAAAACAACAAAAAACGCGGAACAATATACGTTTTCCAGGTGCGGAGTATACTAATATACACGATACGTACAAAAAGCCAACCAAACGTATACCAAACAAAACAACAGCTCTACGGCACATGCTCAACTAGTCCACCAAGGGAGCAGGAGATCAAAAGTAAACTTGCCGAATGTTCGGTCTGGATTCCAGTCAGGAGGGAAAAGATGACAAAGTAAAATAAAAGTGATTTATTAGCTAAATAGGGTTAAATGAGAATGTGAATGTCAATTTGAAAACGAACATTTGTAACAATGCATTTATGACAAATTGAATTGTCAGAGTTCTCCTGTGCGATAAGGAGAGCGGAGGGGGTGCTTTGGGCAGTTTTAGGAGTCATAAGAAAAAAATAGCTCATGTGTATAAGGACACACACAAAGAAACCTCCGATACACAACCAAACAGACACACACTGATTTCATAACAAACAAACAAAAGGACATATCCTTCTCGAATGAAAACACCAAAGTTTGATCTGCATGATTGCCAGACTGAATGAGGTGGGTTTGTTTTTTTTATCTTTATTTGACATGTATCTATTTGTTTGCATTCTTACAAATGAGGCATCTTTTGTTCCCCTTAAACACAATTCCCTGCTCGCTTACTCCTTTAAGTCTCACATAATACACGTCATAATTTACATGGGGTAGGTGGAAACTCGTACGTCATATCTTTTTTCGCCAAAAGTGACAGTATGTTACTAGTGATCTACACTGGAATGTAAGCATCTTAAATTTCAGACACACAGAATCTAAATCTACTTTGCTACTCAGATGTTTCATCAGATTAGTGTTCTAAACAGAAAAATATCTGTTTTTTACTGAAGAAGGGTATATTTCTGTCGCTTGATCATTTCAATAAGATATGTCCAAACTCCAACATATAATGTGAATTGTTCATAATACCTAAGATTACAGAAAAGCAAGGAGATGGAACAGTCTAGACAGTCCTGGGGCCAGGAGTCAGACGGTAAGAATTCGCAGATGGAGTGATTCTTGGAGGAAAAAGGGCGAGGGGGGGGGGGGGGGGGGGAGAAAAGCAGTAAGATTGCACAGATGACGTGATTCTATCAGGAAGGAAGGGGGAAGAAGGGGGAGGGGGCAAAATGGTTGGGTGTGTGGGGGGGGGAGTGGGGGGTGGGGGGAGGAGGGAGGAGAGGGTGTATGCAAACAGACTTTTAGTGGCTGTAGGCTGGAAGACATAAGAGACAGCCTTTTTTGTTCGGCAATGAAAAAATCTCAAGCTTTGTGATTTTGCACGTAGGCCTGGGATTTCTAGGAATGGGGATGGGACAGGAAGGTGTGGACAAAGACTGTAAGGCTCAGTTGTATCTTAATTGATTGATTGATTCATTCATTACTTATTTGAATAAAATTCAATTCTGCTGCACACACACCTCTCTGTTTCCTTTCTTTCTTTCTTTATTTGGTGTTTAACGTCGTTTTCAACCACGAAGGTTATATCGCGACGGCTCTGTTTCCTTCTTATATCCTTTGCGCGTGGTATTGTAAGGCATTCACATCCGTGCAAATACATTTCTTAAATGGGACAACAACAAAAACATACGCCAGTGATGACGTAAGAAAATTGACGTAGGAAGGTATCAATGACGTCACACTCACATTTGTTATGCTGGCTCCGTTGACCATGACTGCGTCAGCAAAGCGCACTCTTGAAGGGTTGTTTTTCAACTTGGCTTTCTTCGCCGCCGTCAGTAATGCTGACTTTCGATTTGACTGCAAGATAAAATGATGCGTCCATAAAGAAACATAAACACGAACATGTTAAAAAGTGTAACGTATCCTACCTCTAACGACGTTAGAGAAACACATTTTGCTGCCCAACTCCCACCCTTCCGCCCTCCACCTATTGTAACGTACCACTTAACTGCATTGCTCGAATGAAGCACAACAGTATTACATTACTATACATAAACGTAACATTGATATGAAATTGGACAGATTTTGAACACATTTCTGTTGCAAGTTTTGAACACTTTGTGACATAGTGCATAGTTGTACTAGCGGAAGAGGCACACATAGTTAACACATAGTGTTCAAGTAAACACTCGTGAACACTATGCGTTTATTAGGTAAACACTTGTGGACACTAAGCGTGCTACTTCTTCCAGCCGACATATGTACAATGTCAAAAAGTGTTTAAAACTTGTTACAGAGTATGTCTTCAAATTGTGTTCAATTTCGTGTAGAGTGTAAAATCAACATAATGGAATTAACGTGACAAAACAGGGCATGCCATTGCAAATTTTCCATCGAGGGGAAAACAATAGCAATACTAATTCAAGGTCCAGATATGATACAATCACTAATCAATACATACAGGTGATTATAATATTCGTTAATGCATCTGAATACGGTCAACAAAATAACATATCGATCAAATCTACTAAAAGAACAGACAGGACCAAATGCAAAATGTCCACAGTATTCAGACATGCGGGGGTGTCAAGCATCTGAACTTTATCTGCCGATGGAAAAAGCGGCGGAAATTAGCTAAAGGCAAAAGACACTAATTCATTTAAGCTTCTTCAAATGTCTGGAATGCATGCTTCAACACGAAAACCGCTAATGTAAAAAGCAGGGTGGTGATAAGATAGACTTAAGTAGTTCTAAAAGGGGATCCGTTTCTTATTTCGGATTGATTTGAAGTGCTCCTCGCCACCTAAAAAAGGAGCACAGCTACCTTTAATTGCGAATTCAGAAAAGTAGTACACGTGAAAGTCCACTCATTAAAGGCAGTTTGAGTGTACATGAGCGTTGCAGCTAACGAAGTTCAAAGAAAAAAAAGAAGGAAGAAGAGTGTTACTTGACATTTTTAGAAAAGTTTCGAAAAAGCAACAGAAAAAAATATGACAGGGGCACTGATACTGGTGTTTTAACAAATAATCAATCAAAAGATACTGGATTCCGTTAGATTTCATTGCAATAATCAGGATTACATAAGCAGGGGAGTCTCGAGCATAATCGCCAGCAAAAGAGGTTTGGCCACAACACCCCATGCAAGACCAACAAACAAAATTGTGCGAATACGAAAACAATTACATGAGCTCGGCCAGCACGTACATTTTTGCCATTACGAATAAAAAAGACATTAGCTCAGCCAATAAGAACATTGAGCGAAAACGACTAAAAATGATCTGCCACGAAGAACATTCTTGTGAATCCGAATACACATCATATTGTGTCTCTAACATCGACACTCACTTTTAGCTGTTTTAGAAAAACAAAGGAAACAGTTGTTCGACCTAAAACTGCATGACGACAAAGCAAAGGATGAGATACGGATTTACCGAACTTAAGAGGTGGGGGTAGTGTGGCTCAGAGAAAGGATTTCGCCCTAAGGATGCTAGTTTCCCATCTTCAAAATCCCCGCCATCCCCGCCGTCACCGCCACGTGATCGATTACTTCCTGTTCAAGGGGAATTACTCGACGTGTTTCCAGGACAGATAACCCGAGCGCGCCTCTAACCCTGCCACGCAGACACTCGATCGTCCACAGTTTTCATTGATTATGGGGCACAACTTTAAGATAAACGGTGAAATTGAGGGTGGGTGGGGGGTAGGGGGGGGCGACTAGAAGAATGGAGAACAAAGACCTATTTACAAAGAAGTAGACGAAAGAAGACAGAGTGAGAACGATCTAGACAGGAATAATTTAGGCGAGTGAATGAAAAAAAGAGAGTGCTGGATGACCTCTCAAAGCATCACGCGGTGAAACTAGGCGTCAGTGGATGAAATAAAATTCAGAAACGTGGTCCAGCTTTTTCAGGATGCATCTGCATGTTGTTTCCCCTCGCTGTGAAACAGGCTTCAAAGCCATTTTAGAGAACACTAAAGAACTCTTCAACTCGAGGCTTGTGAAAAAGGAGTGAGCTATGGACCTACACGGCACAGTACCCTACTTTCAAGAGGGAGTAATAGATCGCAAAACGTATTTACACCAACAGTAACAAAGAGCTCAAGAGGATAATCTATGCTAAAACTTCTTTTTTTTAACAGACTTTGGGTAATAATTACAGAAGTTATGTAAAACAAATGGAAGAACAGCCCTGAAAGTGGCGAGTATTTTACTCGCCATGGCGAGTAGAAACGTGTCACTGGCGAGTAGAAATGTTAATCTACTCGCCAAATGCGAGTAAAGTTGCTGAAACAAATTGTTGGGTTGGCTAGTAAAGTTTGCTCTCTGGCTAGTACATTTTCAGAATCACTACCCAAAGGCTGGTACACCATTTTTTTTATTCTCAGGGCTGAAGAATATGAAGAATGAGCATGAGGTGAGTGGACGAATACATGTTGTTTTCGTTTGTTTGTTTGTTTTTTGATTGTTTGTGTGTGTTTTTGTGTATGTGTGGTGTTATTGCTCAACGCCCAACAATGATGTGCTTGACAAAAAAGTAAATAAATAGATACATAAATAAATACAAATGACATGCAGTACTCACGTTATCTGTGTAAGGCTGACACACCGTCAGTAGGATGGCTTCCTTGCATGACCTGTGAACACACACACACACATACCATACAGTACACAAATCCAAAAACAAAGAGACTGCCAACGTTCCAAAATTCAAAATCAAAAAACAAGAAAGGTAGGTTGTTGGAACATTTGTTATTGACAAAACAATACATTCACAAATATATCGACCCAACGGTCTTTTAAGTGCACAGACAAACAATTAATTCGCTTGCGGCTTCGTGGCAGGCGGAAGAAAAAATCAGCCAGATAAGTTTTCGTTATTAATTGTTTGTCTGTGCACTTAAAAGACCGTTGGGTCGATATATTTGTGAATGTATTGTTTTGTCAATAACAAACGTTCCAACAACCTACCTTTCTTGTGTTTTGATTCATTCATACAGCTAAGTACACTCCACAAATATTTGTTTATGAATCGTACTTTCCTTCTAGTGCAAGCAATCCTGTTCACAACCACGCATCTGTTCAATTTAACAACGAGATAACACCATCCATCCGCTGACACACTTACCAAAAAACCCACATAAATGCTTACAGTGCGGAGTGGTAATTTGTCGTTAGTTAGTTAGTTAGTTAGTTAGTTAGTTAGTTAGTTAGTTAGTTTGTTTGTTTGTTTGTTTATTTGTTGCTTAACGTCCAGCCGACTACACAGAGCCATATCAGGACGAGGAAGGGGGGGATGAAGGGGGCCACTTGTCAAGCGATTCCTGTTTACAAATGCACTAACCCATTACTTGTGTCCCAGCAGGCTTTAGTAAAACTAAATTAATACCTACTGGAAGATTACCAGTTTCCAGTATGTTAAAATAGGCTTAACCTATCTACTGCTGGACTTACATCAGAACACTAACAGATTAAACTATACATGAATCGCGAGACAAGCGGCAAGAGAAGAGATTTTTGGAAAAAATACAGGTGAATGAGCAAGAAGGCAGAAAAAAGAAAAGAATTCATGAAGAAAAAGAGAGCATGACAGGAAAGAGGAACCAAAAATCTACCTAACAGCAAACTAGAAAGCTCCTGCGGTTCCAAAAACAGGAGGGGCCTTTAATTTCATAACCGCAGTGCCCCACTGCGGGATAGTTAGTTAGTTAGTTGTTGCGTTTTGGGTCCAGCGGACCATATAGGCCAAATCAGGACCCCGGTAATTTGTCGTTGAATTAATCATATTAGTAATATATACCTATGTCAAACTGCTAAATTAATTCAGCAACGTCAACAAAACGATCTCACTCTGCAAAGAATGCAGCGACGATACTAAGTTGTGGTATGTGTCTAAGTGAAAGCCTGTTACTGAACATGATCGTCTTCGCGAGAAGGGCGGTACCTTCAATGATTTACGTTTTCCAATGAGACACGTTCCACTGGAGACATACACTCATGTTGAAACAATATTAACAATGACCATCCAAAAACTTCTCTCCCGCTTTCTTTTCTACGCATCCTGGACACCACGAAGAGACACAGGGCCATACCCGCTTTCCATGACAGGTTGCTGAGAAGTGGCTTCAGTTGTTACATTTCCTGCCGCTTTGAATCCGCTTCGAGGAAGAATGACGATGACATCTAATGTGTGTGTGTAGCATACTTCAATGTTGTTTCCGTTGGTAATGGTTTATTTTCAATGTGTCAACAACTAGCTTTTCTACCAATTTAACATGGCACTTTCCCTCTTTCACACGTGAACATCATTCACCTGCAAGCTGCTTCTGGTTTCGTCAAATTGGTCTGAAGGGAGCATGACCTGTTTCATTTCAACTTAGGCCACATATCTATGTCCCCTGATAATAGCCTGCTTCCGGCTAAGCTTATGTTCTTAAAATACATTTCAGAAATGATAGATAAGCTCTGGAGAGAAAAACAACTTTTTTTTCCTGACGATTCTGTGGTCGTACATTGGGTGCTCAAGACTTCACACATTTTTCTGACTTCTTAAATAAAAATGTCCCTCAGTATTCTGTGTCTGCCGACTAAAATGCCTCCAGCCTGTTGTTCGTGATTTCGGTATGGATCTTCTATCCGCAAGAGACTGTAAGGACCACAATAAACACAATGATGAATTTCCCAAGAACTGTCTTGTAATTTTTGTCGTTTTCTGTTTGAATCTGAATTGGTAAATACTTGCTATACCCTCTTCACAGAATTCAAACGACACGACTTTGTCAATGCTAATGTTGTTCAAAAAGGGCATATGTCTACTTGTGTTTTGCGTGATGCTGAGTGCGTGTTCGTGACCGTAATTGTTTTTGTGTGTGTGTTTTTTTCACTTCTCTGTTTGTTTTCTTCAACTAGGGAAATGTTTTAAACATTTGTAACGTTTACGAAGAAAACAAATCTCCCTTTGTGCGCACAAAACAAACGTCCGCAAAGCTCAGGCAAAAGAGCAGAATTCTCTCTCAAAGCTAACCCGCATAAAAGGTCACCCGCTATGTAAATTGTTTGAACTACCCGTAAAAACAAACCGAAACGGGTAAGGCACATTGCTTAAACTGCGCAACCGCAAAAAAACAAAAAAAACAGACCAGAAGCGGTTTAAGCCCCTAACAAGAAAAGCCCATGGGTTTTTGGTAGGGGCCGAAATGAGGCAGCAAATTACAGTCATTGAGCAGCTGCAGCCCAAATGAGGGGTTGGGGCAGAGCAGGCGGAGCCCACGTTCTACCGCAAAGACCAAGCTATTGATCTGCCATTGATCTAGTTTGCCATGCATAGAACCTCACAAATGTCTGCCATGAGCTCTGATCTTGCCATAGCGGTTTTGGAGTGGAGAGTTTCTCTTCCCTTGATTTGACGGATCTGGCTCGAAATTGGAAGATTTGTTTTTCCTCCCACCGATCCCTAGACGGAAGGAGTGTCATCCCTCCATTCAAAATGTTTTTGCTCAAAGAAGATTTGATTACCTGGTCTAATATCACTCTAATGTATTGTTTTAACCCCTTTCTTGCAGCTTTCTAAGGCTATAATTAAAAAGGGAAACAGAACATTACTGATTTGAAAAAATAACCCAAATCCTCTCCATTGAGAAAGTAATGTCAGATGTTAATTCAGCTACCATTCTTTAACATTGTCTAAATTCAAGTAGTCTTTGTCGTCCACGTGAGAAGATAATGAACAAGACCGCATCCACCACCCTCAACAACAACAACAACGACATGATCGTGGCATCGTGATAACCCACAGCACAACTTTTCATCTGAGAATAACTGCCGCCAAATGCTTCCGGGATGCATAATTTTATTTTATTTTTTAGATAATTAAATCTGCTGAAAACTCCAACACATAACACCATGTTCTATCAGTATGGAGAACTATAAACTTGAGGAAGAAGTGTTGACCCACCTGACCAGCTCGATGACTTTTTCCCGGGGGGCACGCCGCACCTCCTCCCCATTGATCTTCAGAATTTGGTCCCCCGGCAACAGCTTGTTCTCGCTCGGACCGCCTGTACATCACAATGTACAAATGTCATCATCACACGTAGTCATCAATGGTCAAAAACCAATCATCTACACAAGATAGATTAGTTTATGGAAAGTTTAATTTTCAGACAATAGCACATTCAGAAGGACGTCGACCTAATGGTCTTTACAGTGGATACACAGGCATGTAATGTATACAACGAAATATGACAACTTATCTCAGTATGCGTTCATTTAATTTCAAGATGGCATGAAAAGACCATTAGGCCGACGTACTTGTGAATGTTTGATTTTGTCTAAATTTAACGTTCCATTAATTTGGTTTGTCTTTTCTTTTTTTACTATTATTCACTGCACTCGTTTTCAGGTTTTCAAGTTTTCACTCGGACCAAATTTGCATAGTGTGCACATTTCCACTATAGCACGTTCTCATCAATGGTCAAACAGCCATCAACTGCACCAGTTTTCACTCGGACCATCTGCATAGCATAGTGTAAAAATGACATCATCGATGGTCAAAGAGTCATCGATATGCCACGTTTTGAATCCACATGGATGGAAACGAAAGTTTAGATGCAAGTGCATACTCTTCACTCGTAAGACAAGCGTGTCAGTACGAGCACACTCTAAGACAGACGGACAACTGACAGGAGGCAAGCTAAAAGGTGACAGATATAGAGACGTAGAGATACAAAAAGACAGACAAATAGTCGGGGAGATATCGAGACAGCTTACTCAGACAGTGACAAGAACAGAGGCATACATAGACAGAAAGAAACAGACAGAGAGACAAACAGAGACAGAGAGGCTAACATCGACACAAACGACGCTGGCACACAAGATAGCGTTCGCCGCTGCAATATCTCTTCGAAATTTTCATCGAAGATTCCATCAGAACCGGTCACACAAACCATTACCATTGGCTGTTTGAACTCAGAAAGACTCCAGGGGCGAGTGTGCCCCCTTTAAATCAACCATAAACGCATATCGCTACGCAAGTCCTGTTCTCGAACAACTCTGCACCATGCAAGAAGCATCCCTCTACCAGTAATTTCGAGAGCCAACGCAACCAGTATTCACGACTCCAACGCATAAAACGAAAATAAGATAAAATAAAAACTGGTCTACGTCACACATATTTCAAAATTTCTGAATGGCACATACCGAGAAAGTCCTAAATTGCCAAAAAAAAATAAAGTCCGTACCAGAAACAAGGAGTTCTCACCAGAAGCACATTCAATGACAATGTGGTGGAATTCTCACGAATTTGACGCCTGTCAGTGAGGAGTTGTCGGACCAACGCCAGGTCATGTTGTCAAAAAACACTACACTGTCCACGGCGTCGTAACAATACTGACCACACCAGGCAAAACTGGACATCACTCAACTGAACCTGTCCTGAAGGCAAGCATGAGCGGGGTGTGTTTGTGTTTACGGGAGAAGGGGGGAATGGGAAGGAGGAGTGTGACTAGACTTTCTCCTTTGTGGTCAAGGACAGACGGCAAATGTTCCTTGGGAAAATCGAACAGTGTACGGCAAACATCGTCTCATCAAGGATTCCAAGAGCACATTGCAAATATCTGCCTAATACACCTGAATTCAAGGCCAGTTCTCTGACAGTATTCAATTGGCTACGATATAAATTCATCTCTTTTTATAATCTGGCATATGCAGTCATAAACACTATAGCAGATTACAATGTTCAAACTGCAAATGGTGAAAGAAGAGTCAAATCCAAAGTTCACTATAATCTTACGTCTCGAACTATTTAAGATTTTTTTAAAATCCGTTACTGCGAGCATTCACAGCAACATTTGCTTTGGGTCGAGTCTCGTGTTTGTTCACTTTAGAAGCCGTTAGGTCGAGGTTCTTGTGAACGTGTTGTTCTGTCCTGAATTAAACGTTCCAAAAATGTAACCTTTCTCTTTTTTCCGATATTTAAGAATCAATAAACTGCATCAGCTTCCTGTCGCCTCGTTTTTTACTCGCATTTGTTCTAGATCGATTTATTTAACTCCGTTGAATGTTTTGTTTTGTCTATGATTTTAACCTTCCATAAACTAGCTTATCTTGTCTTCATTATTCAAGACTTTTTTTGTAATACGCTTCGTGCCCCTTTTTGTCGGACGTAGGCCGAGCAAAGGAGACAGAGGAGCAAGTATCTTCTCTGGCCAAGAAGAGACGCACCCTTGACGTGTACATAGACACAGCACGGTGGCGTGCACATAAACGCAGTTACTGGGGGCATGTGGGACACACAAGTGAGGTTTGCTGGACAAATACCAGCTTCCCCGTCCCGTCATCAAAGAGTTAAAAGTCGGGCACCGGCCAAAAGAGCTTTGCTTGGCGATCCAATTAAGTAACATCTTTCAATTGTGCAACGGAAATCAGGGGTTACGTTCCTCAAAATGTACTTCCTTTCACTGCAGCTTTGATGTGTAAACATCCATTCCTTCTCGTTTAAGCCACCATGCTGCCCAGGCTTTTGCATGGGAAATCATTCTTTAACTTGGACACACTAACAATCTGAAACATAGCGGAGTGGGGATGTTTTGCTGAATTATTTTCGCAGATCGGCATCAGTGCGATACCTATTACTTCCCGAGAAAGAAAATAGCCACACCGCGCAGAAAACGTATAGACTGTTGATGTGTGGTATGTGTCCACGTGGTAGGGTAATCTTTTTTAACCTAAAATCCTGAGCAGATCTAAAATGAGGATATTTTGCTTTGAACACGGTTTGTTTGTTTTTGTTTGTGTGTATGTGTGTGTGTGTGTGTGTGTGTGTGTGTGTGTGTGTGAGTGTGTGTATGTGTGTGTATGTGTGTGCGTGTGTATGTGTGTGCTAGTGTGTGTGTGCACGTGTGCCATGTGTGGGTGTGTGTGTTTTTTGGTTACGTTTTGTGTGTTATTGTTTACTGTTTGAAACAAACAAAACGGGAGATGGGAGGGGTGGGGGGTTATTGTGTCAATTTCTCACGCCTTGCTCCTTACTATTGTACAGGAATCAAACTGGGTTTTTATTCGTGTCAGCTGACTATACCTCTCTGCCTGCCTCATAGAAAGAGGAAGAAAACATGGACGCTGCCCGCACGACACAATCTCGTTATCAGGGCCACCAAAATAGAAAAAAAATCTAAGCCCCCCCCCCCCCCCCCCACCCTTTGTATTTTTGTTAATTGATGTGTTTGCAGTTGTTCCACATGTTCAATTTAAGCTGTGCAAAACTTCTAACTGATGTATACGCATGAGTAATGCGTATAATCTGTGCACTTTGCAGTATATAAAATCGCAGTGCGAGAGTTAGCTTGTGCCAATTTTATTTATGCAGCGGGGTGCACGAGCCAATAGTGGTGTGTCAGCATACCAAGCCAAGTGTGCCCGCATCATACAAATCAAACATCACACACACGCTGCTATCGAAGGCAATCATAATCTTGGCAACCAGGCCTGCTTCAAGAAATCGATAGTTATAAATAAGCGGCACTATGGAGAACATCAGGCTAAGACGTCGTATGTACACTGGTGCTGTTTTTATTACTTTTGGGCACATTATTTGATCAAAAACTAGCCAAGCTGCAATGTCATATTACAATATCTCAAATAAATAAGGGGAATCAATGCAAAAGAACATTGATCACAGAGTAACCACGCAGGCCTATATTGCGATCGTCTATCTGTGACCGGTGATCTGTATCAAGGTTAAGCTTTTCTAACTTCATAAGTTCTCACAACATACTTGTTCAACTTTCTTCTTGATTGCTAAGTCAAATCAGCATTTCTATCACTGCGACTAACAGCTGACAACTAAATCTTCACATGCATTCACACAGCCAGTGTCGTAGCCCGTGTGGGAAACCCTCGCGGTCAGCTTTGTGTCCACAGATGTATACCTCTCCATTGATGGACGGTCAATAACTTTAGTGACGGCAAAAGAAACGCGCGCGTCCTTAGGTGACCTCCGTCGTGTTGCCCGCTTCCTGCCAATTTCTGCCACTGTTGCTTTACTGCCCTTGCCACTTTTCCCCTGGGGACCGCTAGGTGGCGTGGCCCGGCTTTGGACGGCAGTGACTAAATACACAGGTCTGGATTAGATAGAAGGACTGAAGGCTTGAAACGATTAGACGCAGACTGTACTGTTGACCTGTCGGCCGTCCATCGCGCCGCCTTCTCTGTCTGGTCCCTTGACTGGCACTAAGATGTTGCTGCTCTAAACGTTACGTACTAGATCCCAGAGGACTTGGAGATTCGTAGTATCTACAGAAAAAAGGAAACTGCTGTAATTAAATGTGACTTATTCTTTGTGTGGTTAACCGTTAGCAGACAGCAAGAAAGCAAAGTAACGTTTTGGTTCGACTTAGTGTACGAATGGTAAAATCAATTTGGACAAGCAGTGTTGTCAAGGAAAGATTCGTGGCAACTGGAAACGACGGTTTGTGCTTTCAGTGATTTTAAGATATGTTGGCTTAAAACAGTTTCAATAAACCGTGTGTGACATGTTTTGTGATTAGTTACGGAAAAGTAGAAATAACAAATCAATATCCATGCCTTGCCGTGCGATCTCTAATAAACACTTCATGTTTTGTCTGGATCCAAGGTAGACCAGACACAGGCCAATTTCATACCCACCACTTCCGCATTCACAACGGCAACGGCAAGACAAATCGTTTTTATCGTGTCACTACAGAGTGGCAAGAAGATATTCATACCCTATCCCACCCTCAGTCCTCTCTACCCCTGCAAAGGAACACCAAAACGAGCTGAACAAAACGAGAAAACACAAAAACAAAGTCGCACATCCACGGGGAAGGAAGCAAACGAACTTCTTTAGTGAAAACAGCAAGAGACCAGAAGGCAGGAGTTTCAACAGGAATGCAGAAGGGGACAACGGCCTCCTGCAAAGCCAGTCTTGGACAATTTAATATCCCGGTATGTATTCAGCGCCATTTCTCACTCCAGTCTGGCTCCCTAAAGATATATGTAAAGGGCAACAACTCCTGGGGGCGAGGAAATAACGTCATTGATAGCTGCGCCGCCTAGTGGGCCGGATCGGAGACATAGCCTGACTTTTCTCCCCTGATTCCGAAATTGAAATGATTCCCTCAGCCCCCTGCCAGGGAAGAAGCAGGAAGAGGGAATGTTTGTGGGAGTGGAATGGAGGGGGGGGCAGGGGAGGGGGATATTGCGGCGTCCCGGCGTGTCCCTCGCAAGCTTGAGGCACGTACAATGCGGTCAGGAGAGTCAGAAAAGTTGCTTCAAAAACTAAAACATGTTAGCCAAAAGCCGGGTCTGGCGGTCACGGCAAAACAGAGTGAGGAAATTAATTCTCCACTTTGTGTCAGTAAGTCACGTAAGCAGTTCAATGGCACGTAGCCCGTGTTACTTTCTATTCACTTCGTCGCTTAGGGTCGCAAACAGTGCACAGAGTCAGCAAAACGTTTGCACCACGAAACATGGCGGAAAAGTCTGCAACAACAATCTCCAAACAGGCGGACATCATCAAACTGAAGATATTTTGAACTGAGATCATGACCCGGAGACAGACGAACAGATTATCCGCTCCTTCCACTCGTGCTCCACTTAAACATCTCAAAAGTGGACACAGGAAGGACGACCGGCAGAAAGACCCCGCATCCTGCCACGAAAGCCTGTGTGGGTCATTGCAAGTGACTCTTTTCGACAAGGGCACGGAAGGGTTATGGCGCTCCCTGCACGTTTTTCCCCCAGATCAAGGGAGTCCTTAAAAGAACCCAAGAGGCCAGGGCACGTGGGGGCAACAACTTTGCTTCTCTGCATGTTTTCTTATGTGCATGAGCTACGGGTCTCGTACAAGATGAGAGATATACGCTTTTGGAATTGCACGTAAAACAATACAAGTCGCGTAAGGCGAAATTACTACATTTAGTCAAGCTGTGGAACTCACTGAACGCACTGCATTTTTTCACAATGACCGTAGTCCGCCGCTAGTGCAAAAGGCTGTGAAAGTGACGAAACTGAACGCACTGCATTTTTTTCACAATGACCGTAGTCCGCCGCTAGTGCAAAAGGCAGTGAAAGTGACGAGCCTGTTCAGCGCGGTAGCGGTTGCGCTGTGCTGCATAGCACGCTTTACTGTACCTCTCTTCGTTTTAACTTTCTGAGCGTGTTTTTAATCCAAACATATCATATCTATATGTTTTTGGAATCAGGAACTGACAAGGAATAAGAGGAAATTGTTTTTAAAACGATTTCGGAAATTTAATTTTAATCATAATTTTTATATTTTTAATTTTCAGAGCTTGTTTTTAATCTGAATATAACATATTTATATGTTATTGGAATCAGCACATGATGAAGAATAAAATAAAAGTAATTTTGGATCGTTTTATAAAAAAAAATTAATTACAATTTTCAGAATTTTAATGACCGAAGTCATTATTTAAATTTTAAGCCTCCATGCTGAAATGCAATACCGAAGTCCGGCCTTCGTCGAAGATTACTGGGCCAAAATTTCAATCAATTTGATTGAAAAACGAAGGTGTGACAGTGCCGCCTCAACTTTTACAAAAAGCCGGATATGACGTCATTAAAGACATTTATCGAACGAATGAAAAAAAACTTGGGGGATTTCATACCCAGGAACTCTCAAATAAAATTTCATAAAGATCGGTCCAGTAGTTTAGTCTGAATCGCTCCACACACACACACGCACAGACAGACACAGACAGACACACACACACACACACACACACACACACACATACACCACGACCCTCGTCTCGATTCCCCCTCTATGTTAAAACTTTTAGTCAAAACTTGACTAAATGTAAAAAGGAGCCATGTCTGATGAAGAGAATACAACCACGCTATTGATTTATGTATTCTAATGAAAAGATACTCTTGTTCCATGTGCAAGCCGGGACAGATCTGTAGGAGTGAACATGATCGTTTACGCGAGATGTATGGTACCTTGAAGGGCGAGGTGGGGCAAGTCCTTCGAGTGATTACTATTTTTTTTAAACTAGCTGAGTGTGGCCAGCAATGAATTGCGATCTAATCCTTACAGCATGGGCCAGAACCTGAGCTACAGTGTCCACGGAACAAAACGCTTCAGAGTCCGGCGTGTTCAACATCCATGCCCTCCGTACGAACCCTAGGATCGTTCCGAATAGACATTTTACAAAACTGCTGACGGATGCAAAAGAAAATGCTGCCTGATTCCATAGGAAGGCTGTTGAATTCCATAGCCAGGCGACCACAGTGGCACTCTCCTCTCTTTTCCATCTCGTTCACAACATGTGGGTCCATTCCTGGTCACACGATATGTTGACTCTTGCTCAAAGCCGATCAAGACCCGTTGTCAGATTCAATAAAGATGGATCGGGAGTGTTGGCTAGTTGTCAATCTCGGCTTTTAAACCAAACGTGAAAGGTGATGTTTGCCCAGATCCTTCTCTCTTCCAAAGCGCTGCCAATATGACAAAACTGATCGCCCAAACTCCCATTCAACGTCTCTTCCATTTCCGAGGAACACCGGCCCTCCCTCGACCATGAGGGCCAGCGCAATGGTGGGTAAAAAAGGTCACGTGCCCTGGCATGTGATTGATCGCGCACCTGACCAGCATGCACCGTGCCCACTTTACAAAATGGCGGCCTGGTTTTCGTGCGTTATCATTCAATCGATATTGGGATGTACTCTTGTTTATTTGTTTGTTCATCTCTCTTCAGGTTGTGAATTAACTGAGAGAGAGAGAGAGAGAGAGAGAGAGAGAGAGAGAGAGAGAGAGAGAGAGAGAGAGAGAGAGAGAGAGAGAGAGAGAGAGAGAGAGAGAGAGAGAGAGAGAGAGAGAGAGAGAGAAAGAAAGAAAGAGAGTATTAAACATGAATTCCAACACAATAGCGGTGCATGTTAACGACGACGGTTTTGTGACGGCCACAAAGCCAAAGTCTGTCTTCATGGTCACAGACCAACTCTACCACCAACACTACCACAATCATCACCATCCTCATCATAATCACCACTATCACCATCGACAGCAGCACCAGAGACATAAGCACCACCAGCATCATCATCCAGATCCTCATGAGAACCCTCGCTGCCGGCCACAAACCCAAAGCCTTTATCCATGTCACAGACCAACTCTATGACCATCACAACCACTATTATCATCCTCACCATAATCACCACCGCTAACACCATCATCCTAATCCTCATGATGACTCACCCTCAGTGACAAATCTTACGACGACGGGTTTCTCGCTGCCGGCCACAAACCCAAAGCCTTTATCCAAGTCACAGACCAACTCTATGACCATCACAACCACTATCATCATCATCACCATAATCACCACCGCCAGTCACCAGCAGCAGCATCACAACTACCACCACTGTCACCATTCACATCATGATGACTCACCCTCAGTGACGAATCTGACGACAACGGGTTTCTCGCTGCCGGCCACAAAGCCGAATCCTTTCTCCAGGTCACGAACCAGCTCCACCTCGCGGGGTCGCGGTGGCTCAATGTAGTCCGGGTCCTGGCGAGGGTCATCCCGTGTCGTGTAGCGGTCCACATGGCTGAAACACACACAGAAGGGTATGTGTTAGGTACAGCACAGCATCATGGTTGTGTGTCGGGGGGTTAAGATGGGGTGCGCGGGAATCGCGGTGTATGCGGGGAACAGGGATGGTGGCTGAGTTGTTGATCTAGCTAAATATGTCGAGATTTAACAACTTCTCTCGGAAGTATAAAAGTTACAACCAAAAAATATTAGCAAGGAACAATTTTTTTTGGGGGGGGGAGGGTGAGGGAATGTCCCGTAACTTGTATCTACGTTTTGTGATATTTTAAATGTGTTGGAAATGTTGGTACCAAGACGCACGTACAACCATATACATAAACAAACGAGCGATGATTAAACTTTGCATAAAAGTAGAAAGGCAACTCCCATGTTACCGAAAGTACTCAGCAACAACTCCCCTTTGCCCTCAGCCCTTACCCTGGTGCAATTCCTAACACATATCAAAGTATCCCGTGTGTGTTATCTTTTGACGCATGGGTGCATGTGGGATCCAAAACCAATAAATAATAAAGTGGTTTTTTTTATTTTTTTTTATATTGGCATAGAACGTACTTATATATGATACGACACTGATACAACCGTAAATCCTTTATGTTTTTACCTAAATAATTATCTACCTAGATAATGTGATATTGTTTAAATCTAGATCCATTTTTGAGCAAATTTTAACATATCTATATATATATACGACTAGTGTCTGTGTGTCTGTGTGTCTGTGTGTGTGTCTGTCTGTGCGCGATGCACGGCCAAAGTTCTCGATGGATCTGCTTCAAATTTGGTGGGCTTATTCAGAGAGACCCCGGACACAACCTCATCGATGAGATATTTCAACACGTGCTCTCAGCGCGCAGCGCTGAACCGATTTTGGTTCCACCTCAGCTATTTTGGTTCCACCTCAGCTACCCGGGCCCCCATACCGACACACCATAGCCGCTACACCACATCACAACGCCAAAGTTCTCGGTGGATCTTTTTCAAATTTGGACACCGTATTCAGCTACACCCCGGACACAATATCATCGATGAGATATTTCAACACGTGCTCTCAGCGCGCAGCGCTGAACTGATTTGGGTTTTTGTGTTCATTTCACCATTATAAGTAACTCTTCCTTATCTTCTCCAGTGTTTGGCGTTTATCTCCCTTCCTTCGTGTGGCTTTCCCGTTTGTAACTTACTATTACTATTTTTAGAATGTCACTGCGCTGTCCACTGCGCTGTCCACAACGCTTCCCTTGCACCCGTAAGTTGTTCTTACTGTCAAAGTGAAAAGGTCGAATCAATTTATAGCCACGCGAAAAATACACTCTCACCTATCTCTATATATTTATAGATACAGATATGCATATATATATACGGCTTCTCTGTGTGTGTGTGTGTTTGTGTGTGTGTGTGGGAAAAAACCTGTGTATTGTAGAGTTCTGTTTGTGATGTGGTCTAGCGGCTATTGTCTGTCTGTATGTTCAGGCATGTGAGAAGCCACAGCAGATAATATAGGGCTAAGAAATAAGCTCTAAAATTCTCAATCCCGTTTGACAGGACTTCGCCTTCAAAGGTGATTGTGATGAACCGCCACGCTGTCTGTCTCTGTCTCGCGCCGTTCACCTCAAATTCCCGTTTCTGAGTAACTATTTTTAGAATGTCACTGCGCTGTCCAGAACGCTTCCCTTGCACCCGTAAGTTGTTCTTACTGTCAAAGTGAAAAGGTCGAATCAATTTATAGCCACGCGAAAAATACACTCTCACCTATCTCTATATATTTATAGATATATATATACATATATATATATATATATATACGGCTTCTCTGTGTGTGTGTTTGTGTGTGTGTGTGGGGGCAAAAACCTGTGGATTGTAGAGTTCTGTTTGTGATGGGGTCTAGCGGCTTTTGTCTGTCTGTATGTTCAGGCATTTGAGAAGCCACAACAGATAATAATTATAGGGCTAAGAAATAAGCTCTAAAATTCTCAATCCCGTTTGACAGGACTTCGCCTGCAGAGGTGATTGTGATGAACCGCCACGCTGTCTGTCTCTGTCTCGCGATTCACCCCGGCGAAGCCGGGTATTCCTCTAGTATATATATATATATCCCATGACCTCCCTTCTTTGTCTCTGTTACTTCAGTATGGGTATATATGTTGTATTTTTATAGCTCAATAAATACATCATGGACTCCAAAAAATATATGATAGTGCAGATTCCGATTTGGGCAAAGGACTACTTTCCTCCCGACCTTTGACCTCGCGCCGAACAATGTGACACATTTGTATGAAGTTCTAAAATCGTATTGCACGGCTCAGAAAACCATATCAGTTGCACGCAAAAATGAATCTCAGAACTGATCTGATGTATGAGATGCAATAAGCAAAAGTTTCTTTCATTATGAAAGCAATGCAGGTCGAAAAAAACGAACATTCAACTTACAAGATAACCAGATGCTAGCGAACCAAAACAAAAACACGAGTACCCTCCCCTTGCATCGTTAGCAGACGACTTTTGAGAATCTGTCGGTAGTGTGTTTTGGTGTGCGCCTTCAGCTATCAAACATCGGCTGTTTCACGTGTTTTGCGAGCAAGTCTACTCTTTTGCCTGGCTCTGCAGTAAGTCCACATATTTTTCCGTAATCCAGTCATATTCCTTCAAAATGCAATCAATCGGCGGTTACAGACGTGTCGGTCGCGTTTTCCTCACACACATACCAGTTTAAGTTCATCCATGCAAACACACTCGCAAAACAGTTTATCACGTAGATACATTTCAAATAGGGAGCAAATGGTTAAATCTAAACCTACATATGTGTTCCCTAAAATTTGCTTCTCTGTCAATAAGCCTAATTACACACGTTCGAGAAAAACAACGTGGAATCGATTCTGAATCGAGTAAGCCAAATGGGTCCCAAACCCGTTTCGCCCGTTCTGCCGACCTGAAACGCAAAACAAAAGAATTGTGCGCTTCAACTAAATTAATTTCTATTCGACTTCATTACTTTCTTGCAACTTATGAACCTTTACTTAAAGCTTTTAAATGGTCTGAAAGTAGTGTTACCGCGTACTTATCGATGCACTCATTCGTTTTATTTTTTCAGCGACGGTCACTTAGTTTAAGGTTGCAAAAGGGCTAAGTCTCGCTGGCAACAGTTTTACCCTGCACAGATCGCAACAGTGCCGCTAGTAGTCTACACTTTGTGTTTGATGGTAGAATGGGATATACAGATTACAACACTCGTGGTTTTTTATATGGCTTGTATTTCAGTCAAGACCCAGCGGGAATATCAATCGAGAGCCACTCGCCAGAGGCTCGTGTCTCCCGATGATATTCATCCGCTGGGTCTTGACTGAAATACAAGCCATATAAAAAACCACGAGTGTTGTAACCTATACATATATGTATTAACTTCATGCCCGTCGCGATATAACCTTGAACGGTTGAAAACGACGTTAGAACGTACTTATATATGATACGACACTGATACAACTGTAAATCCTTTATGTTTTTACCTAAATAATTATATACCTAGATAATGTGATATTGTTTAAATCTAGATCCATGTTTAAGCAAATTTTAACATATATATATATGTATTAACTTCATGCCCGTCGCGATATAACCTTGAACGGTTGAAAACGACGTTAAACACCAAATAAAGAAAGAAAGAATTAACTTCATGCGCCTATGAACCCGCGCGTCTGCTTGTGAAAGAGAGAGAGAGAGAGAGAGATAGAGAGAGAGAGAGAGAGAGAGAGAGAGAGAGAGAGAGAGAGAGAGAGAGAGAGAGAGCGCGAGAGTGCGAGAGAGAGAGAGAGAGAGAGAGAGAGAGAGAGAGAGAGAGAGAGAGAGAGAGAGAGAGAGAGAGAGATTAGTTTTGATATTATGATCCTAACCTTAACTATTATGAGCTGACTATTTGCGCCTCGATATGTTATTTATGTTCTTACGTTTTATGTTGTTTATTGTGATACACCACATCCGAGTTTCTCGTAATTGAGATAATAAAGTGTTCTATGTCTATGTCTAACCAACTAAACAGGTTCAACCAGCAGACTATAGACGTACTAAGACGCGGCATTTGTCGCGATATCCAGTGCAAGGGTTAAGGGCATACTTCTCGTGAAAACAGTTAAGCTCACCATATCAGATCTCGCAAGACTTTTTACATGGGATTAGACCATTCTTTCACTTGGTCGCATACCAACATTAATAAGCGTGGGCGCACTCTAAGCACATTGACAAGTTTTTGATGAATTAATTTGAGATCTGAGATGATGAGCTTTAAAACTGTGCTGTGAGTACGGCAAGAAGAAACGGCGTGTTAACACGTCATTTTCAAATACTTAGATTTGAAATAGTATGGCACGAGTTTTTGGAAACGGCTTATAACACAGAATGAAAGACATGCTACAAAATGTAACGCTTGTCTGGAACAGAATACGGAGTCTCTCCTCTTTGTTCCAATAACAAAAGAATGGTCATGTAATTCAAACGCCTAAAACAAAAAGAACACCCAAACCCAAAAGAACACCCAACCCAAAAGAACCCCAAAACCCAAAATAACACACACAAAAAAAGCCAAAAGAAAACCCAAACCCAAAAGAACACCCAAACCAAAAGAACAACCAAAACCAAAAGAACACCCAAAACCAAACGAACCCCAAAACCAATCGTACGCCAAACCCAAACGAACGCCATAAACCAATAGACGTCCAACAATACAGCAAGATAGTTTAATTTATTCCACAATGATACTCTTGTGTTTTGATGTAAAATAAAAACTGCTTAAAACGGAGAACATCCGTTTGAATCTCTGCCGCTATTTGCACCTCTCCCTCCAGCAGACTCTCCCAACTCCCCTAAAATAATTGTCCTGATGTTGGGCAGAGCGTGGTGATAAAAGGGCAATGTGGCTAACTCAGTTTGTTAGAAACCTGCTACTCTCCAGAAACGGACAGAAACAGCCTTGGGCACTCGCACAACAGCAGAAAAATATCAGCTCATGACTTGGGGTTTAATCATAATCCTTGCCGCAAAAAGAACAGAACTGGGATGCACCCCATAGAATACAACTTTTTGCAGTTTGATTAGACTTTTTGTGTAATGTCGTCACGCGCAAAATTAATACAATATGCCTTTGAGATGTAATTTGCGAACAGCCAGTGGGTGAAATTTGAAATTTTTTTTTTTCTGTGCGGAGAAAAAACAGTATCTCAATTTCTATCATTGCCTTCGAAATAACTGCTACCCCCGCAAAATTCAGTACACCAAATAATAGAATTACAAAGAAATAAATCTTGACTTGAAATATCAGTTTTAAAGAATAAATCAACACGCATTGGGTGAAATGAGAATGAAAGTGCCAAATGAATTTAATTACAAGTACAAACAACCCAAAACCTTTCAATTCAAAGAACACCCGCAGCTGAATCGCCAACTGACGATCATGTGAATAATCCGGATAGCACAATACAGACTAATCAGTGTCCTTTTTCTTATAACTTTGTTTTCTCTAGTTTAATCCACTCTCCCTTAATGAACACTTGTTGGCTTTTCATATCATACAATGAATCGGACAACTAGGGTTATTACAATCAGCCTGACAGCACAACACAAGTAAATCAATTCAATTCTTCGTTCTACCACAGATCCACTCTTCCTTGATCAACATATTTTCAATTTCTCTTATCGTACGATGAATGGAACAATTACTTAGAACCATTAAATTGTATTAGACGGCACTATATACACAAACAGCTTCAACAGACGATTCTTGGAAATAACTCTGTCGGGTTTGAATGGGTTGTGGAAGAGAGAATATCCTTTCTGACAAACATTGGAGGGGCCAATCACTTGCGGGGGGGGGGGGGGGGGGGGGGGGTCGGAAACACGTGCTCTTGTCCACGTGTTTCCCCATCTCCTTACGGATGATAAACTAAAGCTCTTGAATTTCCTCCCCTTGAAAGATCAGTTGACGTTAAACAAGGCTGTGTTCATGTAGAACATTCTAAATGACGACTGTCCTAAATATTTGCAATCACATTTCAACCATGCCACAAAAAGATATGGGTCACAAAAAATCATCCCTCCTATACCTCGCATAGACCTCTACAAATCGAGCTTAGCCTTCTCGGGAGCGTTTCTCTGGAACTCCTTCCCCCAACAGATAAGAAATGCAACTTCAGTGAAAATGTTTAAGAGACAGTCACGTTCACACATCATTCGTGAATGAAATGTCTTGTTCGATTGTTATTTTGTTAAACATGTTGTACTAGTGTTAAAGATGTGTAGCTGATCGGAGCAACTTTATTCCCAAATGAAAGGTATAACTATGTCAATGTAATTTTGTAATTTTTGAGTTCTCCTTATGTAATTCCTTAAATGCACATTGTGTTGCATTCCATACAATGTATTTCTGTATTTTATATGATTGAATTTATATTTTTAATGTGCGTCTGTCTTTATGTGTTGTAGACAGGTTGGAAGAATAGGCTTTGCCTAAAACCTTTATCCTTTTGTAATAAAGTTCTGAGTCTGAGTCTGAGTCTGAGTCTGAGTCTCTCTCTCTCTCTGTCTCTCTGTCTCTCTCTCTGTCTCTCTCTCTCTCTCTCTCTCTCTCTCTCTCTCTCTCTGTCTGTGTGTCTCTCTCTCTCTCTCTCTCTCTCTCTCTCTCTCTCTCTCTCTCTCTCTCTCTCTCTCTCTCTCTCTCTCTCTCCCACGAGAGACTACAGAAAGATGATACACATCCATATTACTCTTTCAAAATATTAAACAAATAAATGTACAAAAGCCATAACAATATAATATCTAGCTTCTTCTGTATAGCCAGATCACAACACTCGGCGACAGATAGATAACCAGCTGCAACCACATTACACTTTGATTCTTCCACTTTCAGACTACACAAAACCTCAGCAACAACAAGATCATTCTGTGGGCTTTCCTTCCAGACTACAAAAAGCAAAGGACATCTACAGGGTTCCCTGTGTCTCGGACTTGAGTGAGGGTCGGTCAGCAGTAAAATCAATGAGTTGTACCAACACCGGGGAAACTTGATCTAGAGCTGTAAGTTGTCCCTCTGCTAGCCTTCAGCGTGAAGTGAAGAGACCCAAACCCACCCCTCCAACACGCGCCGTGCGCCCTGTCTGCTGAGTGTGCTTGTCCGGCCAACACTGACCGGCTAGGGTGAAGGTGTCGTGTTCGATCACTTCTCCCCAAAACGGGCAACCCCGCAGAAGGCGACCCCATCTCGTGCGATGCTTATGGGCAAAAATATACCTGCGCAGTTTCAGCGACACAGATGACGCACGGCCTATTATTTATGCCGCGATAGGGATTATGACGAGTATTTTGCCTGTTTTCCTGTCATGCTATGTGTAGTGGGATAAGCTGCAGTGCGTCGTCGGTCCTGCTGAAGTTACGTATGTGAGCGGAGCCCCTTAGCGACACTTTTAATGGCGGGTGATGCTAGTATTGGCGAGTATTATTACTGCAGCTTCATCATACAACGACTTTGTTTTTTTAATGATCGAATTCAGCAAATAACAGGGGGAGGGAGTTCGTATAGGATTCAAGTCAGCACAAATTGCAGTGGACCTAACCCCCCACCTCCTACCCCGTCCGCTTTAAGGCCTTCACAAGTCAGAGAAAACAAGGACCTACAATTGTGGGAGTCTTACACTGAGGGTCACTTTTCAGAAGTTATGTACATGATAGCTGAAAAAAGCAAGGTCGTAGAAGGGAGAGGCGTCTGAAATAGGGGAGGGTGGGGGACTTAAAATGGTGTTTGTGAATTGTAGTCGAATTTGACCCATTCAGCCTCAGCAGGGAAATACAGCGTCTGGACAATTGTCAGAACCCAGTTCTTGAGGGCTGGCCGAGAGGAGGTTTTCTTTGAGAGGGGGTCATTAGATGTGGCGGTGATTTGACGTTCCTTGTGGGTAAATGGACGCAGGAACTGCACCATCACAGACTGAGGGCGTCGGTGTCATGGGATGGCTGGAACTTGATACTTCCGCCTCTGTTTCGCTTCAAGGCAATCATTCAAAGGTCTGCTGACAGTGATGCTTTTAGGTATCTGTCTGACGAAGTTTTCTGATGTTTATGACTGTTCTGTGCTACGTTGAAGTTTAAGGTTCGTGTATTGGTCGGACAGTAGGTTAGTAAATGGCCAGATCTAGGGGTTGGTCGTCTAGTCCATTGCTTGTTAGCTTAATATTTCCATCGGCCGCTTAGTCCTGGCCAAACGCGCGATGTTGAACCGATCCGTTGTCACGGGAAGGATTGTGGTTTTAATGTAATTCAATCTCTCAAGAAACAATGTGTTGCCCAAATGCACAATGGGAATTGCGCGAAATGGTGTATACAACTTAAATGTACACAACAGTACAGATGGGTTGTTAAGAATGTGATACGCAAAACAACACATGTATGCGTTGTGCGAATCAGTACGATGGACAGAATACAAAATAATCTAAGTAATGTCACGTAGTAAAGTCCTCCTGAGACCAAGTGGAAGTTTCAGCACAGAACGATTCCCAAATATACAATATGAAAAGATATAAGTACGGCATATAAGTCGTTGACAATATAGATACACAAAAAGCCACATGCCTGTCGTAGAAGACATTACGGTTGGCTAAATAAATACAAATTATGTCAGTTGATCACCCCCTGGAAACCAAGTCGAGGTTTAGCACAGCACGATTCGCAGACTGCTCGTTAAAAGAGAATAAATAACTTAAACAAATAAGTCTTTGAGAATCTAATATGCAAAAAGCCAAATGTGTGGATCAGTACAGTGAACTCAGTAAGGAGTAATCAAGTTATGTCAGGTAAACTCCCTTCTGACACCAAGAGAAGTTCTGGCACAGAACATCCGCCATGTTACTCGTAAAAAGGGGACGAGAAGACACATAAGTCGTTGAGAATCTAATACACAAAAAGCCACCGGTGTCGAGGGATATGTACATTGGACTAAATACAGAGTAATCAAGTTAAGTCACATAAAAACCTCCTGAGACCAAGAGGAATTTTAGCACGGAACGATTCCCAGACTACACGTAAAAAAAAACCAATACACACAAAATAATGTCTCGTGCGAATAAGTACGCGGGACCAAATCCAGAATAATCAAGTTATGTCACGTTAAAACCTCTTGAGACCAGTCGAGTTTTAGAACAGTAGATTCCCAGACTACTCGTAAAAAAGACAAACGACCCGTTTTAACAAAACACGAGTCAACTGAAGTGGGGCAAAGTAGAGGCAGATCTGACCAGAGGAAGTAGGTTTACTGCCACTCCACTTCACCAGCACAAGCAATCCCGAACCTCCAGTAACTAGACGTGACAGTACACAAACTAGCTGAAGGAGATCCAGTAGCAGCGGAATTCAATCGTGTCGCGTAAGAAGTGTGAGCCTGGTGGAGATTGGTCCACTGGGGGACATAGTCTGCCGGAAACGAGCTTTGCAAAAAGGTCTATCAAATGACGTGCTACCGTTGCGACATTGTGTGACTGGCTGTGGTAACGTCCCTGACGTCTTTCGGGGAAACGGGGTGAAGGTTTGTTTCGTTTTCTCGTAACGCCGGTCTGAATCTGTCTCTGAGGACTGTGCTTTTTGGACGAGAGGACAAGACTTGTAGTTCACAAAGTGGACCATTATGGTCAGTGAGAATGGGACATCCTACCACCAATGGAACATCGAAGTAGGACAGAAATCCGCAGAACTGACGGACAAAGAGGTGGACAGGTAACACAGGGCATGGACAGCAAAGTATCCTTAGCGGATTATGACTTTATTCAGTTATTCTGCAGAAAAACAGAAATGCTGGAGAAAAACTGTTTGTTTCTGCAGCATTTCTGCATAATGTCATCTTTCGCGAGAGCAACGTTTTTTTCTGCAGTAAAACAGTTTTACTGCAGTAAAATTGAAATCAAGAATGCTGCAGTAAAACGGTGATGTTGTTTTACTGGAGAAAAACTGTTTACACTTTTTCTTCAGCATTTTGGCATTATTCAGTTATTCTGCAGAAAAACAGAAATGCTGGAGAAAAACTGTCTTTTCTACAGCATTTCTGCATAATGTCATCTTTCGCCGAAGCAACGGGTGTTTCTGGAGCAAAACATTTTACTGCAGTAAAATTGAACTCAAGAATGCTGCAGTAAAACGGTGCTGTTGTTTTACTGCAGAAAACCTGTTTACACTTTTTCTGCAGCATTTTGTACTGGCTCGTTATAATGTTGGAGCACGCGAGCCCCCCTCTGTCGAGAGATCTTTCTTTATTTGGTGTTTAACGTCGTTTTCAACCGTGCAGGGTTATATCGCGACGGTGTCGAGAGATGGACTCATCCAGAATTACCAATAGTTACAAACTATTATACTATCCCAGGGGGCGACAAATACAAACGCTACTTTACAAGGTCGTTCGTTTTTCTCCAGAAAAAACTGTCACAGACTATTCTGAAGAAAAAGTTAATCACAATAATGCTGCAGAAAACCAAGTAAACATTATGCTTCAGAAAAACTGTTTTACTGCAGTAAAAAACGTTGCTTCGGCGAAAGATGACATTATGCAGAAATGCTGCAGAAAAGACAGTTTTTCTCCAGCATTTCGGTTTTTTTCCAAAATAACTGAATAATGTCATAATCCGCCAAGAGCCTGTACAAAATGCTGCCGAAAAAAATGTAAACATGTTTTCTGCAGTAAAACAACAGCACCGTTTTACTGCAGCATTCTTGATTTCAATTTTACTACAGTAAAATGTTTTGCTGCAGAAAAAAACGCTGCTTCGGCGAAAGATGACATTATGCAGAAATGCTGCAGAAAAGAACGGTTTTTCTCCAGCATTTGTCTTTTCTGCAGAATAACTGAATAAAGTCATAATCCGCTAAGGATAGAAAAGAGTCGTGAAGCAGAATTGGGGGTAGATATATACAGACATGGACTGTTTGAATGTTAACCAATAGAAAACTGACAGCTAGTTTAGCTGTACATAATACATTTAATTGTTAAATATGAATGAATAAGTATCTCCCTCAACCAATAGTTCCAGAAAATGTCTTTTGAGAGTACTGACTATAATAAAACAAAATGTCACCTCTTTAAGATTCCTTTTCAAATAGTAACCCCAAATG
This sequence comes from Littorina saxatilis, assembly GCF_037325665.1. Taxonomy (NCBI): domain Eukaryota; kingdom Metazoa; phylum Mollusca; class Gastropoda; order Littorinimorpha; family Littorinidae; genus Littorina; species Littorina saxatilis. Next base: position 40,316,534 of record NC_090250.1, read on the forward strand.
TACACCAACAACCATTATCGGCAACATACTCTGTGTGTGTGTGTGTGTGTGTGTGTGTGTGTGTGTGTGTGTGTGTGTGTGTGTGTGTGTGTGTGTGTGTGTGTGTGTGTGTGTGTGTGTGTGTGTGTGTGTGCTTTTCATACCACAGTGGTGACACGAGGGTGGGACATGGACACCTTCTGTGAGTCTACACATAAAGTTATCCCGTGTTCGTCCCGGCCCGAATTCGAACCCAAAACCCGTAGATCACAAGTCAAATGCTCCCCCAATCCCCCAACTGGGCCACCGGGTTCCCCAACGCAGCAGGCAAAACCCTCAAGTCAAAACGAAGGAAAATTGGCATTGAATGAGAAAAGACAAAATACCAGCAAGATAGATGGTAGCAGACAGAATTGACAACAAGAAACAGAGCCCGAGCCTTAATAACAAGAACACCCCACTAAGAATAGTTTTTGTCATCATTTTCACGAGTTTTCATTCACAAGCACCTGGGAAATAAATCTCATGTTCCCCAAGCAATAAATCCCCGGTTACCATAGTTGCAGGAAGCAGGTTATACATGGATAATCAAAAGCAAACCCAATAGAAACGCTCGGGGATTCTTCGGCTCTTTTCATTGGTGTTTCCCCAGACCTAAACAGACGACACGACACTGCTTTGCAAAGTTCCAAAAATGAACTGGCAAACTGGCAAAAGTAAACAAAAAACAAAACTACTTAATGAAAGGTCATACATTCATCAAAAACAAATGAAACCTAGCGATATGTTTTGTCTTCTTACAGAGTCATGGAGTGCGTGTATCTGTGTTTCGATACACAGACGTTCGGAGAAACACGAACGTCAAGTTCAAGTAAAACGACCCCTGACACACACATTTTGACCCGTGCACAAGACGTTGTATCGATAAACGAAGCACAAATAAGAAACAATAATAAAAGCAAAGAAAATAGCAACAAGATATGCAAACATCTAACAAAGCCGAGCAAGCAGAATGACAGGTCTAATGAAAAACAAAGAGGTACTGAGTCGGAAACAAGATCGCGATTCTTTCCTTCGCTGCACGACGCAAATCTTCTGTGACCTTTGACCAAACGTAGCTTCCACATTCGATCACTCAGCTTAATATTTACAACAGAAAGCCGAGGGGGTGGAATACCGAGATGAACCTACAGAACTGTGCATCCTCAAACCTGACATATTCATCCCAACATTTAATGAACTCAAAAACACAGAAAGTTGCTTTCACACGCCAGCTTTGATTGCCAGTGGTTATCAAACCAAGACTCGTGTGGTTATCAGCACGGAACCCGTGTTTCAAAGCATGGCTCCCTGGGTTGATTGTGCACTTATTTTCTCACTACCAAAATGATGACAAAAACGATGTTTGGTGGTTTGTTGACAGACCAGCTTTTTTGTCGGTCCTCGGGGGGCATAATTATCGACTTTTGTATCATATTTATTGACCGCGGCCTTCGGCCTTGGTCGATAAAGATGAAACAAAAGACGATATGGTCCCCTTGGACCAACAAAAAAGCTGGTCTGTCAACAAGCCACCAAACATCTTATAATGTTCATTACCGTACACATAGCACCATCGACTTCTCTGATGTTGTTCTTACTATTATAATGTCACCGTGACCTAGGGTGCAGGAAATTACTCTTCCTGTTCGGGAATTTAGATGGTCCAGTCTCAAAGAAGATGGTTGTGCTAATTCAAGCCAATCTTAAAGCACGAGCCAATCACACTCCTCCCCCCCCCCCCCCCCCCCCCAAGGTCATGCGCGCCCAGGCCAGTGTGCAATTTTACGCTTTCTCTCTTTCTGTCTGTCATCTTGTGTGTGTGTGTGTGTGTGTGTGTGTGTGTGTGTGTGTGTGTGTGTGTGTGTGTGTGTGTGTGTGTGTGTGTGTGTGTGTGTGTGTGTGTGTGTGTGTGTGTGTGTGTGTGTGTGTGTGTGTGTCTCTCTCTCTCTCTCTCTCTCTCTCTCTCTCTCTCTCCTTTGTTTCAGTCGCTCTCTGACTCTCTGTCTATACATCTCTGCCTGCCTGCCTGCCTGCCTGCCTCTCTCTCTCTCTCTCTCTCTCTCTCTCTCTCTCTCTCTCTCTCTCTCTCTCTCTCTCTCTCTCTCTCTCTCTCTCTCTCTCTCTCTCTCTCTCTCTCTCTCTCTCTCTCTCTCTCTTCTCCCCTCCCTCTCCAGCCCGTTTGTCCAAAACCGTTCTATGTGATTTCAGATTGCCGCAAGTGTGATGAAAGCCTCCACAATTGCGTCGACTCCTTCTCTTTCAACCCAAACACCCCCATCCCCAACCCCTCCAAGTGAGGACGCCATGATACGTGCACAAGGGCTGACAAGCCATCTTCTACAAACTCTGATTAAAATCGCTGACGGCATGGAATTATCTTTTGTGCAAGAAAGAAGACAGGGGGCTAGAGGTGTCTGTCAAACTCGACAGTATGGAAGAAAAAGTGCGATTAAATGCAAGAACAAATGCCAGACTCCCTCTCCCTCTCCCTCTCTCTCTCTCTCTCTCTCTCTCTCTCTCTCTCTCTCTCTCTCTCTCTCTCTCTCTCTCTCTCTCTCTCTCTCTCTCTCTCTCTCTCTCTCTCTCTCTCTCTCTCTCTCTCTCTCTCTCTCTCTCTCTCTCTCTCTCTCTCTCTCTCTCTCTCTCTCTGCCCGCCATCAGACCAGTGTCAGATGTATCTGCTCTTCCCTGTGACTGGCGGTCTTCCCTGTCCATATCCTCTGGCAGGTTCTTTGCTTGCAACGTTGATTTTTCACCCTGTCCCATATTCTTTCTGATTGCCGATCGAAGAATCACTGCTGGGCAAGTCCTTGATAAGGTCTCTATGTCATGTTGCGGCGTTACGCTACTCGGTCAGAGAAAAACAGACCAAACTCTCTCCACTACTACAATCGACGCTTGTGCAAACGTTTTAATGTCAAAGGGGTTTTGTTTCATGACAGAACAGCAAACAATCGTCCTGCCAATCCGTTTCTGTAAAATAGCAAAAGATGTTTCCCGGTGTATTTTAGAGCAGAAGTGCGCAAGTACTCTCAGCTATGTCTGTGCGAGTCATTTTACTCATGGTTATTTTGTGTTCATGTTTCTTCGTGTTTTGTGAGTGCTCCCCAACACTGACCCCGAATACTACACATATAGGAGACTAGAATGAATACCCGCTTCGCCGGGTAGCCGGCTTCGCCGGGAAGAAGTACTTAGAGCCGTACGCCGGCTTCGCCGGGTCCGAACAATGAACCCGCCAAGCTTAGGTCCCTCCCAGATTCGTGGAATGGGAACAGCACGAAAATGATTCAGTGGCCATAATGCCATTCCTGACCATATCGAGTCCCATCCTCGTCGACGAATGTAACCGTGTTAATCACCTTTGGAGGCGAACTCCACTCAAACAGGATTGAGCAATTTAGAGCTTATCTGTAAGCCCTTTTGAACTGTTATGGCTTTTCAAAGGAAGGCCAGTACATACAAATACACAAAAGCCGCCAGACCACATCACAAACAGAACTGAACAATCCCCAGGTGTTGCTCACATAGAGACACACACACACACACACACACACACACACACACACACACACACACACAAACACAGAATCCGTATCTATAGAGAGATAGATGACAGTGTATTTTTCGCGTGGCTATAAATTGATTCGACCTTTGCACTTTTACAGTGAGGATAATTTACGGGTCCAATTTACGTTCTGGACACTGCGGTGACCTTCTAAAAATAGTAACAGAACGCCGGGAATATCCGAAGATGCCCCACTCATACTATAGTGCACCATACGAAGGAAGGGAGGTAAACGCTGAAAACCTGGAGAAGATGAGAAGATAAGGAAGAGTTACTTATAATGGTGAAATGAACACAAAAACCAAAATCGGTTCAGCGCTGCGCGCTGAGAGCACGTGTTGAAATATCTCATCGATGATATTGTGTCCGGGGTGTAGCTGAATACGGTGTCCAAATTTGAAAAAGATCCACCGAGAACTTTGGCTTTGGTGTGTCGGTATGGGGGCCCGGGTAGCTGAGGTGGAACCAAAATCGGTTCAGCGCGCACAAAATCGGTTCAGCGCTGCGCGCTGAGAGCACGTGTTGAAATATCGACCAGGTTGTGTCCTGTCCCGGGTCTACCTGAATATGCCCACCAAATTTGAAGTAGATCCATCGAGAACTTTGGCCGTGCATCGCGAGCTCACACACAGACACACACACAGACACAAGTCGTATATATATATAGATAGAAGGCCAATACATTGGGCCGTGCATACATGACCAGAACATGATAATAACACGACCGAAGGGTAAAAGAAAGGCAAACTAAAAATGGGAGTGAGACAAAACTTAAACGAGCACCAAAATAGAAGCCAGGAAACATATCAGAAGGAAAAGTAGCTTTAAAAAATCTGACGATAACTGCAATAGGTAGAGAGTGGAACAAAATAAACCACATCCAAACAAAACAAGTGGAAACAAACACTAAAGCAGTAAAGGAGCAAGAGAAGAACACAAGAGAAAAGAAGACAGAAGAAAAATTAGTCCGATACCAAAGTACACGTTAACGAAGGACATTCTCACGTCTGGCGAGTGGTCAAGCAATGTCCAGGGGCCAAGGGGATGGCGATTAATCAGCGGCCAGCATGAAGGTCCGGCCTGGGGCTATCACTCTAATTGGACAGTCTGGGTTGGTATCGCATCTTCTTAGGACCCTGCTAATCCCTCCGTCTTATTCCAGACTGAGTGTGTATCTTGTGCACGAGCCAGCAAATCATCACGACTCTTCTGCACCTATGTCTACCCCTTTGTCTATACCAGCTCTTGTTGTCAAAAATGCTCGACTGTTGTCGTTCACTGTTATTTATCCTTATAGCGTAATATACCTACTAATCCATTGTCAGTGCTGATTTGAGCTTTGTAATCAAATAATGTCCATATACTTATTTAGTTCAGTTTACACTAAAGTTGTGTCTTGAGTTCGAAAAACAAGCTACACTTTCCTCACTACTGCTCAGAGTTCAAACGGCAGAGAGGTTACTCGATTAAAATCATCTCTGTTAATGCAGAACACTTTGCCAGACAAAACACGCACGTCTAATGAGCAAGTGACAATTGAATCACTGCACAGCATGCCAGTCACCGTGTACAAGAAATGTTTTAACCTGAATATACATCTTTCTGCCAGAAGTTACTCCCCACAGGCAATTGCATTGGATTGGCTTACTGGTTCCCAAGAATAACCAATGGCGTGTACAATGCTGAACATGATCTGTCATTCCACTATTTCAGAGGACCATTATCGAGTCCCCAGCGACGTGCGGCAGCGGTACTCGTTTCTGTTCATATTATACCCCGGCGAACTATAAAATAAACTATTTCAGACATTTCTGTGACTCAGCCCCAGACGTCAGCGTCATAAAATGTTGATATTAATCTCATTTAATAGTTTTAATACACAAAGAGATTTTACTTTTATCTGTAACTTATTTGCGGTTGAAGAAGATTTTGGCTGACGACTCGCACCCACTCAGACCGGAATTTGACAGTAGACGGACAGACAGGAGCAACAGATTCAGACAACCAACCGCAAGATCCACACGCTACAGAAATTCGTTCATTCCATCTGCAATTCACATCTTCAATTCTCAGGTGGGGCGGTAGATGCTGGTGTTGTCGCTCTGATGCACGGGGTCAGTGTTCTGTATTGTTCCAGTATTGTTGATTTTGTTTTGCATGATTATATACTCTTATTCTACTCTCTTAGACAATATGTGATAACCGGCAAGGTGCTGACTTTCGTTTGTGCATTGTTGATGGTGAATGCATGTTAATTTATTTTTAATATACTTTCTTATGTGATAACCAATGTGCTGTATTTTCTCAGTTTTGCTGATGTTATACGCTTGGTACATATATTTACTCATTTTCCTTAAATAACATGTGATAACATTACTTCATAGCTAAGCACATGATTTTACCTATGGCACAACACAAATCTCTAGCCTTCCTCTCTGAGATGCGTTTGAAGACAGACTGTTAAAAGAGAATAAATGTATGTACATAATTATGATAGAATAATGATGCATGAATTGAAGAAATGTATAAGAACACAAGAATGTATGAATGACAAAGAACACATGTTTATTTTTGAATGTTTTATGTATGTTTTATTACGGACACAAAAGCTCAGCAATGCAATTTCTCTTTTAGAGATTAATAAAGTTTATTGTATTGTATTGTATTGTATTGTATTGTATTGTATTGTATTGTATTGTATTGTATTGTATTGTATATTGTATATTGTATTGTACTGTATTGTATTGTATTGTATTGTATTGTATATTGTATATTGTATTGTACTGTATTGTATTGTATTGTATTGTATTGTATTGATCAGGTTTTTCAATACTCCGCCTTTTAACATTTCTGAAAGAGAGCAGACCGTAATTTCAGCAACGCTTTTATGTGAGCTCGTGCGTCACAGTCAGTGGTTCCAAAAATCATCAAATCATCACGGTGCATAAGGATCGATTCATAGGTGGATACGTCCAACAGGCTTCTACGAATAGACTATTGTACCTTGGATCCTTCCTTTAAATATCTCGACCCTTATAATTAGATTCCTGAATCCCTGAGCCAATAGTGCAGACTCCAAATCCTACAAGCAAGTGACCTCTTAATCTTGAGCTAAGCGGGTAGAGAGACTGATAGTCACTGTCTGACTGATCATTATCTTACAAAAAAAGAAAAGGTTTAATGTGCAATGCTTTCCCTTAAAACCTGTCCAAGGACAAATAGAACAATCATGTAATGAACGCACAGAAAGAAAGAGGGACGGATAGACAGAGGGAGACAGACAGGGAGAGGGGGAGGCAAAGACAGAGAGAGAGAGAGAGAGAGAGAAAAGGGGAGAAAGAGAGAGAGAGAGAGAGAGAGAGAGAGAGAGAGAGAGAGAGAGAGAGAGAGAGAGAGAGAGAGAGAGAGAGAGAGAACAAGCGATATATTCTGGACAGAAGTGGGGCAGACAAGTAAAGCAATCTATTTGGAATGGAGGCTGCCAGCTGCTGCTCATCACATGACACTGCTCCTCTCAGGTCAAGCTTGCCCTCTTTCTCTCTCTCTCTGTCTCTCTCTCTCTCTCTCTCTCTCTCTCTCTCTCTCTCTCTCTCTCTCTCTCTCTCTAGCACACACACACACACTCGCACACACACACACACACGCACACACACACACACACACACACGCACACACACACACACACACACACACACACACACACACACACACACACACACACATACACATGCACACGCACACGCACAAACACACACGCACAAACACACACACACACACACGCACACACACACACACACACACACACACACACATACCTGAACTAATAATAAGGGCGTGGTAAAGAGGAGTGTGGGGGGGAGGGGGAAGGGAATGTTCCCATCGACTATATGTAATAACTTTCAATTTGGAAAAGGCTAAGAAACAATGTTGAGTCAAATGACTTATAAACGAACGAACGAACAAACAAAAACGGTAGCGTAAAGAAATATGGTCACGTGGCAGGACCAATTGTCCCTCATCACTGCTGCAGACGCTAAGTGAATTAAGCGTTACGGGAAGTGTATTAACGGAGTATCATGCTGCTTTCTCCCTCAATGCCGGAAAGCTAACATCATTAGGGGACCACTAGGTCAACCCACAATGGGATGCCCCGTGGATATTCTTCCCCAATTTTGTAGGTGTCTGCGTTTCAGTCAAAAATCTTGTGTCGGGCCGTTCTTCCCAAGGTAGTTTCAACATTAAATGCATTCATCAAAAGCAGCCACAATACAGAGGAAGACACAAGAACAGTGGGTGTGCACGTTAAAGATCCCACGATTGACAAAAGGGTCTTTCCTGGCAAAATTGTATAGGCATAGATAAAAATGTCCACCAAAATACCCGTGTGACTTGGAATAATAGGCCGTGAAAAGTAGGATATGCGCCGAAATGGCTGCGATCTGCTGGCCGATGTGAATGCGTGATGTATTGTGTAAACAAATTCCATCTCACACGGCATAAATAAATCCCTGCGCCTTGAATATGTGCGCGATATAAATTGCATAAAAAAAAAATCAAAAAATCAAAATAAATCCCTGCGCTTAGAACTGTACCCACGGAATACGCGCGATATAAGCCTCATATTGATTGATTGATTGAGAACAAAGTGCGTTAAATTGTTCTGTACGAAGTTTGTTTTCTTTACTGTGCAACAGTTGGCTTTTTGGACCGATTTCTACCAACAAACCAAAAATGATCATCACCCGCCAGCTTCGAACATAATGTCCAGCACGTTAAGCCAAATCCACACACCCAACGTGCAGAAGTACGTTCATTGTGTTCTTAGTCGTTTATGAGGTCTTCATACAACACTACGCCTATTCATAAAATCCGTATACTGTAGTGACCGTATGACTCTTTAGTGCTAAAAAATGAAGGCCTAATCCGTGTTTACATTATGTTTGGTCCAATATTAGATAACTCTTCTTCCGCCGCCATTTCCCATTGTCCTGCGACGACATGGGTAGCGGCTGAAATTGATACTTGGCTTAAACAACAGTCAAAGGATAAAATGCCGGGGTCAGGCTATCTCCAATTAGGTGGCGGGGCGACCATCCCCAACCCGGCGGGTCCCCAGGCGGCGGATAGGGGGCGTGCCTTAGATATAAGGGATTGCAGCAATAAAAGTCGGGCTTGCCCGGACGAATAAGCTGTCCTGGACCAACTGGCGGTGTTCCTATCAGAGCGGGGTGGTGAACAGGTGGCACTGTTGACTCGTAAATACCCTATGTGCTCATACGGGTTCATCACGCGGGCAGTAGGCGCGGTAAAACCTCTGCTACCTGTGCTCCCAGGTAAGGTCCCTGACCAGGAGCTAAGGGTGGGGTAACCCCGACAGAAACCTCTAGTGCTGAAGTCGGCGGTACTGAGCGAGACAGCGCACTTTAACGGATCACAGTACCACGCACACCATCGCCATGAATACACGCAGAGACCAAATCAATGGAAATGGTGCTCGCCCTGTGAGGACCCCCCAGGCAGGTGCAGCGCCGGGCTCCGTGCCTCAAAGGAGCCCACCCTCAGCTACTGGAGGTCCCTTCGTCTTGTCCAGTGGAGCCAGGGGACGAGCAAGGAGAGCGACTGGCCGAAAACCAAGCAAGGTCAAGGAGACCCCTGACATCAACATCATGCAATGGAATGCAGAAGGGGTCAGCAACAAGAAGGAAGGAAGGAAAGGATAAAATACATACGACAAACAGCATTCTAACTGTATCTTCACTATACTAGACCCAGTAAAAGGTTCGGACAAGAGGACAGTAGCTTTTTAAAAAAAACATCAACAAAGATTGCAGCAATAGACATTTTCGGTATCTCAGCAGCTCTCGCGAGATATCCGTGAGACATGCTCTTTGTTATGCTTTGAAAGTCGCGAGAACTAAGATCATCGGCCTTCGCAGCTCTCGCGAGAAAGCCGTACAACATGTTTCGCTGTACTTTGACGTTAGCGAGAGCTTGGAATGCCGGTAGGGTCCATAGCTCTTGCGGTAGGGAAGGGGGAAAGGGGTCTGCTTTAAAAAATTAAACTACGTATGTAAGCTCCTGGACTACACAGATCGTTCATACTAATGTATTGGAGTGCAGACACCATTTGGCAGGTAAATCACCGTGTTGCGTGCATTATAATGAACCCACACTGGGTACAGTGAATCGCCCACAGAGGAGATGACTTCATTACCATCATACTTCCAACAAGGATAGCTGGTGACAGGTTTCACAGTCTTCAGAGTCGGGTATGTCCCTGACTTTGATATTAAATAAAATGTTTCGTTTTGTTTAGTCGTGAATTTTCACTGGTCTGTGTCGAATGTCTTCGGAATTTACATATGAAAAATAAACTTTGATCGAATTTAAGTCAAGTTTGTATTCCCCACCAGCGAAAAAGGTAGGTCGGTCGTGAGAAATGAGACAGACACGATTTCCCTTTTTAGCCACATTGCAATAGACAAAGGCACCAGTACAAAAACACACAAAGAAATCCAGTGAAAAGTACATTAGAAACCAAAGAACAGAGATAGATGAACACACTTAGTTAAAAAAAACAATGAATGTGTTTATGTTTAGTCGATACAATCGCATGTGAAGTAAACGGTCTTTTTTCTAAATGTGTCTGTCTCAAAAACGTTAATTACAAATCTGTTCAGTTGGAATGGCTGTTAAAAGGTTTGGACGTAACATGCTTTTAATAAGTAGCAATTTCCATCAAATCACGACATGAAAGGGTTTTGAAAGGCTAACTACGGCTTATTCTACTTGCGCTTGATCATTTTGTCACTCGGGCAAGGTGTCTGTCTCATTTTTTCTCACGACCGCCCTGCAGACAAATCGTCTGCTATAACCGCCATACACAGCAAATTGTCATGATGCAACCAATTTTACACTTCCTATCCGTTGTCAGGCAGATAATCAACTGGCTGACTAAAGAATTTTTCGGCATGTGTTTATTTCAGAGCACGTTATTTACTGTCTTGTAACTCGGGCAAGGTGTCTGTCTCATTTTTTCTCACGACCGCCCTGCAGACAAATCGTCTGCTATAACCGCCATACACAGCAAATTGTCATGATGCAACCAATTTTACACTTCCTATCCGTTGTCAGGCAGATGATCAACTGGCTGACTAAAGAATTTTTCGGCATGTGTTTATTTCAGAGCACGTTATTTACTGTCTAGTCACTCGGGCAAGGTGTCTGTCTCATTTTTTCTCACGACCGTCCTGAAGACAAATCGTCTGCTATGACCGCCATACACAGCAAATTGTCATGATGCGACCAATTTTATACTTCCTATCCGTTGTCAGGCAGATGATCAACTGGCTGACTAAAGAATTTTTCGGCATGTGTTTATTTCAGAGCACGTTATTTACTGTCTGTCTCTGAAAACCTTGAATTCTCACGACCGCCCGGCACTATTGACGGTCATGTCTTACCAAATGTTAAGCAGATTCATTTGTAAAATAACAACATTCAGTGACTGTGTCTGATCAACGCCAGTGGTTTTTTTCAATCCTGGAATGCACTGCATTGTGAATGTTGTGGTCAAGTGAGAGTTTTATAGACATCGCCGTACGTTTTTCAACACTTTGATGACGTCAGACAGCAGATTGAAAACGTTCCAACTTGGAAAGAGAGCCAGTCACGATCATATAATCGTAGGGAATCAATAGTTGCTTTGTTTATTAACTTCTTTCAAGTGCTTTTAAAATTTTGATTTTTGTCATTGTTATTGTTGCATATGTGCGTGCGTATGTGCGCGCGCGCCTGTCAGTGTGGAAGAGTGTAGGGTAAGTGTATCCAATTCCGACCGACTTCGGGGATACCTAAATCCGACCGATTTTCCAAGTCACTAATGATGAGGTTCACACGTCATCCCAACAGAAAGAATGCCATTCATACAAGGGCCATTCATGAACGGTTGATGACGCGACGTCACGAACCAATCGTTGTCACGAGAGTTAATTGCGTCATCTGCACCGCGGCACGAAATGTGCCTTCGCCATACGTACGTTTCTGGCAAAGGGTGAGATAATTTGATGAACAGAGTTGTGTTTCTTTTACATGGATGTTAATAAGTGTTTTTGGAAGAATAATGTTATGGTTCTGACTAAATCTCATTGTACTTTTTAATCGAAAAGGGGAAAATCTTATCGGTCGTGATTAGATACCCAGTTTTTGAGAGAGTATTTAAATCCGACAACAACGCAGATAATACAAAACGCTGCACAAAATCCCAGTAAAACCATTCATTGTTTACGTTTATGACTTGAAAAAAGCATATGAACAAGGGAACATATCAGATGATGTATTATCTAGCTGTGTGTGTGTGTGTGTGTGTGTGTGTGTGTGTGTGTGTGTGCGTGCGGCCGAGCGTTGCACGCATGTGTTCGTTTGTGTGTGTGTGTGTGTGTGTGTGCGTGCGTGCGTGCGTGCGTGCGTGGAGTGTGTGTGTGTGTGTGTGTGTGTGTGTGTGTGTGTGTAAGCATGCGCGCGAGCGTTGTGCGCATGTGTTCGTTTGTGTTAGCTTATGTGTGTGTGTGTGTGTGTGTGTGTGTGTGTGTGTGTGTGTGTGTTGATGCGTGAGTGTTGATGCGTGCGTACTTGCATGTGTGCGTGCGAGAGGGGTTGGGTTTTCTTATGTGTGCAGAGTAGTTGTTGTAGAAAATGCAAGACATTAAGGTTCAGTCTGTAGTGGATATACTGGGACAGCGTCCATGTACTATGCCACAGTTCAGTCTGTAGTGGATATACTGGGACTGCGTCCAGGTACTATGCCACAGTTCAGTCAGTAGTGGATATACTAGGACTGCGTTAAGGTACTCTGCCACAGTCTTTGATGACGTCATTTCCGTTTTTGTGATAGTTGAGGCGGACCTGTTAAGTAATCTTTGATTAAGTCGGGACTTTGATATTGCATTTGAGCCAGGTAGCTTGAAAATAAGTGAATTAGTTCGCTCATTAAAATTGTCATCAAAAACGAATATTTCATTACAGATTCAAACACTACTGCAATGTACTTCTTATCTTCTCTTGATTTAAAAAATATATATACATATGTTATGTTTACTTTAAAAACGCGTTCAGAATTAAAGAAAACAGGTTGAGTATGCTTCGCGGAGATGAGTGTGATCCGTGACGGTTTTCGGGTATGGTTAGCCGAGACTATCTGAATTTAGTCTCGCTGATCGGACTGGTTTTTTTTAAGTTTATCCTTCAATTTGATGCCTATAGATTGACTACATGTTTTTATATCGCTTTACGCGACTTGTTTTACATTTCGTCAAGTTATGAAATGTATTATAAAATTTGGTACATAACATTCTAAAAATTGCAAATAACAATAACACTTTTGATTACAGATTCAAAAGTTATTGCATTGTATCCTTTGGATTTCCTGGATCCCCATGTATAAACAGATATGTCATGCTTAGTGTGAAAATCTGCTCAAATGAGAAAAATCGCCCGTTTTGTTCATATGCTTCGCGGAGGCAACCCGTCTCGGTCTTCTGGTTTCGGCTAGCCAAATCTCACTAGCATTGTTAATGACTCGTCCCTGATTCCAATGTTGATCTTTTAGTTTCAAACCAACTTAATGTTTTATTATCGCTTCACATGACTTGTTCTGTAATTTTTTTTTTCGCTGATGATGTCACCATTTAGAGGGTAGGGTTACATTTTCAGGTATTTATTCCCCAAGAATATGCAAAAAAAATTCCAAACTCGTTTTTTTCTATTGGTCAATGATTCTACTTTTTTTTTAAAGTGAGAAATGGAGTGCAATTAACATTGTTACTTTTGAAGGTATGCTCATGACGTGCATCACAGCGAAATAGCAGTTCAGAAGAACGGAATTCCCATAATTAGTCCTTATTTGCTGCTTTTTTCACTGAGCTCGGAAATGATATTTTGCTTGCATTGTTATTGCTTAATTTATTAAAGCCTCTGGACAATATTCTTTGAATAAATCGTTACCCAATTCTGTTTACGTCTATCCCTTTGTTTGATAGAGTACTGTAACAAGCTATCACATTATGTCGACAAGAATGCGTCTCCATACAAGTTTTTGTCTTGATTCCATCCAGGAGGATGTAAGGCTTTAATAAAAACACTATTTCAAAGATCTCTGTCAAGATTGATTTTGTTGAAAAAAAAGGAAGTCTGTGATTGAAGATTGTGAAACCTGCCTGATCTTCTTTTTTTCAGGACTGAAAAATAGGTTACTGCGCGAAAAGTAGTCTCCTGACTTTAGCTGTTGAGTTCTATCCAAGCGATCAAGTTAGTCCCCACCTCAACCGATCTCACCCCCACCTCTCCCTCCCCCCTCTCCCTCTCCCTCTCTCTCTCTCTCTCTCTCTCTCTCTCTCTCTTTCTCTCGCTCTCTCTCCACCAATCCGAAACTTCCTCCGAAATCTGTTCCCCTTACCCCCACCCTTACCACACCCTACTCCCAAATCTAACTGTTCACCGGCAATCATCAGGAGACAAAAAGATTCATTCAGAGGCAGAGTTCCCGCCGCTAGAGGAAGGGAGATGGCGCCCCAATAAAGTTAATTGCTGTTTCAAATTACCCCCCGCTCGACCCCGTTCAACAAACTAAGGACAGTGCCGGAGAAATTTTGCGAATCCCAGAGAATTCTAGAAGATTTCTAGAGAATTTCAGAAGAGCTGCAGAGAAGATTTCCAGAGAACATCCGAATAGTTCAGCCTTTGTGGAGAACGTCCGTTGTGCGGGATGACGCCACTCTGCTTCAGGGGCCTTCAAACACAACACTTGGGAGCTAATTTGACAGACCAATTGCTTGATGCACGCAGCTCCTTCGTGGAAAGAGGAGTAAGAACAAAAAACGTGTTCTCTCTTTTGTTTTTCCTTCCTTTCTTTTCTTTTTTTTTCTTTTTTTGTTCCTTTCCAAATTGTCCTTGTCTTGTTTCGTTGTCTTTTTTTTTTATCCGGTACGCCATTGCAGTTTTTCCCCCTCGTTGGGATATGTAATTGTCTGTCAGTTTTCCCGTCCTCTGCTCTAAGATAATGGTCCTCAGGTTAAAGGGGATAGGGCCTGTGCTGGCCTTTTGCAATAACTGCGACAACAACAACAACAACAACAACAACAACAACAACAACAACAACAACAACAACAACAACAACACTGGATGCAGTCTTCTCAACACGTTTGCATGCACGAACGTTAGTGTTCGTTCAAAACCCCTGGTTATGAAAAAATATAGATTTCCCCGCCTTTCCACTTTTTCTGAGACAATTCTAACTACAACACCGGTACCGAATTAAATTTTCTTACCGCGTTGGCATGCACGCATTTTCATGTATGCTCTTACTCTCTGGTCACGAAGAAAAATAAATTCTCATGGCATTTCTGCATTTGTTGTTTGTAATTTATTGATTTCTTTTCGAAAACTTCTGATGACACGAATTTGCCACTTCAACGAAAACCAACACATAAGCCTATATACTCACCATTTTTCGAATTCTCATTTGATTCGAAGAGACCATTTAAGGAAAAAACGAAAGTACTCTGAATCAGTACGTGCGCAGGCCCATCTAAACAACAAACAAAAGTACTCGTAAATCAGCGTTCGTGCTACGTTCAAAGTCTTACAATGGGGAAAAAAGGCAAGGCAATGCCCGCGACATCTCTTTGTTCAAACCCATTCTTTGGAAAGGTCAAAAGTGCTATGAATCTACTGGAATTACTTTCTGTAATTCTTCACTGACAGCAGCATCAGTACCAGCGCACAAGACAAGCTTGATGCCTGGGCGAAGTTCTGTGTGCCCCAAACTAGCCTCCATCCCTCTACACACATTCACGCGTGCGCAAGACAGACGAATCAGGCTCTATACACGCTGTCCATTTAGTTTACGAGATGTTCTTTTTTCGTTCCCTTTGACTAAGCCTGCTCCCATTAGATCCCTTTACAAACTTCGCCCCGCCTGGCCAATGAAAAGGGACGAGCTGGAAAACCAGATCGATGATTGGAGGAGAGGTGAAGGGGAGGTTATGCTGTTTGCCTATCGTTACAACATGATTTATCTTCCCTTCACAGGCTCCGTCGGCCTCCACGGGCAAGGGTTGTTTAAAGGACGAAAGACACAAATTATTTCCCCGAGACCTAGAAAAGACTTGAGTTATGACGGGGGGAGTTGTAGGTCGACCACTAGTGCAGCACTAGACCAAGATGACCATGAATAAAGTGTGCAGTCTCCCAAAAACATGCTCTACTTCTGTGCTGGCAAGAAAAAGTTAAAGCATTCGACCTATTTTCCAGAAATGGCTCTCTCTCAAGTTTGAGGTATATCCTGAACCCACCCTTCTATTTGAACCCAGCCTCTTTCAGTCTGTGTCCTGTCAGTACTAAGTGTATGGAAAACTTTTGAAGTAGATTTACGATCTGAATCCTCAACATCGAGTGCACATTCTGTGTCTTTACACAATAGTTCACACATCATAGCACATATGTGTCAACCCTGTTGCTGCGCCTTCATGTATCGGTAGATGCACACATATCAGTGACGCTAAGGAAAAGGCGGCACCGGTGAGATTTTAGTTCTTATTCCGACTGAACCTGTTGTAAAGCATCAGATCAAAATCAGAAAGTCCAATCTACATCAGTCTGACTCGACTCCTGTGTTCGTATTCTGACGAAACAGGTTCTTGAATACCAAAATAAACCGTTGCTCGAAATGTTTTGAGCACGCCAACTTAACACACAAAACTCAGACAAACATCAGGAAAGAATCGGTTAAAGTTAGGGTCAGGCAAGGATGAGAAGGTTAACCCATCAACAGATAAACACACCCCCAAAAATAACCTCACGGAAACATGAAAACTGACATAGAAACAATGACCACGGTCAGTCAAATGAATAGTCGAAAAGCTGTGACTACACACAAACACACGTTGACTTCCCCCTCCCACATTTCGTTCTTCGTCCGTGCGTGCATCACACACACACACACACACACACACACACACACACACACACACACACACACACACACACACACACACACACACACACACACACACACACACACACATACACACACACACACGCATACCTAATGACCCTTAGGGGATCACAAGTGACGAAAAAAGGGATTGAGATCAGCAATGTCATTCCTTTCTAAACCCCATTTACCTCCCTGTCTAACTACCTAAATACTTGTCACACGCACACGCGCGCGCGCACGCACACACTCACATATCACATACACACACACACACACACACACACACTACTCACTTGATGAAGTAATCCTTGTCATTCTTATCCACTCCAGTTTCCCAGCCAAAAGGGAGACCACTTGTACCTGTCCAGTTTTCACGGGGAGGTAACCAAGATGTCGTCTGGGCCTTATGACTGAAACAAACAAGGTAACATTCCTGGTTACACGAAGGTCACATTTTTATTTTTCAACAGAAGACAATGTCTTACAAAGATCAAACAAAACAGAAGGCACGTGTAGACGAAATGAATGCATTAGCAGGGGGTGGGGAGGATTCCTTCTGGTATTTTGCACACAGTAACTTCGGTCGAGGGAGGTGTAACGACTTCTGAAACACGTTCAATACAAGCGAACTCCCGTGGCTTGATCAAGATAAGGCGAGGCGAGGGATGTGTAACGACTTCTGAAACACGTTCAATACAAGCGAACTCCCGTGGCTTGATCAAGATAAGGCGAGGCGAGGGATGTGTAACGACTTCTGAAACACGTTCAATACAAGCGAACTCCTGTGGCTTGATCAAGACAAGGCGAGGCGAGGGAGGTGTAACGACTTCTGAAACACGTTCAATACAAGCGAACTCCTGTGGCTTGATCAAGACAAGGCGAGGCGAGGGAGGTGTAACGACTTCTGAAACACGTTCAATACAAGCGAACTCCCGTGGCTTGATCAAGATAAGGCGAGGCGAGGGAGGTGTAACGACTTCTGAAACACGTTCAATACAAGCGAACTCCCGTGGCTTGATCAAGATAAGGCGAGGCGAGGGTGCCAAGGGCACTGATATAATTACTTCTGTTCAATCAGATATAGGGGATAATCACTATTGATTCCGAAGCTGATCCAAAGTACGTACAGATCCCAACCGCTCATGGACTACAAATGTAACTAAAAGTGCAAGAGTCTGATTTGATTTTCACATAAGCTTACTGTGCTCTGAAATAATATTCTAAATGCGATTTGTCCATAAGGAGACCCGTACTTGGTGCCTTGTATGGACCGTGTGATAATTACCAGTCCACATATAACATTCTGAAAGTTCTCTCTGTGAAGAGACAAGCACATTCGTGCACAGATGAACAGATATGCACAAACATTGAGACGAAGAGAAAAAGAGACAACGACAGAAAAACGAACTAGCAGACACACAGCCACACAATAAGATACAGAGACACAAGCGAACAGACAGGCAGCACAGAAATGCATCTGATTCTCTCAGCACCGTCCAAACCCCTTTAACGTCCCTCGGCATTTCAACCTGCTTTCGCATGATTTCTATTAATTTAACCAGACAGACACACAGACACACAGACCCACCGACCGACCCACCGGCAGACAGAAAGATATAGACAGAAATAGTGAACACAGCCCGAGACATGTTTTTGATTCGCTGTTACCTTTCTTTTTCCCTGATCTGTATAGTTGAAACTTTAAAACGCAGGTTTTGTGCTATAAGCATATAGCCTTTCGTCAGTATCACCTGTTTCAGGGGAAAATCGATTCCAGTCAGTCACTTGATAAACAGCAGTGTAACTTTACCTGAAATTACTGCATCGCGTTTCCATGCCAACATCAATATGTACATGTATGTACAGCGCGGTTTGTTATACTCATGGGTGAGTGTAATAATAATGACAACTACATTACACAACAAAATGGATTCGGCGTCGCTGGTCTCTTGATACATAGACCATTCTATTCGGCGTCGCTGGTCTCTTGATGCATAGACCATTCTATTGACAGACGATGCAAACAGACGAGTGTGATCTAATCCTATTAGTCCCTAGTTGACTGTATTACTGCGAGACCAACGGACTGTTTTCGCTGAATGGCGAAGTTAGCAGTTTATAGAAAGCTTCAAGGTGAAACGTAAAACCCAGTACACTGGAACCACCCCCCCCCCTCCCCCCTTGTATTATCTTCAAAAGTCTGAGAGCATCAGGTCTTCCTTCAAATTTACTTAAATCTGGAAAAGCAAAGTCATAAAAAGGGAGAGGGGGGGGGGATGTCTGAAATTTGGGTGTCTGTTCGAGGGTTCCCCTGTCTAGGCTTTCGAGA
>NC_090250.1:40340445-40350445 GCF_037325665.1 Littorina saxatilis
CAGAGACCGGGGGTTTCGGGAGGCGGGAATTGAGGGTGGAGGTGTTTTTACCTGTCCTCGTTAAGTTCCTGGGGATGAGCACGGTGTTTCTGGCAGGTAACACAGCTACACAGAAAACCCCGGGCCCGCTTGGACCCAGAGTTGCCCATGCCTCCTCAACGCTGGACACACACTGTACTTCTGTGGTGACACTGCCCGCTCTTGTCGGGTAGAAGACTTGTTAATACAGCCTGTCCTTTTTATCCCGGGCACAGGTCTGACTGAACGAGAGGGCGAGGATTGTTCTTTGAGGATGGCATTGTTCACAGTTGATGGCCAGTTACTCGTCACGTTGAACTTGGTTTAGACATGACTTGGGTGTGTAGAGAAAACAACCCATGAAGACAAATATATGCCACCGCCTAAGTTACCGGGAATCTCCTCTAAAAGTACGTTCGTAAGATTTGATGTGCAGAAATTCCGCAGGATTCATTTCACTTTTGGTCTGTATCCCATTGTCTTGTTCGTTGGTTAGTCACACTGCACAAGAAAATGCTAGCTCTTTGAAGGCATTTTCATATCCAGACATCATTCCCGAAGTCAGCTTATTAAATCCTGAAATTGTGTATCGCACGAAATATACCTTCTACAATATCAAAACTCTCTTCATATTGATCACACTGGCTAGAAACACTAAAAACCGGTGTCCAAAACGACATCCTAAAGTGTTCACAATAGTAGGCAACATATAACTATTGTTTTCATGGAGAATGCAACAAAGGCAATACATTCTGAAGGGGACATTTCTTCATGTCGTAGAGCACACAATTAAAACTTTCAGCAAACAACTTTCCACCCAAAATGTCACGTACTAGCCTATACGCACACATGAATAGTACAGGCAGAAAGAAAAGGGTGTTGACAAAATCCACAAAAGAAACTTCTCCAACAAAGCCAACATTCCGGGACTCGAAAAACTTCATAACCGGAAATAAACTTTTTGCTAAATGTCACGCTGCTAAGCTATGGCGGAGAAGAATACGCGAGCATCCAACATGCCGAGAACTCTGTTCCATTCCGCAATACCAATGGCGCTATTTACGTGCGGCGCATGACGTCATGGAGAGACGCCATCACTGTGTAGGCACAATGCATAAGGCAAAGAATCTTGAGATGATCGATCTGTTGTATGTTAGTCTTATCACTGCTTGGGCGCGGAGCGGGCCACACCTTTTCATGCGACATTAACGGGGTAATCAGATACAATGCATATAGACGTTGCGAGATAAACTCCCGAGTGCTCAGTAGGAAACTGGGGCAAACATGATGTCATCTGACTTGTCTCAGACAGGCTTAAAAAGTTTTACTTGGATAATTACAAATATAATGCCGCATACAATCAATTATATTGTCTCAGACTGTCGATGTAAGATCCCGTTAACTGGTACATGAACCAGTTCGTCTCCCGTGGTAACTTTCCGTGGGAGGCAGCACGAGTGCTTCGTCGACGACGTGGGATGATAAAAACGAAGTCATATTTGTCTCCGTTTCGAACTGAGTGTTGAGTCGTTTACACCGCTTCCTATATATAGTGTCGTATCGTGATTGCACGAAATAAGTAATCTACCGAGGGCAGAAGTGTGTGAGCGTGTAATGGACTTCGAATGCTGCAAGGACTTTTGCACATGACACTGCTTCACATCAATATCATGTTTATTTCTGAAGCATGGTCCTTTTTTCCCTCGATGTGTGGGTGTCCTGAGCTCAACCTTTTTTTCTTTGCGTCACTGAAGATGCTCTGCGCAAAATTACATGTTCAAAGAGTAGTAAGTTTTTAAAAAACACGATTTTGAAGCCAGTTATTTTCAAAAATCTATGGTTTATCCCGACTGAAATTTGGTTAAGGGACAAACAGTCAAACAGAAACGGCGAGCGGAAAGGGACCTTCCAAGAACGACTAAATAAATAAAATAAAAATAAAAACTTCACATTTTACATACAACTTACAATGGACTTTTGTACTGGCGAGCATGAGCATGAGAACAGCATATTTTTGACTGTACCGAGTTCTAAATCGGCACTATTATGCAACTGCAAAGAAATCCAAACACAGAAATGCCGCAAAACTAAACAAAAGAAGAAAAAACCGCACAACGAATGAAAAGAAACGATTGTCCTTTTCAATCAAAAACCAAAACCCAAGACCCAAGCAGCAGGTACCACTGAGTGCGGGAGAAAACTTTCAGACTCTGAGACACCATGCATCACTAGCTGCCAACGCTGGTCCAAGCACAGCTTGCTCACAAACTGTACACGACACCACGAGAAGACGACAGATCAAGCACAGCAGTCCAATTTGACTCCTCAGCTTCCGAGACCAGGGAAGGTGGCAATGGGTGGGGTGGGTTGAGTAAAGGGTGGGAGGAGGGGGCAGATTGACGTCCCTCTGGCTGTCCACAGCGGCTGGAGACCCTATGACTTACGACGGTCTACTGACCTCTGGTCAACCGTCTGGCGTTACTTATGGCTCAGCCCCAGAGTTGCAGACATCGAAATATCCAGACATCGTCTCGCTGCCAAACTAGTCCAATCGTAGATTATATAGCAAAGGCAAGGAAACCAATGAGTGATTCCTCTTTGAGACAGATTAATTTATTCCTTCCATATAGCATTGAGACTCGAGGGCAATTCTGTCTGGGTTGGGACATTGGATAACTCTGGTCCTGAAACAGGTGGCAAGAAAGGATTTATAGAGCCAGACAAAGAGACATGAAACAAGTGTAACAGCTGACTGGACTGCTTTTACTGTCTGACTCTCTTAACGTTTCCTTGTTTGTTGGGTCGATTATTTTTACTTCGATGCTAGATCTTTAAAAACAAAGGGATGTAAGCGCTCTGGATGCATATGACACGTGCATCAAGAGTAAGTGAGAGTTGTGCAGAATCAATCTCCTGGCACCTGACAGAATAAGATGCATTGAAATAAACAAGTGACTTTCATCCTTGAAAAAAGATCTTATCGATGCTAGAGTTAATTTTCTTCATCGGTCGTTTCTTCCTTTTCGTCGAAATGTTTTGGAGATATATTCCTGATTTTATCTTGTATATCTTGCTTTTTGTACCTACGTACAATTACTTGTCATTTTGAAAGCATCTATGTATATTTTTTTTCTTTGAATGGATGTTGGATTTTACTTTCCGCATGAACAAATCTGCGAGCATTTGCTTTGATCCGAAATTGCTCCTTGTACAGATGTTCAGTAAGTAGCGAGAATCATCAAGCTTGTTTCCTCAAGTTTATTCAATAGATCGGGGCAAGACCTTGTCCGTTAGATTTACGGCACTTTTGCCTCGGCCGTGGATGACAAGCGTGCCCCCTTCACTATTTTGGACAGTGGAATACTATGTATCATCTCTACCATACTCAGGGTTTACACAAAACACTGCTTCAACAGCCATACAATAGGGATGATATCTCGTTAAAAAAAATAACGTTTTTTTTTAAACAGAACAAAAAGAACAAGAAACGAAACAAAATGGGTTCGGTCTGCGCTTTTGGCAACAATTTCACCAATTGTGGCATCGAGTATGTCTCCCAGCTGCTTCGAGTGGCAGACAGTGTCCAGTTTCACCTCGCCGCATTTAGACCCTTGTCCAAACTTGTGTCCGGTTCACGCTGTTAGATTAATCCGGAATTCGTTTGCAGCAATAGTTGGCCAACCCCCCCCCCCTCCCCTTTCACCTTGTGATCTGAGGACACCAAGTGGAGCCAGTATCGTTTTCTGTGGTACAGATGTGGAAGTATGACTAATTCTTTACGATGGTCAAGTAGAATTGTTCAAGGTCAGCAAAAGCATCCACAACGACTACACGGCGTTACTTGTCCCATCGCCCAGTTCTTTGGAGACTTTTCTGTTCTTTTTTTTTTCTTTTTTTTTTAATTTAACAGGATGTCACTCCCTTCATTTCATTTCATTTCGATTTCTGTAAACTCTTTTTTAACCGCTACACCTATTTCTATGGACACACTACAACCAGACCGGTGTCACGAACTGAAACCTCTGCTGAACAATCCTGCTCATTGCGGTCAATGCGCAGGCGCCTATCTTGGACTTAAAAAATGCGACCCTTTGACCGAACGAACCATGGGTTAGGGTTAGGGTTAGGATTAGGGTTAGGATTAGGGTAAGGGTATGGGTAAGGGTTAGGGTTAGGGTTAGGGTTAGGTTGTTCACGACCTGATTAATCTCCCCATGTTAGCGCATGCGCATTGACCGCAATGAGAAGGATTGTTCAGGCAGAGTTTTCAGTTCGTGACACCGGCGTTATTGAAAGAAGTACTGGGCTACAAGTCTTTATTATCTCGAAATCTCATTGTGCCTGAGTTTTGTGCCTGGACGCTTGCTTTCAATTGGATAGAAAGGGGGAGGAGCGGGTTCAGGAAATCGAACTAATAAAAGAGTTTTGGACAAACAAAAACCTAAGGTTTCCTTTCTTTGAAGGGGTTTCAAAATTCTCAAGAAAGGCTAGGTTTTGCCAATACAGTCAAATAAATTGCGTTGAGTTTGTATCGATCCCGTTGCCACAAAAGTAACTCTACCGCATATAGACTAGCTATACATGTCTGCAGCAGACAAAGAAGCTAGCTCGTTTTTCATCGTCGATACAGGACCTTTGTGGTCTGAGACACTCCAGTGTCCCATTCTCCAAGGCTATAGATTCTAACAGCGTTACATCTGGGTGCAGGCCGAAGCTGAAGACTACCTCCATCCCGTGTAAACTATCATGTAAAACACTACAGACCCAACCGAGTGAGGATGAAAACCGCTTGTTGATTTCAATGCTTGTTGTTCTCTCAGGTGCCAGGAGACTGGTTCCGCACGACTCTCACGCTTACTCTTGTTGAACATATGTGACCCTCCACCACGAAATGAGTCGGATGTCACCTTGCGCGGTTCTGCTCTAGGCCTAATATACGTCCCGGGGGTGTCAGGCACCAGTGTGAGGGTCACCTTAGTCCCAGGCTTATAACTCGAACAGGTTTTGCTCTTTTCTAAAACGGTTTTTACCACTGGGTAGAGCATAAAAAACTCTTTAAGAAAATGTAAAAATATAAAAATCATGCAAAGGTGACATGCGACTCATTCTGTGGTGGAGGGTCACATATCGTTTGCATGTAAAGATATTACGATCCTTTATTTTTTTGGACCACGACAGACCTGTTTTTACGAGAAGGAATGTGAACTTGATCTGAGCAGGAAAAGGGCTTCCATGAAGCAGTCTTGCTCGAATGGAACCATCTTGGTTCAGTTTCTGTATCAATGTATGGCTGGCGCAACCAAGGACATTGTTAGCTTTATTCACTTAATTTTAAGAATAAGACGTGTAAAGAGTTCCAATCCTTAGCTGTACCTAACTTGTTTGATCAACAAATCGTTTGCAGAATCATTTACAACAACGATGTCAAAAGAAAAAAGTCATCTTTATGAAAACCTGTAGTTATCTGGCTCTGTAAACGGCATGGTGTGTCTATTGTATATCCACTACATGTAGGTTGTACATTTAATTGTTCTATTCTGTATATGTTCTTTTGTAAAGGGCCTAGAGCCATAGGTTAGGCACTTAAAAATGTCCAGTTAGTATTAGTATTAGTAAGTACCATACAGCTTCCTGACACACGACTAGCAGCCTGTAGTCTACCACATACGGGCTCATTTCCTTACGTGGTAATACACGCTGTTATCACCCTATTTGATGTAGGTAGCAGGTACAGCAAGATAGATATCGATTGGTGGATATGATGATAAATAATGCAGTGATGTCAGCAAGTGGCCTGCACTGCACTCAGAGAGCTAATTAAGACCAGTGTATACTCGTAACGGTAATTTATTTGACAGCTTGTTTAGCGGGCATGTTTTGAGTGCCTGTTGCTTTGAGTTGAGTAAAGGGCAGTGCAGGCTCATTGTGTTCACCATCTGAATGGCTATTTAATATACCATTTAAGAGTAACAGTCGAGGGTAAAAACTTGAGATTCTCTCTAAATTAAATGTAATCGCAACTTATTTTCCAGAAATATTCTTTTTGCGGGTAATTCCATACACACAACCGCACTCTCTACGTGTGAACTTAACTGCTGACTTTCCACATGTTCCGATATTCACTTTGACTTTTTTTCACACAAAAATTGACGCTCGCAGCAACTACAACATCGTGGGAATCACAGAAAGAAGCTTCCTACTAAAACGACATTCGGAAGCCTAGACTAGCGCACGATTTCGCGTGTGGTATTTTCCTAACATGAACAGTTTTTACAGCGGACTATGTCTTATAATCAAACAAATTGGATTTGTTTGTTGTTGTTTTTTTCTTCATAATTCCAAACAAAATAAGTTCTCAAATCTGTCAGGACTCTCACCAACAACACAAACTGACGTTCTCGATTTGCTTTCCACAGGACAACACGACAAAAACTGTCACTACTCCACGCACCGAGTGCTTAAACAAAGTTTCTTCGTGTATATCAATACACAGAAAACACCATCCTCACTATACTGCTGAAATGTATATCTCAAGAAGAAAATGGAAGGCCAGACACTTGCTCACACTAAGAAACACGATCGTGATATATAGCATAGCGAGATACAAAGCACACACATGTACACTCTCACTCTCTCCTATCTCTTCCTATGAGCACAGATCGAAGTGAGCACGGGCGTGCACATAGGGACACAATTTCACTGGAGATAAGGCAATCACAGGGGATTCCCTGCCTCCACTACGGGAGCCGTTGGTAGTTGTCGCGCCGCGGATGGCGATGCGGGGTGTGGGCTGGCCGTGGCCACAGTGTAGCCGTGGTGGTAGTGGTGTCGGCAAGACTGGGCTGTCTCCGAGCTCAAAGTCTCAGACAACTGGCTGTAACACTAGTCTTCATTTGCTGCCTCGGCCGTCCCGGCGTTTGTCGTCGCTGTCGTTGATGTATGGATGTAGTATTTGTAGCGGACAGGCGAGGAGCTGCCGCTCTGACAAACATTGTAAAGTACCTGACCCCATCCTGCGGTGTGTCATACCGAAATGACTCCTTAATCTCGATCTAATTTTGCTTCCAAATCAGAACACACATTTCTAAACTAAACCGGAAGGGGATAAATGTGTGTGTGTGTGTGTGTGTGTGTGTGTGTGTGTGTGTGTGTGTGTGTACGTGTGTGTGTGTGTGCGCGTGTGTGTGTGTGGGTGTGTGTGTATGTGTGGGTGTGTGTGTGTGTGTGTGTGTGTGTGTGTGTGTGTGTGTGTGTGTGTGTTAAGAAGTGTTGACGTTGTTTACACTCTATACCTTGTTTATCTACTTCCCCAAAGAGTTTATTCTCACTGCAAAGCCGTTGGAGTGTCTATTCTGTTCTGAGCACAAAGGATGCATGTAGCCTACATCATACGTAGATTTAAAAAATAACAATAGATACATCCTCAAAAATGTCACGATGGCCATACGTCAGGATTGAATAGTCTCCCTTTATCCCGGGCATAATTGGAAGCATCCGCCGAAATTCCTGTAACCTCATCCTAATTATTCATGGAAACCACTGAGACATAAATAACTGTCAAAACGGCATGAGTAGGAGTACAAAGACAGCCCTTGTCGTTGTTAGTGTCTTTTGCAAATCATACCGCCCCCAACTACGTACCGGTCTAACTCCTGAACTTATCAGGGGGGAAAAAGACTGCACAGTTAAAGGCCAAGAAAAATAAGTAATGGGTTAGGTAACCTGTATCCCCCCCCCCCCCCCCACCCCCAAGACCCAAGAAAATAGGTAATGAAAATGCCTCAAGTAAAGTGATTTTGCGACCAGTACGTTGTGTTTCCGCAGTGTCTATACCGACTTGTTTTGTGTGTTTATTTGTATGTGTGTTTATTTGTGTGTGTGTGTGTGTGTGTGTGTGTGTGTGTGTGTGTGTGTGTGTGTGCGTGCGTGCGTGCGTGCGTGCGTGCGTGCGTGCGTGCGTGCGTGCGTGTGTGTGTGTGTGCGCGTGTGTGTGTGTGTGTTTAAACGAACAAAAGTGTGGTTGGGGAAAATTGGCTTTGGTCGGGTTACAATATTCTGTTTTATATAATCCACCTTAGAAAACTTTTGAAAGAAGCCCATGTATCACTGTTTCTGGCATTAAAAAAAACTGTGCCAAACCTCTCTCTCTATCTCTCCTTCCCTCCCTCCCTCCCTCCCTCCCTCCCTCCCTCCCTCCCTCACTCACTCACTGTCTCTCCCTCCCTCCCTCCCTCCCTCCCTCCCTCCCTCCCTCACTCACTCACTCTGTCTGTCTGTCTGTCTGTCTCTCCGTCCGTCTCTCTCTCTCTCTCCCTCTCTCCCTCTCTCCCTCCCTCCATCACTCACTCACTCACTCACTCTCACACTCACTCTCACTCACTCACTCACTCTGTCTGTCTGTCTGTTCGTCCGTCTCTCTGTGTCTCTGTCTCTGTCTCTGTCTCTCTCTGTCTCTCTCTCTCTCTCTCTCTCTCTCTCTCTCTCTCTCTCTCTCTTCTCCAAGGTGAAACAAACATGGACGGAGCGTGATCTACAAGACGATGTACACGGGAAGGAAGATAGCAGAAGAAGCAGGTGTTAGACAGCTTTGAGTGGGTGGGACTTTGATGTGTGATTCCTGATTTCCAAATGTTCAACATTTTCTTTAGCTGCATTATTTTAGTTATTCATGAGTGGGTGGGTGGAGGGGATGGGCTAGTTCTAACTATGCATTAGATTATAAAATTGTATTCTGTGTAGACCCTTCCACCAGCATCTTAGACCACTCTTTGTACATTTTCTTTTAATAGATGATTGTCATTTGTTTTACCTCATGTCTGCCCTGCGTGTGATGGTGTGATCGTGACTGCTGTAGTGTGGGCGCGTGTGTGTTGGTGTGTATGTCAGTGTATGTGTGGGCGTGTGTGTGTGTGTGTCAGTGTGTGTGTGGGTGTGTGTGTGTGCGTGATTTTACCAACACTACGCGAAATTCCTTGTGCTTTAAATGTTTTTTAATGTCACTTGGCTCAATAAATACTGTATTTTGTATTCTTTTGTGAAAAGATTGATCACAACAACATGTTTACAACTGGCAGTTGAGACTGTTTTCCAAAGAGTTTTTTGTTGCCAAACCTCTCGACAACAGGGAGACATTCCCCCCACAGCAAATGTTTGGTCAACATGTCATGAAATCCAAACAGAGATAGACTGCAAACCTTACAAAGTCAACATGTCATGATTATTTTGGGTTGATTTTTTCAAGTTTCACCCCCGTTATTTATCTTTATCGCTCAATCGGACCGATTCCTTTCGCCCGGTTCTGAACAAGGAAATTTCGTTCCAGCCACGCATTTTGCGCAGTTCGCGTGACAAATGCATTTTTCATCAGATTTGGGTTACAAAAAACCGGACAAAGTGCCTAAACTCGGGCAACAATCAATGCAAAAATACAGGGAAAAGGTCGCAACAATTGAATCAGAAGCAAATATAAATATAAAAAAGGTAAACCTCTGATTTTCCCCTCTCTGCAATTTGATTTATTACCACGACAAACTAATCAGCTAGTAGTAAGGGAATACCTGTATTAAAAATTCGTTTCTCCAAGGTACCGTCAGTCTGTGCCGAGGACACGACCAGCTTCAACTCCGCAGATATGTCTACTCTAGGCTTGGTTTAGACATGTTGTATTCATTATTGGTTTTATACAATCGTTTCACACACACACACACACACACACACACACACACACACACACACACACACACACACACACACACACACACACCGAATAATAAGCAAAATACTCATGAACACGATCTATACATTTGTGACCCTCCACCACGAAATGAGTCGCATGTCATCTCGCGCGGTTTTGTGCTAGGCTTAATATAAGTCCGGTGAGTGTCTGGTAACAGTGTGAGGGTCACCTTAGTCGCAGGCTTATTGCTCTTTTTTAAAACGGTTTTCACCACTGGATAGAGCATAAAACACTCTTTGTGTAAAT
>NC_090250.1:40355445-40357945 GCF_037325665.1 Littorina saxatilis
CATAAAGGGGCGACCTTGCAATGAGCACCAATGCCAAGCGACTCGTATACATACATAACAAGCAATGCTAGTTTTGGTAGTCTCTTTATCATCTGCGACTGCACCATTAAAAGAGGTCGGGTTTACGATGCAGTCGAACCTGTCTAAAGAGACCACCAAAGGGACTGAGCAATTGTGGTCTCTTTAGACACGGTGGTCTCTTTAGACAGTTGATTTATATTGTCGTAAAAAAAAGTCGGGGAACCTTTGGGTAGTCTTAATGGGCAGGTGGTCTTTATTGACAGGTGGTCTCCAGGGCAGGTTCGACTGTACCTTGTTTTCCAAATAATTATCCAGCTTGTCGATCATCATAGTAGACATAGAACCGCACACTTTTTTTTTACAGGCACGTATACCAAACAAATACGCCCCAGACGCTTTTTACGCAGAGCGGGATGTTTCGTTATGAAATACACGTCAAACATCTACCTACATTTTCAAACTTATTTCGGTCCAAAATAAATGAGACTATGCTGTTTAACTCAATAGGTGTCTGAGGGGAAGGTTAATTGCCTTTACAGCGTGAGAAGGTCTTGACTGATCTGTGTGTGTGTGTGTGTGTGTGTGTGTGTGTGTGTGTGTGTGTGTGTGTGTGTGCGTGTGTGTGTGTGTGTGCGTGTGTGTGTGTGTGTGTGTGCGTGTGTGTGTGTTTGTGCGTGTGTGAGTGTGTAGGTTTACACGAAATAGGAGACAGAAGGTTCCCGTCAAAGAAATACAGGGAGAAGGAGTTTAAGTGTAAGTCGGTACAGAAGAAAACCTGTCACTTTAAGTGTTGGCGTCGCTGAATCAGGGACCGCTCATTGTGGGATCGCCTGTTACGAATTACAAGAAGATGAAATCGACTCCTTCAATCTTACTTAGCTTCAGGAAAATTCTGAGACCGAGACAGCATCTCTCTGCAAATGTGGATTTACGGGGTTAACATAGTGGCTGTGGCTGTCAGAGTTCGAGACGTCGCTGTCATTGTGAGTGACAAACGACACATCTTTGAACAGATCAGCACAGGAGCTAATGGAGCTGAAGTTCTCAAGATGATGTCCACACATTATCTCCCTGTAGCTCGTTGAATGTCAAAGCGTTAAGCAGACAGCTTAGAGTGGCTGCTTCACTTTAAAGAAGCTGTCAGAAGGCCTGGTTTTGTTAGCTTAGTTAATGCCAAGACAGGCTTAGAATCTACTGGGCATCGATCATTTGGTGAATACACAGAGCAATGTAATCCACAGTAATCCAGAACGAGAATTACTCGTATAATTCTGGTTTCTGGGAATGCTAAACGATTGCATGCATACTCTATGGTATCAAAAGCAATATCTCTAACTTCAGTGTCAGTTCAATAAACCGGCAAGGCTTTATTTTTGTCCATGACTCGTACACACACACACACACACACACACACACACACACACACACACACACACACACACACACACACACACACACACACACACACACACACACGGCCCTATATTATCAGTGACAACAACTTTTGCACAAATTACTGGATTCCAGCGTAGATGGAACCTAAGGGCAGAAAGTAGAAAGGACAGGACATTCCCCTGGCTCCCCCCTCTTCATCCCCCCCTCCCCCCCCCCCCCCCCCCCCCCCGCTTCTCTCCTCGTCTCAACTTCCTTTCTCCACTCCCAATGCCTCGGGGCAACTTTAACGACAGAAGAGTAGTCTCCCCCAGGCAAGTAAGCAGAACAAATGACTTTCCCCTATACCTCCCTTTCCCTCCCCACCACGGGAGACGTTTGGCTGTTTTAGCTCACTAATTATTGCTCTCTGTCCGTCCATCTGTCTGTCTGCCTGTCTCTCTCTCTTATTATTATTTGTATATCTTTTTTTTTAGTTAGTCCCTCTTTAGGGCGAGGGCTGGATGTAAAAAAGCAGACCACTGCTAGCCTTAATCTATTACCCTCGTTAAATAAAGAATTGTCATTGTCATTCTCTCTCTCTCTCTCTCTCTCTCTCTCTCTCTCTCTCTCTCTCTCTCTCTCTCTCTCTCTCTCTCTCTCTCTCTCTCTCTCTCTCTCTGTCTCTGTCTCTCTCTCTCTGTCTCTCTTTTTCTTTCTCTCTCTCTCTCTCTCTCTCTCTCTCTCTCTTTTATTATTATTTGTATTTTATTTAGTTAGTCCCTCTTCAGGGCGAGGGCTGGATGTAAAAAAGCAGACCACTGCTTAATCTATTACCCTCGTTAAATAAAGAATTGTCATTCTCTCTCTCTCTCTCTCTCTCTCTCTCTCTCTCTCTCTCTCTCTCTCTCTCTCTCTCTCTCTCTCTCTCTCTCTCTCTCTCTCTCTCTCTTTTATTATTTTTTTATTTTTTTATTTTTTTTAGTTAGTCCCTCTTTAGGGCGAGGGCTGAATGTAAACAAGTCGCGTAAGGCGAAATTACTACATTTAGTCAAGCTGTGGAACTCACAGAATGAAACTGAACGTAGTCCGCCGCTAGTGCAAAAGG
>NC_090250.1:40362945-40365445 GCF_037325665.1 Littorina saxatilis
CGCATCATCTCCCTCTGAAACTTGGCCTTGAGAAAGATGATGATTCCGATGCATATTTGTGAATCCAAACATTTCCTTGCAAAATGATCTCCCTGTGATTTTGGTTTAATGATCTGTTTTGTAAGTTTGTTTTCCTCTTCTTGACTACTTCTGTGCCAAATGCGCGCTGCTAGCAACCTAATCCATGGATTACATTTAATATGGTTGAATAAAACTTTGCTGCCCCCAAAAAAATCATTTTTTGTTCTTTGGTAACTCATTTTTGTGGGCGAGTGAATATTTTGAGGGCTAGTCAATTTTGAAATTTACTAGCCCACAAGGCGAGTGAACATTTTGGAACTTGCTCATGCCTGAATATTTATGTTCATCTTCATAAGATTGCCAATGGGCAAAGGGAGGTAACTCATACTTTGTACTTGTCTCGATTGTCTCGTGTTGATTCTTTCCCATCCCACCCCGTGTATCCTAGAATCAAATGCTGAGCGAGTCAGCGAGTGGTCAACAAACAAGTTGATCCAAGGAGCGCAACTGTGGATACACAGGCACGAGTTCCTCTACGCATTTGTCTCCCTTACAGCGTTGATGCGACATGGACGCAGCGTACTGGTGATTGATGGCTTTCTTACGGGTATCTTGCCTCGCGATTGAACACTTACAAGAGGTTTCTTCCGGGTATTTCGGTTTTCTTGGAGTAATTATATTTTTTCCGTTTGAAGTGATGTATTCGTCACACGCACGCACGCACGCACGCACACACGCATACACACTGACGCAAGTGCGCGCGCACGCACAAACGCCCGTACGCACGATTGCATCCACACGCACAGTACACAAACACGCGGGCAGCTCACGGAAAAATAATTTAAAAAAACTTTACTACACTCATGGGGTTTTTTGGGGGACAAAAATAAAATCGTTTATTGACAAAAATGACGAAGAAGAAGAACAACAAAACAACAACACCATCATCTTCAGTAACCTGAAAGCACTGGATTACATGACAACAGCAGGACTGGCAAACAGACTACACACACAATGTTTCTACATCCACAACGTTAACGAAGAATTTCGCTCTAAATACTTTCAACACGATCAACAACAAAAACCACTAAATCGATCATGTAGCGCGAGCGACGCGGCAAAGCAAGCAACCCTTCGTCTTGAAAAACAAATTCAACATGCATCTCGCCTTCACTACAACGCCTCAACAAATCCTCTCGCCGACGCTAAAGAAATGCAAAGTGTGTGTGAACATGCCTCAATTGAATCCACCGCCGTGCATTCAGTGAATGGTCGCATTAACTTCATTGATCGATTGATCAGAGGCTCATATGTCGCAGCTGGTAGTGGGGGAAAGAAGTGCTTTGCGAAGAATGGTATGTTGTGTTAGCACATTTAAAGAGTCAGTCGTTTTGATGTTTTCAATCGCTGTTGATCGCTGTTGGAGAGCAGCGAACCCTTTCTTTTTTTTAGCTTTCTCTTAGTTCCTTTCATACAAGATCATTTGTTTACGTGCAGCATTTAAAGAGATACAGACCGATATGCTGTCAGACATGTAGATTGACATGCATGCAGACACACACACACATCCACTTAGGCTACTTTTCTAAATGTGATCCGCCCTACCGACACACGCTCCGACCTGTCTGTATGTGTGTGTAAGTGTGTGTGTAAGTGTGTGTAAGTGTGTGTGTGTGTGGGGGGAGTGCGTATGTGTGCATCTCTCTCTCTCTCTCTCTCTCTCTCTCTCTCTCTCTCTCTCTCTCTCTCTCTCTCTCTCTCTCTCTCTCTCTCTCTCTCTCTCTCTCTCTCTCTCTCTCTCTCTCTCTGCACTTCCGTTGTCACACGAACTGAAACAGTATCCATTCTCCACCGTGTAAACCATCTGTAAATCACATTAGATCCGTCTAGATGTGCGCTAAAAGCATCCTTCCCCTTGGACAGATACCATAAACCAGCAGCCTGCCTGCTTTCCAAACGAGTTGACATTTTTTGTTGAAAGAATATCTCAGGTTGACATAGATATATCAGGCACAAAACTATAGGCTATGTGGGTATCAATAATTGTTTACACAGGAAGATTTTTTTTATTTTTTTATTTTTTTTAAGAAGTTGGGAATGAATATGATAAGAAGGAAACAACAACCACTGTCTGCTAGTCTGTGTCGACTATGTAGGCATCACTGATTGACTCACAGTTATCTACACCGAGGTCACTGCTTGCTGCCACCCCATCCCCCCACATGCATCAACACCACAACCTCTCAACGTTTGTTTTTTTCTAAAAAGACGTCCAATCAAGAAGCCTTTCTTTGGACCCGGATCCAATTGTTCCAGGCAAGGGCGGAACCGGAAGCCGAAGAAAGGAAGCGGAAGTGAGGTGCTGATGACCAATCGTCGCCCCGGTGTTGGTTTGCACTGAGTTGACTGGCTTGGGTGAACGGTCTCAGAGGAAATGGGCAGCTTTGGCCGGAGACTCAAAAATTGGTTGAGACTGAAC
>NC_090250.1:40367945-40617945 GCF_037325665.1 Littorina saxatilis
TCTCTCTCTCTCTCTCTCTCTCTCTCTCTCTCTCTCTCTCTCTCTCTCTCTCTCTCTCTCACGTATGAAATGGCCACTGAATAACTGAACACGAAGGCGACGTAAACAGCAGTGCAAATATACAACTCTTCAGAGTAATAACAGGCATGAGCAAGATCGGTCGCCCACTCGCCACAGGCGACCAGAAATGAGTATGGGCGAGTAGAAAGTCTTATAACGATCGCCCACTTGGCGAGTGAAAATGTTGGGTCTGTGGTATTATCATTTTCCGAGCGACGATTGTCTGTTGTGAAGCACGTTGTCGTCTGCGACTGCTAAAATTAGATGTGATCGGAGCTCCACTTCGAGCTGATCGGGAAATTCTCTTTAGTGACCATGAAGCAATCAGAATGACCAGAACCGTATTTCGGGGTTATCAGGACTTTCTGTAGACGCGATTTTAATCAACTTGAATCAGAATTGTCGACGCAGCCTTGGCAGACCTGAAGCTGTAAACATGTGGAAATACTTGGACAACTGCCAGCCCCCAAAAGCCAAACCAGAGGGAACGGAGTCCGAGAGACTGAAACAGTATGACTCGAGTCCGGATCCGGACAGAGGAAGCGTTCCTTCCAGGCAGACTGGACAAAATCTGACTCTGGTGAGCAGAGAGACTGGCTATAAACTATGATCGGGAAAAAACACGTCATGTTGTGTACTTCTTGCGAAAAGCATGCCGCTTCTGAGGAGAGAAAGGGGCCATTCGTTGTTGGTACGGACAAATTTAAGCTAGAAAACATACGTGCTCACGAAACATCAAAGTCTCACCAGAGGATGAAATGGACGCATCATCACGCATCATCTCCCTCTGAAACTTGGCCTTGAGAAAGATGATGATTCCGATGCATATTTGTGAATCCAAACATTTCCTTGCAAAATGATCTCCCTGTGATTTTGGTTTAATGATCTGTTTTGTAAGTTTGTTTTCCTCTATTTGATTACTTCTGTGCCCAAATGCGCGCTGCTAGCAACCTAATCCATGGATTACATTTAATATGGTTGAATAAAACTTTGCTGCCCCCAAAAAAATCATTTTTTGTTCTTTGGTAACTCATTTTTGTGGGCGAGTGAATTGTGTTGTGGGCTGGAGAGTCAATTTTGAAATTTACTAGCCCACAAGGCGAGTGAAAATTTTGGAACTTGCTCATGCCTGAATATTTATGTTCATCTTCATAAGATTGCCAATGGGCAAAGGGAGGTAACTCATACTTTGTACTTGTCTCGATTGTCTCGTGTTGATTCTTTCCCATCCCACCCCGTGTATCCTAGAATCAAATGCTGAGCGAGTCAGCGAGTGGTCAACAAACAAGTTGATCCAAGGAGCGCAACTGTGGATACACAGGCACGAGTTCCTCTACGCATTTGCCTCCCTTACAGCGTTGATGCGACATGGACGCAGCGTACTGGTGATTGATGGCTTTCTTACGGGTATCTTGCCTCGCGATTGAATACTTACAAGAGGTTTCTTCCGGGTATTTCGGTTTTCTTGGAGTAATTATATTTTTTTTCCGTTTGAAGTGATGTATTCGTCACACGCACGCACGCACGCACGCACGCACGCACGCACACACGCATACACACTGGCGCAAGTGTGCGCGCACGCACTAACGCCCGTACGCACGATTGCATCCACACGCACAGTACACAAACACGCGTGCAGCTCACGGAAAAATAATTTTAAAAAACTTCACTACACTCATGGGTTTTTTTGGGGGACAAAAATAAAATCGTTTATTGACAAAAATGACGAAGAAGAAGAACAACAAAACAACAACACCATCATCTTCAGCAACCTGAAAGCACTGAATTACATGACAACAGCAGGACTGGCAAACAGACTACACACACAATGTTTCTACATCCACAACGTTAACGAAGAATTTCGCTCTAAATACTTTCAACACGATCAACAACAAAAACCACTAAATCGATCATGTAGCGCGAGCGACGCGGCAAAGCAAGCAACCCTTCGTCTTGAAAAACAAATTCAACATGCATCTCGCCTTCACTACAACGCCTCAACAAATCCTCTCGCCGACGCTAAAGAAATGCAAAGTGTGTGTGAACATGCCTCAATTGAATCCACCGCCGTGCATTCAGTGAATGGTCGCATTAACTTCATTGATCGATTGATCAGAGGCTCGGTTAAAAGGTTAGCTATGTCGCTGGTAGTGGGGGAAAGAAGTGCTTTGCGTAGAATGGTATGTTGTGTTAGCACATTTAAAGAGTCAGTCGTTTTGATGTTTTCAATCGCTGTTGATCGCTGTTTGAGAGCAGCGAACCCTTTCTTTTTTTTATAGCTTTCTCTTAGTTCCTTTCATACAAGATCATTTGTTTACGTGCAGCATTTAAAGAGATACAGACGGATATGCAGTCAGACATGTAGATTGACATGCATGCAGACACACACACACACATCCACTTAGGCTACTTTTCTAAATGTGATCCGCCCTACCGACACACGCTCCGACCTGTCTGTATGTGTGTGTAAGTGTGTGTGTGTGTGTGTGTAAGTGTGTGTGTGTGTGTGTGGGAGTGCGTATGTGTGCATCTCTCTCTCTCTCTCTCTCTCTCTCTCTCTCTCTCTCTCTCTCTCTCTCTCTCTCTCTCTCTCTCTCTCTCTCTCTCTCTCTCTCTCTCTCTCTCTCTCTCTCTCTCTCTGGCCATGTGTATTTGTCAGAGTGAGCACAGTAAGTGAAGACAATGACACAACAAGAGGGCACTGAAAGACCGCGGCGGAAGAGTGTTTGCACAGCCCAGACCCAGGCAATCCCAGACGTGCTCTTTGCCACTCAACTTTCCTACCTGTCAAAGGTCTCACCTTAAAAAAGCAAACAGCACACTATTCTACAGTGTGGGCAGTAACAGAGAGAAAGAAAGAGAGAGAGAGAGAGAGAGAGAGAGAGAGAGAGAGAGAGAGAGAGAGAGAGAGAGAGAGAGAGAGAAAAAGCGGTTTCTGATTCAGTTTGTTCTTGAAAAAGGTTCATTTGATTTTGTGACGAATAGATTCCGACTTGTACTTAATTAAGCCCTCTTGTGTGGTTCCAAGGTTTCCAAGGTTACTATTCATACCCAAAAGTTAAAACAACATCAACAAAGCCTACCAAATACTTGGCGAAGGGCAGTTCAGTGCAAGTACAGATCACACAGTGTTGGGTTATCAATTTTACTCTCATTGATTATCACCATTAAGTGACCAGAATCGTCTTTTAGTTGGCTCAAAATCTGGTTTGTCCACGAAAATACCACAAAAACATCAGAAAGGAATTGCCTTCATCCCTCCCTTCCAACATCCCTTCCATACTACCACAACCATCACGAGCGAGGGGGATAACAAAAAACAAAACAAAACAAAAAAACAGACATACCAAAGACAAAGAAAAATAATAGAAATCAGGATGCATGGCTGTCGCTTTCAGCATGATGTGGCATTTGAGGCCAGCAGACGACCATGCCGGGGGGAGGATCACGCAGAAGTAGTTCTCAGACATAGCGCAACATGTCAGTTATCAGTTCACAGCCAGAATGAGTGATTCATCTTGTTGACTGACCTTTTCTATCGCTAGAAAGTCTACCATAGGTCACCTCCGCCAGTGAGAAACTCATCTGCTAGCTTTTCACGACACTCTCAGACCAACAATAATTATTCTCATG
The DNA here is from genome assembly GCF_037325665.1 of Littorina saxatilis. Taxonomy (NCBI): domain Eukaryota; kingdom Metazoa; phylum Mollusca; class Gastropoda; order Littorinimorpha; family Littorinidae; genus Littorina; species Littorina saxatilis. The sequence continues at coordinate 40,371,639 of NC_090250.1, forward strand.
GCGAGTTCATTGCGTGTCACAGCAAAAGCAAACAAAGTTCTCGTTCTCCATCCGTCTGCGCAATCACACCCGTACTGACGAACACTTACACTGTGTATTTGTGTGCATGAAAAAAGCTTGTAAGACCAAGAAACAGGAATTATAAGTTTATGAGCTTTTGGAACATTCAATTATAATAATAATGATAAATAATAATGATTATTTATACGCGCACACCTTCCCAAAGGGAAGCTCGTGGCGTTTACAAAGGCGCTTCATGCATACACTCGTACATAACAATCTCACAACCTTACATTCCACACAATCAACCGTACAAAAAATAATAATAATAATAAAACAAGTACAAAATAAAGGATAATAAAGCAAATATCTAACTGTACATTATTAAAAACTCTAAAAGAATATTATACATCGGTGCCAAACATTTTGTACAAGGTGAAGTAACTGCTTCTCACTGATCAGCAGAAAAGGCGGATCGGAAAAGGTGGGTCTTGAGGGAGCTTTTGAACTGGGTCGGGGTATCAGAATCACGGACAGAGAGAGGCAGGCTATTCCAGGTTACAGGGCCGATGTAGGAGAAGGCACGTTGTCCTTGAGTTTTCTTATTGCGTCGGGGAACTTTGAGCATTTTTGTGTCAGCAGATGAACGGAGGGATCTAGAAGGAGTGTAGACTGTGAGAATTTCTGTGAGTGCGTGTGGTGCAGTTTGGTTGAAGACGTTGTAACACATACTACTAAGTTTATAATCTATCCTCTGAGCGATGGGGAGCCAGTGCAGGGCACGAAGGAGTGGAGTGGTGTGAGTTCTCTTGGGACATCTAAAAACTAACCTAGCAGCACTATTTTGAACCTTTTGGAGCTTGTTGAGTAGAGTGTCAGGGATGCCGGCAAGAAGAGAATTTCCATAGTCTAGACGAGACAGAACAAGTGAAGTAACGAGAATTTGAGTGGCCTGTTGTGAAAGATAGTGACGGATGGTGCTAATTTTCCTTAATTCATAGTAAGCTAACTGACAAACTTTGTTCACATGGACTCTCATGGACAGTTCATCGTCAAACATGACTCCTAGGTTCCTAACTGATTTGGAGAACGTTATTTCGCTATGACCAATAGTGAGTTTGAGGGCCTGGTCCGATGCGCCCCTGCCGCCAACCAGGAGAGCTTCGGTCTTCGAGTCATTAAGCTGGAGCTTGTTCTGGGTCATCCACTGTTTCACATCAGAGATACAGTGTTCGTGGAACATCCAATTGACAAAACGAAGCATTCAACAGAACCTCGATCTAATGATCTTGCAAGACCAGTACAAGCATGTCCAAAATGACCACACCGATTCTTTAATTCAAGACAGGGTTTTAAAGACCCCATGCCACTTTGTCCCCAAAGAAACCGCTTTCTGTCCTCTGACAGTCAGTGCACGGGATAGGCATATTGTACCTTTAAACTACAGTCTATCCTTCTCGTGTACGCGGTTATCATGACCAACACAAATCTGCTCCGGCTTTTGCACTGAATACGAGCATCTTTCAACTGAAACACATGCAAGGGATAAGCAACCAGGCTGATTCATGCGCCAAGTGGGGATTTTATGCAAAATTACTTGATGCCTTTTTTTCCTTTTTTTTTTTTAACTCAGTTGCATGCAGGTTGCTACTACCCTTCTTATTTTCCTTTTTTCCTTTTTTTTATATTTTTTTTCCATAGGTCTTTTTTCTTTATCAATCAAATTCTTCGATACTTTTAATTTATCCACACGCCTTGACTCACTCGAATATGCTGCGCAACAGAGTAGTGAGTGACCAAACACCAACGGCGCATCTAGACAAAATTCGATACCGTCTGTACATGATCTCGAATCGTAATTGCCCGACACTTACTTTTCCCAAGTACTAAGAGCTTTTCTCTTATATGATACTATTACGGTACTAAAACCCCAAAAGCCGAAATATATATTTGGAAGAATTTGTCATAAATAGTGTGTGGGGAGTGTCCCTGCTGAGGATTCCACAGAAGTAGAAACTAAAAAGTCAGTCTTTCCTCATTCCAGACATAGCTTTTTTTTCTTTGAGTTAACAAAATATCCTTATTTCTTTCAGCTAGATAAAAAGACGTGTGGGTTTTTTTTAATCCTAAAATGGCATCCCCTCCTAGGTGAATCTGCAAATGGCTTTCTGTCAATGTATATCTTAGCCTGAAACCATGTTCCTTTGTTTTAAGTATTTTCAGATCTTACCCAATGTGTTATTTTTGTCTAAAAATAAGTCGTCTTCTTCTTATGTTTGTGAAGATAAAAATAACAAAGACGAAGAAGATTTTGACCTTTACTCTTTACTCGTGTTGCACGAGTGCGCTGGGGCTTTGGACAGATTTATAATAAGAACAACTGTTAAAAAAAAACCTCAGGTTTTAGGTTCAGGTTTCTAGTTTTATATTCAATCTCTGGTTTCATTCTCCCAGAGATGTTATTTTTTTATTTTTTTTTAAACCTCAGTTGCATGCAGGTTTGCTACTACAATTATTTTTTGCCTTTTTTTTTTTGGTGTGTGGCTTGGAGCAAACCTTCTTCATAGGTCTTTTCTTTTCTCTGTCAAATGTGTACATTTTTAAATCAACAAACTTTATCAGTAAACTAATATGTTTAAATAAATAAATAAATAAAAATAATCATAACATAAATTTATTCCTAATGTTCAGCTCAGTTTCCTTTTTTTTTCTTTTTTTTTTTTTTTCCTTCTCCCTCTTTCTTTTTTCTTTTTTCTTACATTTTTAAATCAACAGCTTAAAGATAGGGTTTGAAAAAAAAAAAAGAAAGAAAACCACACATTTAAATTTACTTCTTTTGCCCTAATCTTTTCACCTCTATCATGGACAGAGATGTTATCGTTTTCTCACGCCCACAATGTTAACACGTTGTGCCGCCTTCTTCCTGGCATGATCATCGCGATGTAAGAAATACATGGTTTCAATCCAACATTATAGTGGTAATGATAACAGTTTCGACCGTAATGCAGCACAAATGATGGGCATGGTGAACAGGGACGTTGCTAGCATTGAAAACTTTGGAGATGTGGACACTTTCCAGAAGTTCAAGGAATGAATAAAATGGGCAGATCTGACAAAGCGACAGCGAATTTTTTGGCGATTTGAAAGTAGTTTCGGTGTTTTGCCGACTAGCGGCGCCACAACAAACACAGCCAGAGAAACAACAACTCCTCAATTAACCAGATTCTTGGCGGTAAACAAACTAATAACACCTGACAAACAAGATACGCAATGTCTCGACACGCAACAGGTATTCTTCCGCACCTGCGAAGCAGAAAATCACAGACCTTGCACCTGTCAGGTAAACGGTGAATTACCTGTTCGGGACCTGAACGCCTCAACAAGAAAAACACACTGAACCGGCTTTAGCGACCTTGTGGATTAGCCTACTATATATATGAAACACTGAGAGTGAGAGGAAGAGAGAGAGAGAGAGAGAGAGAGAGAGAGAGAGAGAGAGAGAGAGAGAGAGAGAGAGAGAGAGAGAGAGAGAGAGAGAGAGAGAGGGGGGGGGGGGGGAACAGAGAGTTCGTGTCCCTATTATTTCTTCTTTTACTACTGTACCAAGTCTAACTGAATAAAACCGTGTTTAAACCATCAGAGAGACAATGAGAAAGACAGAATGCGAACAAATACGACAAGGAGGGATACACTGGGAGACAGTGAGGCAAAATGAGGATGACTGGACATCTCTCTCTCTCTCTCTCTCTCTCTCTCTCTCTCTCTCTCTCTCTCTCTCTCTCTCTCTCTCTCTCTCTCTCTCTCTCTCTCTCTCTCTCTCTCTCTCTCTCTCTCTCTCTCTCTCTCTCTCTCTCTCTCTCTCTCTCTCTCTCTCTCTCTCTCTCTCTCTCTCTCTCTCTCTCTCTCTCTCTCTCTCTCTCTCTCTCCTCTCTCTCTCTCTCTCTCTCTCTCTCTCTCTCTCTCTCTCTCTCTCTCTCTCTCTCTCTCTCTCTCTCTCTCTCTCTCTCTCTCTCTCTCTCTCTCTCTCTCTCTCTCTCTCTCTCTCTCTCTCTCTCTCTCTCTCTCTCTCTCTCTCTCTCTCTCTCTCTGTCTCTGTCTCTCTCTCTCTCTCCCTCTCCCTCTCTCTCTCTCTCTCTCTCTCTCTCTCTCTCTCTCTCTCTCTCTCTCTCTGTCCTAAATATGCTGAGTTAAGAGAATATTATATTCCACGAAAATACACTAGAATCCCATCAATGTTTAAATTAACCATGCTGTTTTCAAACACTAGTAAGCCGCTATTGCTACGTTTTTCTACATTTGTCATGAAGGCGCTTTCCATTCGTAATCCATAATCCGTAAACGAAACAGGGCGATACAAGTAGGATGTTCTTGTTTTTGTTCAATATGTGCATTTGTATGCTGGTGCTTGAGATGTGCTCATCTCCATGAAAAGGGCCCAAGGCCTACTCATTAAAATATTCAGACTTCAGACTTCTCTCTCTCTCTCTCTCTCTCTCTCTCTCTCTCTCTCTCTCTCTCTCTCTCTCTCTCTCTCTCTCTCTCTCTCTCTCTCTCTTCCCCTCACTCTCTTCCCCTCACTCTCAGTGTTTCATTATATAGTAGGCTAATCCACAAGGTCGCTAAAGCCGGTTCAGTGTGTTTTTCATTTTACGCGGTACTAAAATCGCTCTGATTGCTTTCAAATAAGGCAAATCCCTATCACAAAGCCAAGGGTACACATTGCTTTGCGGGAGAGGTAAGATAAGACATGAAAGGAGTGTGTGCTACAAAAGACCAGGATTGGTGCGTTTACAATGGGGATTGTCTTGTCTGCTAAGGCAACAGGTAAGTTCTAACGTTGCTGGCTGACAAAATCACGTCAGTGTGTGTATACCCGAGCACTACCTGTGTCATGAGAGATTTTGGAGAGATTCTATTTCAGTCTCGGTGTGTAGGCAAATAAATTCTTTCAGAACAGTCTGCATGTTTACCTTTTCGTTCACTTAAATTCTGCATTCGTGCATATGTCTTCCGCGTTCAAGCTGTCACAATAAGTAACTTGTAGATCGATAGCGAATGTCAGTAGAACCGACTTTTTTTTATCAATATAATGTATAGCTAGACCTGACACTATTCCTCTGTTTATTTCATTTTTTGGGATTTAGTCTAAATATTGCTTTTTTTTACCGGCAGACACAACTGTTGTTGTTTGTTTTGTTTTTTTAAACATGGAAGTTTGCTTATATAGGAGAAAAGTATCAGCGTGAGGGACGTGGCCTTTCCCCAAGAATCTCAACAGTCTCGTCTCGCGCGAGAAGAACCAAGACAAACCTGAGGCTAACCGAGACTGTCGCCAACGGAGTCAGTCCCGCACTCACTTACTGATTGCATTGTGGGAAGACGAGCGACTGGGACAAACAACTTCCCGTCCAGCGGAGCGCACAGAACGAGGGAGATCTCCACTGCTGCTCAATTTAACTCGGTTCCTATCAAGTCCCTGCAATGGCCCGCCAGGCTCAGTCTGCTGAGAGGCGCTCTAAATGCACTGATGCTGGATTCGTCAGCTGAGTTACAAAATGTAAACTGTCACCCAAAGTCTCTCTTTTCAGTTCCACACTAACTGTGTAGATACATAAAGGCAAGTGAGCAACGTGTCTAACTTAACTGGATGGGGCCCAGGCACTAGGTCGGATTGGATAAAAAAAATCTTTTCAAAAAATTCGCAATTAAAAAGCCAATCCGATCCAGCGCTCGGGTCCAACCAAGTTGGGCACTTTCCTGTGCACAAGACCCCAGCCTCCCTATACCGATGCAGTTACTGTGGAACTTATAAAGGAAAACTGTGGAAGGGCCGGAGTGGGTGGGAGATAGTATTAACGTACAAGACAAGACCTCGTTCAACGAAGAAATCCTTGAAACCTCGGGTGTGGGTCTCAAAACCTGCCTGAAGGCCTGTACATTCACCGTAATAATCCCCCTTTACATCCGTGTCTGGCAACTAGCTAGCTATCACACACACACACACACACACACACACACACACACACACACACCTACGCACCTATTACCTCCACACACACACACACACACACACACACACACACACACACACACACACACACACACACACCTACGCACCTATTGCCTTCACACACACACTCACACACACACACACACACACACACACACACACACACACACACACACACACACACACACACTCACACATCGAAGCACACATTCAATCCTCCAATGCCACAACCCCCACTTATAGGTGTCAGAATATTCTACATATCAGACACTGACGATATCCATATACCCCACACACTGTGTTTATCTAGCAGCAAAACAGAACAACCCAGGGGGGTCAGGCGTACGCAACCACAGGGACAGCAGTAAAATGTCATCAAAACCAAATGACCATCAAGCTTGTGTCGCCTTTCAGGGGCCAGAGTTGATCTAATTGGCTGGGGGAAAATCTGCTCTGTGTCTCTCGGCCTCTTGCTTAGCGTCTGCATAAATGTTTCCACTCGGTATAGGCAGAGACCAGATCTATGTATTGAGAACTGCTCTGTGTGTATATAGAGAACACATTGAGAACACCTCTTTATATCGAAAACAAATCTTTGTATCTATAGAAAACATCTATGTGTCTAGAGAACACCTCTATGTATACTATACATCTCTGTGTGCTCTGGACATCTCTGTGACTACAGAACATCTTTGTGATCGAGAATACCCTTATGTAAAGAGAATGCCTCTGTAGTTATCGATAGAGAACACCTCTGTGAATAGAGAACACCCGTATCGATAACGCGTCTGTACATGTACGTAGACAATACATATCTGTGTACTACAGAACAACTCTTTGTGTAAACTGAGAGACCTACGTACAGAACACCTCTTTGTGTATAGAAAACACATCTGTGATAGAGAACACCTCATGGTGTATAGAGAACACCTCATTGTGTATAGAGAACACTTCATTGTGTATAGAGAACACCTCATTGTGTATAGAGAACACCTCATTGTGTATAGAGAACACCTCATTGTGTATAGAGAACACCTCATTGTGTATAGAGAACACTTCATTGTGTATAGAGAACACCTCATTGTGTATAGAGAACACTAATTGTGTATAGAGAACACCTAGAGAACACCTCTTTATATCGAAAACAAATCTTTGTATCTATAGAAAACGCCTATGTGTCATTGCGTATAGAGAACACCTCATTGTGTATAGAGAACACCTCATTGTGTATAGAGAACACCTCATTGTGTATAGAGAACACCTCATTGTGTATAGAGAACACTTCATTGCATATAGAGAACACTTCATTGCGTATAGAGAACACCTCACTGTGTATAGAGAACACCTCATTGTGTATAGAGAACACCTCATTGTGAATAGAGCACATCTCATTGCATATAGAGAACACTTCATTGCGTATAGAGAACACCTCACTTTGTATAGAGAACACCTCATTGTGTATAGAGAACACCTCATTGTGTATAGAGAACATCTCATTGTGTATAGAGAACACCTCATTGTGTATAGAGAACACCTCATTGTGTATAGAGAACACCTCATTGTGTATAGAGAACACCTCTTTGTGTATAGAGAACACATCTGTATATAGAGAACACCACATTGCGTATAGAGAACACCTCATTGTGTTTAGAGAACACCTCATTGTGTATAGAGAATGAACACCTCTGTGTATACTCGATACAGTTTTGGTTGCAGGTCCCCATAATGACGCGTCGATAATTAGTTCATAACCATGAATACTTTATGAGCAAGAATGCCAGAGATATACGAGTTTCCAGGAATAGCGAGGTGGCTAGCTGCAGCTTCGGAACTGTTCGATAATGGCGTTGTTGTAACAGGCCTGTATGCAAACTGAAACAAAAAGCTTTTACCAACGGAGTCGCCCGTTCTACGACAGCACTAACGTAACACAGTCGTGGCTGTACTGATAGTATTAATGTCAGAATAGAGCACTGCTGCCGGGAAAGGGGTTTGGTGTGCGCGCGCGCGCGCGTGTGTGTGTGTGTGTGTGTGTGTGTGTGTGTGTGTGTGTGTGTGTGGGGGGGGTGATGGTGTGTGTGTTTTGTGGGTTTTTTTACCCCCTAAAGTATCGATAACACTGGATTCAATTTTTAACGGACAGGTTATGTTGCACGTGAGTACCGATTACATTATAAGAAAGAAATAAGACATATTGTCGATCCAAACAATGCACAAACAATCGTGGCCTGACTGCTTAACGCGTCCTCCGATCACACCTCACCCACGACGCCTGTGTCAAGCTGGTTGTCTCCCTCATCTTCAGTCGTCTGGACTACAGCAACTCCCTTCTGGCTGGCCTCTCATCCTCATCCATTTATGGCCTACAACGAGTCCAGAACGCTGCTGCCAGGCTGACGTTGAGGAAGACGAAGCGAGACCACATCACCCCCCTACTTCGCTCCTTGCACTGGCTCCCTGTCAACACCCGAATCTCCTACAAACTGTCCACTCTGGTCTACAAGTGTCTCAACGACTCTGCTCCCGAGTACCTTCAATCCTCCCTGGACCTGTACACCCAGCCCTCCGACCGTCCCCTTCGTTCTGCTGCTGACCCACTCCGCCTTCACATCCCTCGCTCGAAACTCGCATCTGCTGGTCAGCGTGCATTTCCCTCCGCGGGCCCCTCCGTCTGGAACTCCCTGCCGCTTGAGCGGCTTCGCCAGAGCCCCTCTCTTGACGCGTTCAAGAGTAGATTGAAGACTCAGTTCTTCCCGTAGCTGGCTGCGACTTTCATGTTCGACGTGATGTGTTGTGCCCCAAAAGACATTCTTGTGCTGTGCTCTGTGAGAGGTGTTTTCTTTGTGTTTAATATTATTTTGTTTGGACCTAGCTATTGATGTGTACATTGTTGTTAAACAGTTGTCTGTTGTATGTTTATCAGGGTTTGCTAGTGTGTGATAGGGTTCGTGTCCGTCTGTAGATGTTAGTTTCTTTGTTAGTCCTGTGTTGACAACTCTTCGACAAGCGCTTAGAACTGTACCCACGGAATACGCGCTATATAAGCTTCCTATTGATTGATTGATTGATTGATTGATTGATTGATTGAGCACGTTAAAAAAATTGTTTACAGAATGAAGAAGAAACGGAATTCCATTCGCAACATCTGATAGCTACTCTAATCCGTTCAGATATTGATATCTAGCTTGGCGTGACGAAGAACAACTGTTTTGCACATGAGGATACGATTTAGGGGATCGAGCTTAAACGATCTATTGTACTGACGAAGCTTTTTACAATATCAAAGTCATCAACAATGTGCGCGCTCAGCACGTTCGTGCTCCGTCGCGACATAACCTTCGTGGTTGAAAACGACGTTAAACACCAAATAAAGAAAGAAAGAACGTTCGTGCTCCGTCGCGATATAACCTTCGTGGTGGAAAACGACGTTAAACACCAAATAAAGAAAGAAAGAACGTTCGTGCTCCGTCGCGATATAACCTTCGTAGTTGAAAACGACGTTAAACACCAAATAAAGAAAGAAAGAACGTTCGTGCTCTCATCTATGTTAACTGGCCCTGTTAAAGAAACCATCCTTCTTATATCAACTATCGTGTCAACCATCCCAGATCTGTCCAAGATTTCACAACGGGTAAAAGCTTCCTTTCACTTCGGCACATACTACAAATCTGGAGTGGGGATTTTTTTAAATATTTTTTTTACGGAAAGTATTTCGCAGATTGAGATCATAGCCAGTAACAAAAGAAAGGAAAGCAGCGAGATTGTCTATGTTGGTATGTGTCCAAGTGGAAAGAATGATGCTTGTGTTGCATGCAAAAGCTTAGAAGGATCTGTGATGATTGACATTATCGGTAGCTCCAAAAGACGTGTATCTTTGACACACGCTTTCTGTTGTGATCGTCTTCACTGCACCTTACTTTTAAGACAATCGTGTCATGACTCACTCCAATACGAACACGAATTAATTCATGTCTACATTTCATCTGGGTACAACTTCCTGGTTTCTCTAGTCATCCTCATCATGTTCTTTTACGAAAAAAAAGTTAATTTCAGGCGTAACTGACATGTACCCACGTATAAAGATAATCTTGATCTTAATCTGCTTATGTTACAGTATTTTCAGAATGGATTATTTTTCATCCGCTCCTCTCCCCTCCCTCTCGGCCTTAAAAAAAAGGTTCTTTATCAGTATGGTAATCCCCCATCAAAGGACCAGGGCTGAGACCCGTTAAGCCACACATATTGATCTGTCGGGTGTACGTCCGCAATATGTTAAGCTGTTGTTTCCCACTTTATTCAAAAGAATGCTCTCTCTCTCTCTCTCTCTCTCTCTCTCTCTCTCTCTCTCTCTCTCTCTCTCTCTCTCTCTCTCTCTCTTTCTCTCTCTCTCTCTCTTTTAAAATGTTTATGGCAACTGGGTGACAGATCTCCAGCTATTTTTTTCAAGAAATATCACTGGATATTTTCTCCCTAGATTAACAGAGACAAAGAAAGGAAGTCATGCTGTATAAACAGTTACCGCCTCCCCACATGCCGCCGCAATGACTTGTCACACCGCCCAACACGGGGACAGTGGACAGAGGCCATTCTCGTCAAAATGGGAGAGAAGGTTTAAAGGCACAGTCTTTCCCATGCAAATTACGTCGGCTCACTCTCATTTGTCCAGGCTTTTACTATTGATTATACTATCCTTCCACTTGGACTCATACCAAGAATCAACATCTTGACTGATTTCTGTGCGGCGTGGGAATGTTTTGATCCATTCATTTCTTAACGAACAGTCAGTAGTGGCAATCTGAGAAAAAAAATCATGAAAACAATCTTCAGTCTGTTTGTTTGTTTCTTTGTTTGCTTAACGCCCAGCCGACCACGAAGGGCCATATCAGGGCGGTGCTGCTTTGACATTTAACGTGCGCCACACACAAGACAGAAGTCGCAGCACAGGCCGTTCATGTCTCACCCAGTCACATTATTCTGACACCGGACCAACCAGTCCTAGCACTAACCCCATAATGCCAGACGCCAGGCGGAGCAGCCACTAGATTGCCAATTTTAAAGTCTTAGGTATGACCCGGCCGGGGTTCGAACCCACGACCTCCCGATCACGAGGCGGACGCCTTACTACTAGGCCAACCGTGCTGGTCTTCAGTCTGTACAGAAAGCCCCTTGACTGTTGATTGTAGTATGTGTTTATGTGGAGGAATGTTTTTATCCCATGTAAATGCCTGGCCAAATATGAGATGGCGAGTCGTATCGTTTACACAAGACGGACAGTGCCTTTAAAAACAACAAAAAAGTCTGCCGTTGGCTGACCAATATTGAACAAGGCGACACAGGGCGCGTTTTTCCTTGTTTGAAGTCAAACACTGCCCCCTCGCGCTGTTGCCATCATGTGTGTGCCCTCTTCATTCTCTCTGTCACGGCGGCAGAAGAGCAAGTTGCACCCTGTTGAATCGGCTGCGGCCCACTCAAGCCGTCCCTGCTCCTGGCCACAGCCAATTTAAGCGCCCTCAGCGTGAGTGTCTCCACTACCTGGCTTTCATGTTTATCTAAGCCTTCAATTTGATCAGGTGGAATAACAGAAACTATAATGTTTATGTTTTGCGTCAGTGTGTACAAGCTTATAACTGTTACTTTACGGGCAAAATTATAATTCGTACCTCAAATGCCTTTGCGTTTCGATGGGTATCAAATAAACGTGCTTCCTGACGATTTTCACGATTATTGAGCGCAGTTTTCACAAAGTCATGCTACTCTCCTTTTATATTATTTCATCTTCATGTATGCCACATTAAAAGAAAAATGAAAATGGCTTATAATTAATTTTACTAGATTTTTTTAATAAACACATACGACAACACTCTAGGTTGCAGTTTTAACCGCTGCCAGCCGATTCAACGGGCGAAGTTAACATCAGTCGTGTGGATGTGTGTGATGTCCCTCAGGTCAGTGTCAACACTGCTGTGTTGTGTCTTCATCCAATCATCGTTCTCGGATGGTGTTCACCATGCTATTGCCGTTTTAACCGAATGGAAAGAGGTATCACAACAATGAAAAGACACAACAGAATGTTGCTCTCGTTTTAACATGTCAATATTATAAGATAGAATGAGAGCGAGAGAGACAAACAGACACACAGAGAGTTTGCCCAAGAACGAGATTGAGATCGACTCCCAATCGGGGCGAATATTTTTTACGGGCGCTCTGCAGTCGATCCTGAGGAAAATGAGTACCTGACCCTATTCAGGGCCGGGAAAGGTGCAGGCAGAGAGGCACGCCCTCAAAGAGCCTGACATCAGGTTACTCGCACTGCATTGCCAGGCGCTAATATTACTGAAAAGCTGAAAGTCAGCATTATAAACAAATGCCGTCCCGCTGAGAATAGACACTTTGTCTCTAATAAGAAGGATAAATGTAAATTGATAGTTGTGTAGGTGGTAATGTAGATTAATGAATCAATAAATACGTATGCATACATACTGTTACATGATGGCCAAGAATCTGTCAAGGTGTCTAAAAGGTGTTACATTGTTTGACTTTTCTAAACTTTGCAGTTGTAGTTGTAGTTGTATATAACTATGTGCATACACGTAAGTAAGTGAGGTGTAAGGAGAGGAACATCGGAGTGTAAAAACGGGGAGAAGGGAGTAGCTTTTCCGCTCAAATAATTCTGTCTCGAGCTTTCTGTTAGCTTTCACACAGTTAGGGCAAGTGTCAGGCCATAATCTGGTTCTTCCTTCGTTATCTTCAAAATCAGTCAAGTCCAGGATTTTATGTATCTGTCAAGAAATACTTGACCGCAAAGGGAAGGCTGCTAGGCAAGTAGAACTCTGAGAGAGAGAGAGAGAGAGAGAGAGAGAGAGAGAGAGAGAGAGAGAGAGAGAGAGAGAGACTGAAACTGAACTTTATTACCAAAGGACAGAGGTTTAACCTGTCCCTCATACAAACACTAAAAACAGGCGCAAATAATATAAATAGTAAGAAGAAAAGAGAGAGAGAGAGAGAGAGAGAGAGAGAGAGAGAGAGAGAGACGCACAGAGCAAGAGCAATAATGGCAGAGCCAAAGAGCCATATAACGTTTACAGCAAAATCTACTTAGCCCGCTACCGTCCGCTTGACATACAGACCTAAATGGTTTGGACTCCGGCAACCAAAACATTGCCCCTGCAGTCCACATTCATGGCATAACCTGGTCACCCAATGTTTGACCATCCAGGTAAGACGCCAAAGGCACTCGAATGTGGTACATTTCACTACGATGTCTATATACATAGATATATATATATATAACTCAGTGGTATTAAATGTGTGACTGTTTCGTTGACGAAGACTATCGCCTGGCGTCACCAGTGTTTAATGTTGTCTATGATGAATTTTGTTATTCATGTCTTGCAAATTGTCTTTGTTTGCGAAGACCTGAAGTACTATTACTGATCCAGATCGCAAAACGCGGCAGAGTCCCCCCCCCCCCTCCCCCACCCACCCCCCCCCCCTCCACTCTGTCTCTGTCTCTGTCTGTCTCTCTGTCTCTGTCTCTGTCTCTGTCTCTCTCTCTCTCTCTCTCTCTCTCTCTCTCTCTCTCTCTCTCTCTCTCTCCCCTCTTGTTCCACAGAGAAAAAACAACAGGACATCATAAAGGCCCGAATGCACTTTGCACAAAAAGCAGGCAATGTTTAACACTCGTGATTCTGATGATTCTTTTGTCTATTTCTTCCTCCGTCTCCCTTTCTGGTGAACTTATAATTAATACCCCATTTTGTGTTCTACAAAACAGTATCAAAAGTTGACGTAAGCCTTTTTTTTAAGCAACGTATTTCAATAAAAGGTCAAGCCTATACTTGCTCACTGTAAATTATTTTTCCGTACAGAGAGGAAACTTAATATCTAAAACTTTCTTGAAAAAATGTCAAACACAAAATAATTAATTAATTCTGCAAACTTGTACCTATTTCATAAAAACATTGAATAATGTTGGACTCGATTGCAATACGAGATGGCTTAGAGGTAGCTCTCTGTCTCTCTCTGTATCTCTCTGTCACTGTCTGTCTGTCTGTCTGTCTGTGTGTGTGTGTGTGTGTGTGTGTGTGTGTGTGTCTGTGTCTGTGTGTGTGTGTGTGTGTGTGTGTGTGTCTGTGTCTGTGTGTCTCTCTCTCTCTCTCTCTCTCAGTCTCTTTCTCTCTCTCTCTCTTTCTCTTCCGTATCCGGCAGAGCGTCCATTTTTCTTACAGCCAGGTGCAACGGAGCAGCGTTGACACAATTGACACGAAAAAACAAAAGAAAAAGATTGCAAAGATTACCCTGCTTGTAGTGTGAAGATTGCTTCCGATAGTTTTTCGATGGAACATGCTGAAAAAGAAAAACTCCAATGGCTGTGCAATCATTCAAAGAAAATGTGCTTGAAGGCATGCGAATGTAGGGGAGAAAAAAAAGATTGTGAAAGATTAATGATGAAGATAAAACTGTTCGTCAATTTTCAAGGAGAAAAATCAGAAAACAGATAAGGGGGGACAGAGAGAGAGAGAGAGAGAGAGAGAGAGAGAGAGAGAGAGAGAGAGAGAGAGAGAGAGAGAGAGAGAGAGAGAGAGAGAGAGAAAACAGACAGACATACGGGGGGAGAGAGAGAGAGAGAGAGAGACAGACAGACAGACAGACAGACAGAGACAGACAGACAGACAGACGGACAGAAAGAAAGAGACGGAGACTGTAAGACAGTGAGAGAGAGAGAGAGAGAGAGACAAACAAACAGAGACACAGACAGACAGACAGATGCAGACGGCGAGAGATAGATGGGAATGAGGTTAGGGAGGGGGATGAGGGGGGGGGGGGTGGGGGTGGGGGCGTAGAGGGACAGAGACACACGGAAGACACGACGAAGCCAAAACCTGTCCGATTCTCTTGCAACCCTTTGAAAACAGACGAATTATACAGACTCTCTATGGAGCTGACAACACGCATAGTCATATGCATCAATAATGCGTCACCGCCTTCCTTCGGGCAAAGCGAATATTATGAGTTTAAAGGAACAATTCTTGTCATCATGATGAAACCCAGCATGCCAGCCGCCACAGATCTGCCCAAGCTCTATAACATTAGCGTCCTTCCACTTGAACTTGTACAAAAATTAACTGCCTAGCTGCGTACTGTGAAGGTTGTGTGTGTTCGTTGTTGTTTTTTCTGTTCTTTTTTTCTTTGCTGAATTAATGTTGCAATTGTCTTGATTAACGTGGGTTTTTTTAAATTAATTTCTAATCTGACACGCCATTGTCAGCATGGTAAATAATTCAGTAAACAATTCCCACTCTGCACATACAGCAGCCAGGGCGTTGATCGGTGGTATGGTGCATTGTGGGATTGTCGATATATGTGACCCTCCACCACAGAATGAGTCGCATGTCACCTTTGCATGATTTTTATATTTTTACATTTTCTTAAAGAGGTTTTTTATGCTCTACCCAGTGGTAAAAACCGTTTTAGAAAAGAGCAAAAACTGTTCGAGTTATAAGCCTGGGCCTAAGGTGACCCTCACACTGGTGCCTGACACCCCCGGGACGTATATTAGGCCAAGAGCAGAACCACGCAAGGTGACATCCGACTCATTTCGTGGTGGAGGGTCACATATGTCCTAATGAACGGATGTTCCTATTCCACGTAAAAGCCTACACAGATTGATGGCCGAAAACACACCTAGTTCGGCTGGAACATCAGTGATCTCCGATTTTGCGTATGAACTACAAGGGGTAAATGGTTTTGTATTTTTTTCTCGAGAGAAAACGATCAGGCAAAGTACGATTTTGTCTTGGTCCAGAACAGCAAAGCACGCAGTCTGCAGTCACACACCATGTGATAAAAAAAACAAAGAAAGAAGAAAATAAACTAAACTGATTGTATTTTGTTTGCATTTCCTTGACCACTTTTTTTTTAAAGCTGGCGTTGATCTGTACCTGTCTGTTAGGGGTCAGTATCGGACATTACTCCTGTTTCTGACACAAACAGAGCCAAATACTAAGGATATATATGACACCATTTTTAGAACGGGAAACAAAAATAACAAGAAATTCCTCCGAGGTAGGAAAAACACCCCCGTTGGTCAAAGGGAAATAACCATTCTCACTGCCACAAACTGAGAAGGTTATTTCCCTTTGACCATTAATATGTCCCTCTATAAGTCCTTGTAGAATCTTAATCCACCAATAACTCCCTAACCGTGTGTTTGACTGGTCCCAATTTTTGTAAGGACCGTCTCAGGAATGTATAGAACCTGTTCACCAAGTTTGGTGACGATCGGTCCGTTCATTCTTGAGATCTATATGCGAACACAAACACACAAACACACAAACAAACACATCGACCGAATCCTATACACACCCCTATACCGGGGGTGTAAATATACATGTACTACACCACACACCAGTCAGAAAAAACATCAAAATATCCGAAAAGTCGAATGTTGGCCTCCGGAATATTCTGCAAGCCCTACTCAATCTGAGAAATGACGGTGATTGAGTAACCATGGAAACACGCTTCAACAGACATGCGCAACCCGCCTCTTAAAGGGAATTATTCTTCCACCAGAACCCGCTGGCGGAAATCGTTAGGCAGCAGAAGTCGCAAATCAACTACTGGTTTCCAACACATGGCCGGCCACACAGACAGTCTGACTGCAAAACGGCACCAATTATTATGTTGTTTGTTCGCTTCGAAGACTTGTGAGTTGCCGTTATGTCACTATCTAAGGTATTATGGCCTTTGGAATGTAAACGTTCGTCAATTTACCAGTTTTCTGTTTTTGAGACTTGTTCCGTTTTGTTTGTCTTTGGGGTGGTGTGTGTGAGTGTGTGTGTGTGTGTGTGTGTGTGTGTGTGTGTGTGTGTGTGCGGGTGTGTGTATACGTGCGTGCGTGCTTGTGTGCGTGTGGGTGTGTGTGCGTGTGCGTGTATGTGTGTGTTTAACGTCGGCAGCCTGTTTCGGACCAGCATCCTGCTTCTCTTCCTGACAGCTGGCGGCTATTATTAAAGGTACTGAACTTGTCAAATCCAGGTGCATGGAGCCCCTGGGGCTTTTAGTCATACCTCAGGCAGCTATCCGTTAGAAGAACTACCAAGTTTCATTGACTTGCACCCAAAGAGTCAAGAACTGCGATTTTTTGAGTCACTTGAGAAAAAGTGACTCTATGTAATCGGTCAGTGTTAGTCTGTCCGGCCGGCCGTCCGGCCGGCCGGCCGGCCGTCCGTAGACACCACCTTAACGTTGGACTTTTCTCGGAAACTATCAAAGCGATCGGGCTCATATTTTGTTTAGTCGTGACCTCCAATGACCTCTACACTTTAACGATGGTTTCGTTGACCTTTGACCTTTTTCAAGGTCACAGGTCAGCGTCAAAGGAAAAATTAGACATTTTATATCTTTGACAAAGTTCATCGGATGTGATTGAAACTTTGTAGGATTATTCTTTACATCAAAGTATTTACATCTGTAGCCTTTTACGAACGTTATCAGAAAAACAAGGGAGATAACTAGCCTTTTCTGTTCGGCAACACACAACTTAACGTTGGGCTTTTCTCGGAAACTATAAAAGTGACCGGGCTCAAATTTTATGTGAACGTGACTCATTGTGTTGTGAATAGCAATTTCTTCCTGTCCATCTGATGCCTCATATAATATTCAGAACTGCGAAAGTGACTCGATCGAGCGTTTGCTCTTCTTGTTTACGAATTAATTTCGTACTCGGACCCGGCTGGTCTTGACCTATTTTTGGATCTAAATTTAGATCAGGTAGATCACCACATCATGCACAAAAAGACACGTCACTAAAGCAAACTATGTCAGACATCATCATGAGTTTGTGTAAAACAAAATCGAGGCCGGAATCACTCAGTTGAATCGAACTCCGACCAAACACCAACGTAATAACTAGGTTAATTTATGCACTCGCGTGAACAAGAAACTGTCGGGCTTCACAGATGTCGTCGTTGGGTAGTTTTGGGTTTGTTTTACTACCATAGGAGGATTTTTGAACTGTAAATGCACTCAGCTGCAACAAAAACGAAAAACGAAGGCTGTGAGCTGCACTGTGCCTTTAACACACCTTTTTTGATCCTACCCCTCCGCGTCAATCAGTCATGTCTCCAACTTATTCACCCTTTTCTTACTGTTGGATCTTCCTTTCTATGCAGAAGAGAGGACGGCCCGAGCATGGCAAATTTCTCAAAGGCAGCACGTCAAAGACTTAAAGGGGACCAGTCGTAGTGGCTTCCTCCCTATAGTCTCGACCAGCCCCAACTAACGATACTACCGAGCCTGATGGTCACAAGTTCTCGCAACCATGGGACTCTGTCGGTCCAAGCTACTTCATCCCTTTTGCACCGGTCAAATACCAAACTGTTCAGACTGGGGTATCCTCCCTACAAGTTTCCCTTTAATCCGATTCCTTATTCGTTGCACTTCCAGACGTGACAGGCAAACTTTGCTTTCCACATCATGCAGCAAGTCAAGGTCAGTTAACTCCAAAGGACAAACTTCCTGTTACGGTTACTACCCTTGAATCAGTCAAGTCAAATTACTTGCAAAACAACTGGCAACTCTGTATTCAATTGCATATTTCTGAGACTAGAAGTCTTTTGCGGGGGAAGGGGAATGCATGCTAAAGCGACATCTAAGTCACAAGGAGACTCCTTACATCATATTAGCTCCTCCTACATATGATCTCACCCTGCCCAAGACCCAACCCGAGGCCCAACCCGAACATGCAGCAAACACAGATTTACAGAGAAATACCCTGGACACGCTAAGAAGAAATAGTTGATGAACTTAGCTTCAAAACACCTCAAGACCTCCAACTTCCAGACCCAATCCCACTCCTTCACACTCCTCGACCAAAAGTTAACAGATGGAAAAACTATTGTAGGTGATCTTGAGGAATCACCTCAAAGGTCGCGTGAACACAACCCCGCCAGACGTACGTGTGATTTACTAAGGCATCCTATTCAATTATAGGAGACCATAGAAAACTTCGCCGTGAGCTGATCACCCACAGACCTATTACTTGAATTCTCTACCGACGAACTATCGACATGTGACCTGTCAGTCGAACAACAAGAAAGATGACGTACTTGGTTGCGCACCTCCGCGCGCGCGCGCGGATCTCTCTCTCTCTCTCTCTCTCTCTCTCTCTCTCTCTCTCTCTCTCTCTCTCTCTCTCTCTCTCTCTCTCTCTCTCTCTCTCTCTCTCTCGCTCTCTCTCTAATGATGATGATGACGATGATGAGGTTGTTGTGTGTGTGTGTGTGTGTGCGTGTGTGTGTGCGTGTGTGTGCGTGTGTGTGTGTGCGTGTGTGTCTGCATGTGATGTGTGTGTGCGTGTGTGTGTGTGTGTGTGTGTGTGTGTGTGTGTGCGTGCGTGTGTGTGTGCGTGTGTGTGTGTCTGTGTGTGTGTGTGTGTTGTATTGAGTGCGAACGTGATTGCAGGCATGCGGCGCGCGTGTGTGTGCGAGTCGACTTTTCTTTACCTTTGTATTATATTGACATACATGTACATTTCAATGTTCTATCATGCATTATGTATTCGTATAGGTAATGTTGTAATTAGTTATACTGTATGATTGCGATTGACAATTGTCCTTTTATTGTCTTTATTTTTATGTCTTAGTTTAGCAGGGACAGATTGTAAGACTAGGCGTGAGCCTAAAATCTCCATCCTTGAGTAATAAAGTTCGTTCGTTCGTTCGTCCGTTCGTTCTCTCTCTCTCTCTCTCTCTCTCTCTCTCTCTCTCTCTCTCTCTCTCTCTCTGTCTCTTTCTCTCTCTCTCTCTCTCTCTCTCCCTCTCTCTCCCTCTCTCTCCCTCCCTCTCTCTCTCTCTCATCATCATCATCATCATTTCGACACCATTCCCATGTGCAGTTCTAGCCACCATTATGTAAGGTGATATTTCTATCTCGACAGTTTTACCATTTCGTCGTGATGAAAGTATTAGGTGTTTTTTGTTTTGTTTTTTTAAACAGGTGGAAAGAGAAGTTGGCTCATCATTACTGAACCGAAATTCTCGTTCCAATGTACCCCTTAACATCCCAAAGAACACATGAACGAAATCTGAGAGGGCACAGACCTTCGTGTCAGTTCAGGAAGCGCCAAATCAGATTCGGCGATCCACGCGTAAGAACTTTCCTTTCACCTTTTCATCGAGTCTCTGCCAAATTTCTTCCGTGCCAGAACCGAGCCGAGTTTATTTTCTGTTTTCAAGTCTGAGGAGCGCGGCTGTCGTCGGTTCACGGGCAGGCAACTCCCGAAATGTTTAGATTTGACATTGATTTTCAACAGCTCTCTCGCTCTCGCTCTCTCTCTGTGTCTCTCTCTGTCTGTCTGTCTGTCTGTCTGTCTCTCTCTCTCTCTCTCTCTCTCTCTCTCTCTCTCTCTCTCTCTCTCTCTCTCTCTCTCTCTCTCTCTCTCTCTCACAACTCTTTGCTTTGTCGTTTCAGTTGTAGTTGGTGCGGGGAGTGGGGAGAGGTGGAGCAGCACTCGGAGAAAATTGAGTTGGCAACTTCTTTAAACCAATCGCTTGTCCAATCTTCACAACTCTGACACCCAGTATCTGTCTCTGTTGTGAATGTCTGTGTAAGAAACGAAGGGAGGGTGCGGGGAGAGGGTGAAAGGGTGGGGAGAGAGGGAAGCAGACAAGTTTGCTTGAAGGCCAGGAAATTGTATTTGCAGGATGGTTGCCCTTTTCTGCCGTTTTAGGAGCGCAGGAGAGTGATCAATCTTACCGCATTACTTCCCTTTTCTGGGTTTGTGAAAAAGCAGGGAACAGAAAATGGGAGAAGAAGGCGTGTGTGGACAGTAATATGAAATATTTCACAGCGGCTGCAGAAAGGGATTTTGCGTCACTTAAGATAACAGACGGAATTTTATATAAAGTTTAACCCTCAGGTCAGGTGCAATAAGATAAAAGATTATTCGTCAAGTTCAATGAAAATAAAACAGAAAATTTGCACAATCTCGATATTGTCCTCTCATGTGTTGGGAGGAGCAAGAAGAACGTTTACATCTGTGGAAATAAAACAGAAGTATTTTCGTTTTAGTTTTAAACTGGTATACCAGAAGTATGAAGATGAGTTTAACTGGATGAACACAGCGGGTCCAAACAAACGAGGATCTATCAGGCTTTCATACAGATTTCAAGTAATTGTGATATATAGTACGAACAGCCATGTGGATTCTCAGATCTTACTCTAATCTAGTTAAGACTAAAAGGTCAGTATTCGTCTTCCTTCAGAACATTTATTCGTGTGGGATGGGGGGATAGGGGTGCTTGTTGGAGGGAGGTGCTGGTTGAGGGGGGGGGGGGTGCATGTCATATCTTGAAGGGTGCAAAGATACGAGACATAATTATCAGCATTCAGAACAACTGCTTTCAGGAAAACAAATACAACAGCAAGTCCAAAAAGCGTATTACCGAATCCTGCATGTGGCGCAGACTAAACTGTATTGTAAACAAAAAACAACTATACGAATTAGCCCACCGCCTGAAGCTCTGACCCTGTCAAGCCACAAGTGCTGGACACGCGGCGAGTTAAACAGTGGAACCCCCCTTTCAAGACCTCCCACAATGTGAGAAAAGCAGGTCGTAACAGGGATGGGAGTCTTACATGCACAGTCCTTCTCGTGTTGACAATTCGACTCGCCGACTTGGCTTTTATGTGGAATAAAGCCATTCCTCCACACACCAAATCTCAAAAGCCTGGACGTTTTCTGTGCAGAGTCGGAATTTTGCATGAACTGATTTCTCAAAAGCCACTAGTGTCAATCTTCGAAATCATTTCATAAAAAAACTCTGAGCAGGAAGCTATCAGGATGTCCATTTTGGGTATGTGGTAAGTGGACAGATTGTATTATCCCTTGTACACGCATGCGCAGATCTGAAAATGAGAGCAGAACCGTTTTCACGTGCAGAACTGTTTTCACGTGCAAAATTGGAAGTCAAATTAAAGACGTCATCCACAGAAAATCTGCAAAACTAGGATCTTAAAATGGGGTCCCACTGTTCCGGCTGACCACCTGTCTCCAGTGGCGGCAACATGGCGGATAATCCTTCAATCCGATAATCCACCAGCCGCTCAGCCGCTGGGCACAAAACACAGGACACTGGGACGCACGAAAGCCGAGGTGGCGGCTTGAAGGGTTGCCGGCTTTGAGGCAGGCAGGAAATCGGCTTGCACCGGCCGTTTTTCTCTGACGGTTGGTTGTATATGGCTCTGGTGTGGTTTGGTGTTGGCGGTGTTGAAGGGGACATGCAGTTCTGAACTGTTGTGAATCTGTTTTGAGTGCACAGAGAGAGCCACAGAGCGAGAGAGAGAGAGAGAGAGAGAGGGGGAGAGAGAGAGAGAGAGGGCGAGAGACACAGAGAGACAGAGAGAGATACACACAGAGAGAGAGACAGAGACACAGAGAGAGACACACACAGAGAGACAGAGACAGACAGAGAGAGACGTAAAGACACTTCTGGAAAGTAATTTAAGGTCGAATGGTGTCTAATAAAAATACTGAAAGTCAATGAAGTTTATAGTGAAGGGCTGCATATCGCTATATCCTGAGACGGTGGGCTACATGAGCATGGCTTGGTGGTGTTTGTGCAGTTTTATTTGAAAGATTTGTGGGGTTGGGGACAGTCTTGCTTAGCTGTGAATCAGCTGAGTTGGACGATCCATCAGGCAAGCAGACAAACACGCACATTGGCACACACACACACGTACACACGATTTCACATTTTATAAGATCATATAAATACTACAAGACAAATTCTTCATCATAATGTCCACCCAATCATTCAGTCCTATCAACCAGCTGGGTGCATGCAGTCAGCAACACAAATTAAATAAGAAACAAAACCACTATCACAAAAAAACGCCCTTCCAGTGAACTTCTTTCCAACAGAACTGATTACAAATTGTGATTCGACCGAGTCGCCACTGCACGACTGCACAAAATGAAATCGCAATTTGGAGTGAACTTCCTGGACGTGCACTGCTCTTTCTCCAATCAATGCACTTTCTATTTTTTTTTCCCTGCGAACCATGTACGCCTACATGTAGTTATAGTTTACCGACGGCTCTGCAAGCAAATCGATCAATCACTTCAAAGCCAGGGCATTTCTATTCACCAGCAGCAAAATGTCAGCCGTTCCACATCGCTGGCTTTGTACCGGCGCGTGTCTACATGCAAGAGGCAACACTGTGATTTCCTGTATAGAGAGCTGAAGAGACAGTGAAGGGATGACGACATGTTGTCTGTGCAGGGTCGGAGCTGACCTGGATGCGTTGCAGCAACACCTGTCAGATATTCACGCACATTTGGTTTAAACCTAAGGAGTTTATGGGCGTGACACCCTCTGTGCAAATCTGACCCACAAAAATAGCAGCATACGACGTCTGTATGCAAATATAACCGTGTGGAAGATTGGTACAGTCTAGTATCTATTGTAGGCGTTTCTAATACCACCCTGTGGCGAGTGGGACAGTCTTTCCAATCAGATTTGATAAATCTGTGTAAATATAGTACTTGAGCTACCATCGGGCGAGTTGTGTATTGAACGCTCTGCAATCAGATGTATGCAAATATTATGTAAATCGTATCTCTCAGTTGTAATCTCTCTCTCTCTCTCTCTCTGTCTCTCTGTCTCTCTCTCTCTCTCTCTCTCTCTCTCTCTCTCTCTCTCTCTCTCTCTCTCCCCCTCTGAAGTCTGCCGGCACAGTCATGACTATAATGATTGCGTGAGAGGCAACCACAGGGGTAGATCAAAGCACGCCGCCCTGATATGTAGGTGATCGATAAACCGATACTGGCTGATCAGCGAGCTGTCAAAGCAGACGGCCATGTTACGGGTCTCGGCACGCAAAAGGCTGTCCTCGCGTGCCTCGTTGGTCTGGTGTGCCGAGACGAGAATTAACTGTACAGCGAGGGGGGAAAGAGAAAAGAATGGTTATTTTGCACTTCAGTTGCAACAATTAACGCTATTTTGTGATTGGCCCTTCTGGGTATGCATTTGTTCCCCCCTCCTGCGAGTTTTCTTCGTCATCTTTCTTTTTACGAAACAGTACCTCCTTTGCGTTCGCAGTTTCACATTCTTCCATGTCTTCTTCTTCTTTTTCTGATCTTGACATAGGCTACGCTGCGTCGTAGATTTCTTGTCTTCAAAACACAAGACGCTTGGAAGGAATGAAAGTGGATGCAATTAAGCGGGCTTTTTTGTTTTGCTTTTTCTTTATTTTGTTCTTGATCAACTTGCAATAAAATGCCCCGGATGGGCGTTACAGGAAATCAATTTGTTGTTTATTCAAAGCCGAACCACTGAACATAATCTGCGTTTGAGTGGAAACTAGACATCACGTTCTTTTAAAGTTTATCAAGTTAAACAAGCAATATCAGTCTGACCGAAGACTTTGATTAGCACCATGAGTTAAAATGTGCACACCGCGGGCTGAAGATGAAGCTCCAAAGCTGCAAACGAACCTATGGGCCTTGCACTCATAATCTTTTTATTTTCATTGTCATTATAACTGTATTGTCTCATTACTGGGAAATTCGGGTTGCTTCCTTCCAGTGGAAAGCTAGCGTCAACGTCCAAATTAACTGGATTTGACGTTTCAATGGGGTTGTTGTCACATGTATACATGCCTCCCTGCATGCCGTATTCAAAATGGCCGCTAGGAATGTGCACGATTAGACCTCTTTGCCTTATCAGCAATCTACTGAAGGCTCGCACCTAGACGCTCCTCGTACCCTACTAACTATACCTGGTAGCAGACAGTACTACATGCATAACACTGTCGACAGTGTTTGACCTCACACGCCTCTATTGACGGAGCCATACTTATCTCATGCCCAGCAACTCAAAGCAAAGCTGAAAATCGTTCGGAAAGATATTGTCCGGTCAATGCTTTTGAGGAGGTCTTAAGAGCAAAACAAGTTTAATAATTCGACAGAACCTCAATCCCGAGGCATTTACTTATGAATGTTTCGGAATTGTGTATACCTGGGTTAAATTAACAGATTGACACCCGTGTCATTTTGAAAACTAATTCAGCACAACAAATAAAATTTAAAAAAATCCCTGTGCACAGAAGCAGCCAGGCTGGTTTTTGGCATGTGTTTTAGTTCAAATAGGCTCTAAATCCTCTTATACCACGGACAAGCTTGGACAGATCTGAGATGGTGAGACGAATCATTTACACGGGAGAAGGACTGTGCCTTCCAACACCCCGCGCGATCACTGTCTGTACACCTGCTGATGGCTGTGACCTGACCCACCGTCCTATCGATCTATCGATCTCTTGTCACAAGGTTCCTCTTACACCTGGCTGGCTGTCCGTGTGATCACTGGCTGACACCGATGCCATGATTAGCTGGCCAGACTGACATCTGAGACAGGCTTAACCCAAAAAGGGGGAGGAGGAGAAACAACAGACTAGCACTGGGATAGGTGTCCAGAAGGATCATGGAAGCCAGTTTGTCTTCTCTACAAATATGTTGACAAGAGTTCAATCTTTTCTATGTTCAGCCAATCAGGTATTCTTTAGTTTCATTGTCGGCAGAACTCTCTCTCTCTCTCTCTCTCTCTCTCTCTCTCTCTCTCTCTCTCTCTCTCTCTCTCTCTCTCTCTCTCTCTCTCTCTCTCTCTCTCTCTCTCTCTCTCTCTCTCTCTCTCTCTCTCTCTCTCTCTCTCTCTCTCTCTCTCTCTCTCTCTCTCTCTCTCTCTCTCTCTCTCTCTCTCTCTCTCTCTCTCTCTCTCTCTCTCTCTCTCTCTCTCTCTCTCTCTCTCTCTCTCTCTCTCTCTCTCTCTCTCTCTCTCTCTCTCTCTCTCTCTCTCTCTCTCTCTCTCTGGTAGTTGTTCTTATATTAACTGTATTACATTTAGTCAAGTTTTGACTAAATGTTTTAACATAGAGGGGGAATCGAGACGAGGGTCGTGGTGTGTGTGTGTGTGTGTGTGTGTGTCTGTCTGTGTGTCTGTGTGTCTGTGCGTGTGTGTGTGTAGAGCGATTCAGACCAAACTACTGGACCGATCTTTATGAAATTTGACATGAGAGTTCCTGGGAATGATATCCCCGGTCTTTTTTTTTCCGATAAATACTTTCGATGACGTCATATCCCGCTTTTTGTAAAATTTGAGGCGGCACTGTTACACCCTCATTTTTCAATCAAATTGATTGAAATTTTGGCCAAGCAATCGTCGACGAAGGCCGGACTTCGGTATTGCATTTCAGCTTGGTGGTTTAGAAATTAATTTATTACTTTGGTCATTAAAAATCAGAAAATTGTAATAATTTTTTTAAATAAAACGATCCAAATTTACGTTCATCTTATTCTACATCATTTCCTGATTCCAAAAACATATAAATATGTTATATTTGGATTAAAAACAAGCTCTAAAAATTAAAAATATAAAAATTATGATCAAAATTAAATTTCCGAAATCGATTTAAAAACAATTTCATCTTATTCCTTGTCGGTTCCTGATTCCAAAAACATATAGATATGATATGTTTGGATTAAAAACACGCTCAGAAAGTTAAAACGAAGAGAGGTACAGAAAAGCGTGCTATGCAGCACAGCGAAACCACTACCGCGCTGAACAGGCTCGTCAGTTTCACTCCGTTATGCACAAGCGGCGGACTACGGTCATTGTGAAAAAATGCAGTGCGTTCAGTTTCATTCTGTGAGTTCCACAGCTTGACTAAATGTAGTAATTTCGCCTTCCGCGACTTGTTTCACTTAATTTGTTATCACTATTTCTTGTATGATCGGTTTATTGATTTAATGATTTATTCACGTCTTGTGCTTCTTGATTATATGACCATGTCTGGCGTATTTTTCTCTAACTTCTGTGAGGGTACAAGAGAGACTCAGACTCAGACTCAGAACTTTATTACAAAAGGATAAAGGTTTTAGGCAAAGCCTATTCTTCCAACCTGTCCTTTATACAACACATAAAGACAGACGAACATAACAAATAAAAATTCAATCATATAAGATATAGAAATACATTGTATGAATTGCAATACTATATGCAGTTACGGAATTATATAAGGAGAACTCAAAAATTACAAAATTACATTGACATAGTTAAGCCTTTCATTTTGAGAATTAAGTTGCTCAGATGAGCTACACATCCGTTAACACTAGTACAAAATGTTCAACGAAATAACAATCGAACAAGACATTTCATTCACGAATGATGTGTGAACGGGACTGTCTCTTAAACAATTTCACTGAAGTTGCATTTCTTATCTGTTGGGGGAAGGAGTTCCAGAGAAAAGCTCCCGAGAAGGCTAGGCTCGATTTGTAGAGGTCTATGCGAGGTATAGGAGGGATGATTTTTTGGGACCCATATCTTTTTGTGGCATGTTTGAAATGTGATTGCAAATATTTAGGACAGTCGTCATTTAGAATTTTATACATGAACACAGCCTTGTTTAACGTCAACTGATCTTTCAAGGGGAGGAAATTTAGGAGCTTTAGCTTTTCATCCGTGGACCTATTCAAATCATGCAGAATAAGTTTTGCAGCTCGGCGATGCAGGGAATTGAGTCTTTTTAAATGAACATCACTGCAGTTATCCCAAAGTGTCGAAGCGAAGTTTATATGAGGCATTATGTGGGCGTAATAGAACATTTTGAGTGCTTCAGAATCGGCGTAATGCCTTAATTTTGATAACAGGTACAAATTCTTTGATACTACTTTGCAAATATTATTTCGGCAAGAGAGAGAGAGAGAGAGAGGGGGGGAGAGAGAGAGACAGTGAGAGAGAGAGAGAGTGAGAGAGAGAGAGAAGAGAGAGACAGAGACAGACAGACAGAGGGAAAGAGATAGAAAGAAATATAGTGGGAGAGAAAAAAGCTGGATATGGTAGAACCGTGCTCGTTTAAAGCAGTATTCTGTTGTCAACAAATCACCGCCGTGTTGAATAGGCTTACAACTTTAAAGAAATCTAGCTCCCCTAGGTCGAAATGTAAGGTAAAAAAAAATTCAAACTTCACCTATCGATCGTGCAAACAAAGCTGTTTCTAGTGGGTGTGCACTCGAATGCACGATCAGAGATAACACTTCACTGCCCCCAAGAAGAATTTCCAACGCCGCCCTCTGTGTTGAGATAATGACGGTGTATGCATGGCGGGTTCGTCACAATCAGCTACGGATGTACGCCTTGGGGAGAACCGGGGAAGAGAAGGAAGCAGACTGCAGCATTCAACGGGAGAGATGGTTTGGTGCTGTCGAAGATATTCGTTCAATCGTACTCTATTTTACTTCAGAGTCCATTCAATTCATCTTTCTAAAGAAGGTCCACTTGTAAACATACTCTTAACTAAGAATTTTTAAATATACTCATATCAGTCCACATTATGCCCAGGGGCGGATCCGGGGGGGGGGGGTCCGGGACCCCCCCCCCCTTGCCTAACAAAAAAAGAAGAAAAAAAGAGAGAAAAAACTTGAAAATAAAGAAAAACTGATGGCTCAGATTGCACCAGATTGCTCCATTTTCCTTGATTTTTATTAAAATTTTCCGGGGGGACGGCCTTTGTCTTCTAAGTGACGGTTTTGGAAAAGAGTCGGGCGGATTGTTGGCTCAGGATGCACCAGATCGGTCATTTGCCCTTGTTGGGATCCAAATTTGTCTTCTTAAATTTACATTTTGGAAGGTGTATTAGGGAAAGTTTCTTGGCTCAGATTCAGATTGCTCCATTTTCCTTGTTTTTAGCAACATTTTCCGGGGAAGCATGCCCCCGGACCCCCCCAGGAGGTTCGAACGCTTTGCGCCTTCAACTCAACGCTTCGCGAAGTCGAATTGTCCCTGAAAGAAATTTGGAAACTCCCCCTTAAAAATGATGTGATCCGCCCCTGATGCCATCCCGATATGACTGTCCAGATTTGTACATAGAGAATACTACATGGCTTGCTGTGTCGTACCAGATTTACACTCGTTGTTTTTTAAAATATTGAACTGCGAGCGAAAGCGAGCTGTTCACTATTTGAAAAAGCAACGAGTGTGAATCTGGTACGACACAGCAAGCCATGTAGTATTCTGTTTATCCTACATACTGTACTTACGTGTATTTTACTGAAAATGTCCTGCAGTCGAGGCAGCTAACTTGAAGGCGCTTGTTTTCGAACCTTGATCTCTTCTAAAGCCTCGTGCAATCTATTACGTCAAAGCAAAGAAACGTCACTCTGAAAGTGTGGCGTGACGTGTTAGTTGTAAAAATGCATCGAGGGTACTTAGCGAGCGCAATTTTTTCTTTCTTTCTATAATGACGTTTGTCTCGGTGACTTTGGCATCATGAGCAGTGGAAAAACAGGTCCCTGCCAGACTTGCTTGACATGACCTCATTTACATGATACACACACGTGTGATTTGAACGATTATTGTCTCAAGGGTGTCTCTCTCACGTATGTAGGATTTTTATTTATTTATTTATTTATTTTATTTACGAGGATTTATATCGCGCACGTATCTCACCACACAAGGCGACTCAAGGCGCATGTTACCTATTAATGCCGTGTGAGATGGAATTTTTTACACAATATATCACGCATTCACATCGGCCAGTAGATCGACTGCCTTTAGGCGCTGCATCCACCTTTCACGGCCTATTATTCCAGGTCACACGGGTATTTTGGAGGACATTTTTACCTACGCCTATACAATTTTGCCAGGAAAGACCCTTTTGTCAATCGTGGGATCTTTAACGTGCATACCCCAATGTAGTGTACACGAAGGGACCTCGGTTTATCGTCTCATCTGAAAGACTAGCACTTGAACCCACCACCTAGGTTAGGAAAGGGGGGAGAAAATTGCTAACGCCCTGACCCAGGGTCGAACTCGCAACCTCTCGCTTCCGAGCGCAAGTGCGTTACCACTCGGCCACCCAGACCACAGGATAACTATTATTTTCTGATGACTCCGGAACAAGCTGGTACGATATTGCTAATCATGCGGCGAATGGGCGCATCTTGATAATAATGATCACAGGTGTAGGTATAACGAACGGCAACGGTCCTATTTTTCACGGATATTTCCATGTGACTGTAACTACACAAGATGTACTCCGGGTGTAGCCATACGCAGATTAAATGCTTTAGACGTAGCCCTATACAATACCTGAAGGTCACTCGTCTTTTAGTCAATGTGGAACAACAGTCTGGGCAGCTGTTGCTATTAACTACATCAAAAAGGACATAAACACAGGGATTGGCTTGGGTGTCGGTCATCGGTCTTTTGCCATGTTAAATTCGGAAAAGACCGACACACGTGGGTCTCAATCCGTCAACATGCAGCCGAGTCAGTCACCTCGTCTTAATTTTGCCTGCTGTCTTGTTCTATCTGTTTTCCCCCCTTCCTTACTTAATTGAAATAAATATGGTTATTGTGTCCTCAGACCTTTTATTCCTCTTCATGTAAGGCCATTGGAAAATAAACAAGAAAATTAATAATGAACTGAATTTTCCTCTCATTTGTACATGTATTGTAAAAAAAACTTTCAGAAGTTTCTCCTCACTGCCGAAATGCACAATTGCGGCAGTCCCGTGGTGGAAGGAAAGGTTTTTTCTTGACTGATTGGTTTGCAAAATGACTGATACATTCATGGCCGAGTCAGTCAATGGACCTCTAGTGGACAAAACCAAAGCCAATCCCTGTAAACATATCTGCGTCCCACTGTTTCAAGGCCAGCGCTACCCATAACCTTTAAACCTTTAAAAATGATCCATAAAATAACAGATCATGAACAGAAACCTGCCTTGAATCTTGGCTAAAGGTGAAAACCGTGATGTGAACAGATAATCTGAAGCCGCATTTCATTCTCGTCGTAATTTCATTCTCATTGCTCAGGGGAATATGTTTCCTTTCTTTGTCTTTTTCTTATACTCTCGTGTGTCATTAGCATCTGTAAAATGTCAAGATAATTGTGTAGGCCTACATCAAGCCGGAACTGATACGAAGACAAAGCAAATGTACAAATGTCAGAAGTCCCACACTTGCATGCCGGGGGTGTATTGTTGCTATTTTCGCCAAAATGTCTGAAACGGTCACATTTTTTCAGAAGAATTCATTTCAGAAAGCTGTCCGCTGCAAAGAGGGTGTAAAGGAAGTTGGTCGGGGGTTTTTCAACCAAAGATGACTACTTTGCAAGCGATACGCTGTACCACGTTAGAACGTGTCTAACCACACACACACACACACACGCACACGCACACACACACACACACACACACGCACACGCACACACACACACACACACACACACACACACACACACACACAGCAATAGTACCAGAGATCTATTGTATACTGATTACTCCATGTGACTGCGAAATATTTCCAGAATTCAATTTCTCAAAAGACGAAAAAAAATACTTCCATGCTTTTTCATATATTTTCTAACGGCCTTTATGCTCAACCCCATGTTAAAACGAGCTTTTCAATTCTTACGGCCTCCCTCAAAGACATCAAAGGAGAGCGAAGCACACAGAAACGGAACTGCAAGAACCACAGGAAGCGATGTCATTGACCGCTTCCAATGTCACGCTAAAGTACTGTTCACATGGACGGGTTTAACCCGACTTTCAGCCGACTTTTGTCAGTAACTGACAAGTTGGCGAGGAAAAACGTCACATTGTCCATATGAAAAGTCCGTCCGAATTTTCTCATTGTCTCGACTCACATTTAACCGAATCCAAATCCCAGTTGTGCCCTGTCCAACTTTCGGGAGAATTTTGAGCGACTTTTCTTGAATCGCTTACGCGCGCTTCCGTTGGTTCACTCTGCGATGCCTTCCGGTCTTGGAAAGAAAAGGCAGTTGAACATTGCCGCGTCATTCAAATTGTGTAAACGGTGACAACTTTCTGGCGGTTTTTGCTTGTTTTCATTTCTCAGAAGTCTGGCAAGAATCAGTGGAAAATTGCTCATATCATGTAAACACCGCTTAACGTTTCCTTTAACTGCTTTGAAGTGGGACTCGGTCGAAATGAAACCCAAAGCATCGTTGCTGAAATGAGTTTCGGGAGAATCATTAGAAAAGTTTGATGGATTCCGGGAGGAGCGATGAAAGGACGAGAAGTGTTTCAAGGCAACTGATGGGCTTTCAAGTTTCAAGGGTATAGTCACCTGGCTGGCTATAGTGGGAGGGTTACTTTTGGTGGTCACATTAGATATTATGTTTTTTGGAAAGTTCGTTTTATTTGCAGCCACAGTTCGGTAAACGACAAATGGCTAAACCCAACCACCTAAGAATGAGAAGCGTTTTTGTAACATGACCCATATTCTGCAAAAATGCAGCCATGACGCAGGGGGTAGGTTACAAAAAAACGTCATGTACCGCTTGACTGCATACGGATATAAGCAAATTATACCTTAAACGAAAGCTAAAGATTGTTACCATCAGACAGCAAGTAAAATGCCTAATTCGTATACACAGTTTTATTTTTAACAACATCTGTATAACATGCGGACGACAAAACAGGAAATGCCATTTTCTCAATCGATATGTATAGCTAACTGAACGCCTGGTTGAAACCGCAATCAAAAACATCTTGAAAATTGTTTATTCTCACAGCTAGAATTATTTTACATCAACAATTGTTAATTTACCAAGGAAAACAACAGTCATATAAGATAAATAATGGATGATTCTGAATCAACTCCGAAAACCGAACCGGGTCGAAGCAAAAAAGAGTTTACACATACACAGGCTTGAAAAAGGATAATTTGGTTCAATCTGTTAGATTTTTACCCATAACGTTAAAGATCAGCTCAATATAAAAGGAAAGTGATCATTGTAAAAGGATTTTGCTATCGCAAAATAATTCAACTTCCGGTTTTACCACATGGCGTCCATAATATTATCACTTTATTACATAGCGTGCATTTGTCAGAAATTATACTAAATGTTAGAAGCGATCTTAAAGTGAAAGTAACGTTTAATAAAAGTATGCGCATTTACTTATTGATTGATATATGACTAAAATAATGGACATGTAATTTAAACGTACAATACGACATTTTGTACACTACCTCTCTAAAAAAAACGCGACTATGACCGACCGATATGTATGTGTAAATTAGGTCATTGTTAGTGATGAAAACGGGTTTTCTTTAAAAGATAACACGCAAACTGTGAAGTTCAAGGCCATAAATTATTTTAGTACGACTTCTTCAAAACAGGTCTGTTTTTCACTCCACCAGTTTCAGTTTTAATAAAATATATTATATAGCTGTCATTTTCAAAAAACCTTATCTGCAATTCACTTAACCAAATACACCATGAACCCAGAAGATATTAGAGTGAGACACTTTACAGTGAAATATGTTATGATTCCCCTTATTTCAAAATATATGCATTTTAATTGGCAGACACGATTCACGTCGTAGGTACGTGTCGTCTGGTGAGGCAACTGTTAGCATTTTTTGTCGTAAGAATTGACATTTTTAAACATAAATCATGGACAAAAAACTAATTCTACAAAAAGTGCAGGTTTTCTTGGTATAGTCCGTTAAAGCATCTTAAAGTTCAAGAAATTGTGCAATTACGTGTATGTATTTGAAATGGCAGACAATATTGAATGAAAGTGATTTTTGACTGATTGAAACCCTACCCCCACTAACAAAATAGGCCCTGAGATTAGGGGTGTTAGTTAAAGATGACTGAATAATGGCTATGCTTTTCCCCTAAAGTATTCAACACCTAATCATATTCATAGGCAAGATGTTCTACATTAACACAATTAACTTTTTAAACATATACATATGCTTAGTACACGATACTTCCGGTTTTTCTACCGGATGACTTATACATTTAGGGGGTAAACACCTTATCGTAGAAAAAGCTTTATTTTCAAAAAGTGCAAGTAATTATTAAAAATCATACATAATATTTATATATAGGAGTTAATTTTCCTTCGAAAGTCATTTGTTTCAAGTGGCAGACAATGTCAGTTGGAGAGTTACATGTACGTAAAGCGTATAACTGTTGTCTGTGATTAGTGCATTGTGGACACATTGGCACCATTTGATCCTAAATGCTAAACGATGTCGTGATCATACCACAGTTTTAGGATAATTTTACATCGCATCGATTACTAAATTGATGGTAGAATTTCACTGATAAATTCTATTTCCGGTAGCGTCAGTGCCGTTATCTTTTTCTTTTTGTAATAAGGTAATAACGAATGAACCACGTGTCACACTCTTATGCTAGTCTTTAAATGACAATTCCAATTCTAGTAAGTTAAAAGGCATGTATTGCGCGTTACATACATTTATACCCCCCCCCCCCCCCCCCCAGGATTACAATGCAAGTAAACACATATAAAGAGATAGTAATTAACGTTTTACATGGTTACACGTTCAGTAGTGAACGTAACGTGTGGTTTAACAAAATTACTTGCACATGTATACAATAGTGAAGTCTGTCTGTGTGTCTTTGTTTGTGTGTTTGTCTATGTCTGTCTGTGTGTTCGTATGTTTGTCTCTCCCTCTGACTGTCTATCAGTCTGTCTATCTCTCTCTTTCTCTCTGTGTCTCTGTCTGTCTGTCTGTCTGTCTGTCTGTCTGTCTGTCTGTCTGTCTGTCTGTCTCTCTCTCTCTCTCTCTCTCTCTCTCTCTCTCTCTCTCTCTCTCTCTCTCTCTCTCTCTCTCTCTCTCTCTCTCTCTCTCTCTCTGCGAGGTAGGTGCACTTAAAGAGAAAGCAATACAGAAAGAAATGCATTTCTCTACCAAGAATGAAGTTTGTCTGTCTGTGTGTTTGTGTGCGTGTTTTTTTGGTTGCGTAAGTGTTTCTCTATAAGAATCTCTACGTCTTTGTTCGCGTACATAAGTGCGTGCATGCATGTGTGGGTGTTTCTGTGTCGGTTTGTCTCACTGTGTGTATGTCTGTCATTTTGTCGGTATGTTTGTGCATGTGTCTTTGTGTGTGTGTGTGTGTGTGTGTGTGTGTGTGTGTGTGTGTGTGTGTGTGTGTGTGTGTGCGTGCGTGCGTGCGTGCGCGCGCGCGTGTGTGTGTGTGTATGCGTGCGTGCGTGTGTGTAAGTGTGTGTGCATGTGTGTGTGTGTGTGTGTAAGTGTGTGTGTGTGTGTGTGTGTGTGTGTGTGTGATTGCAATTATTCCTCCTTTTTACATTTAGTCAAGTTTTGACTAAATGTTTTAACGTAGAGGGGGGAATCGAGACGAGGGTCGTGGTGTATGTGCGTGTGTGTGTGTGTGTGTCTGTGTGTGTGTGTAGAGCGATTCAGACTAAACTACTGGACCGATCTTTATGAAATTTGACATGAGAGTTCCTGGAAATGATATCCCCAGACATATTTTTCATTTTTTTGGATAAATGTATTTGATGACGTCATATCCGGCTTTTCGTGAAAGTTGAGGCGGTACTGTTACGCTCTCATTTTTCAATTAAATTGGTTGAAATTTTGGTCAACTAATCTTCGACAAAGCCCAGACTTCGGTATTGCATTTCAGCTTGGTGGCTTAAAAATTAATCAATGACTTTGGTCATTAAAAATCTGAAAATTGTAAAAATATATTTTTTTTTATAAAACGATCCAAATTTACGTTCATCGTATTCTCCATTATTTTCTGATTCCAAAAACATATAAATATGTTATATTTGGATTTAAAACAAGCTCTAAAAATTAAAAATATAAAAATTATTATCACAATTAAATTTTCGTAATCAATTTAAAAACACTTTCATCTTATTCCTTGTTGGTTCCTGATTCCAAAAACATATAGATATGATATGTTTGGATTAAAAACACGCTCAGAAAGTTAAAACGAAGAGAGGTACACAAAAGCGTGCTATCCTTCTCAGCGCAACTACTACCCCGCTCTTCTTGTCAATTTCACAAAAATAAACAGATAATGACGTCATTTTAAGTGGCACAAACGTGTACATGAATGCCTTCCCTTTCGAATGATTTACAGTTATAGAATTTCTGTCAAGCGGTTTAAGTTTTATGTCCGTTTTATGAACCCAACCCTCAAAACAAGAATAGTAACGCCAAAGAAGGAAAACATACACACAAACCAACGTTTTTCTCACCGGTGGTTTGGAATATTGCCCCAAAACTTTAGATTTAGTGTTGTGGTGTTAAAATCTATCAGAAAAATGTGTTTGCTAACGTGACGCCAAAAAGTAACCAAAACGGTCCTTAGCCGACTGACTAGTAATTTCTCCTCTCAACATTATACGTTAATTGGATCTGTGATCCAAACATGGCTTTTGGTCAATCGAGATGGAAGTTTATTCCACAAGCCCGTAGGGCGAGTGGAATAAACTGCCATCGAGATTGACCAAAAGGCATGTTTGGATCACAGATCCAATTAACATATATATCTCGACATTCACTGGTCTTAGGGTTTTTGTTTTCAAAGAAGAACTGAGAAACTTCCTTGAACACGGACCACTCCGAGCAAAATCAACAAACCTAATCACTCGCATTCCACCTCAAGGTCTCGGCCAACCAAGACTATGGCATACTCGTAGCAAAGCCGCCGAATGGTACCGTAAACCAAGAATAGTGACGTAAGAGAATAGAATGTCGTCTTTTGATTTGGAACGTGACGTGTTTCAGAACTTCTTCTGGACAACTCGGATGGTCTTCTGCGTAGTGGTTGGCACGAGATTCTTTTTCTTCTTCGACAGTTCATCCTCCGTTACTGTAGCAAAACGTTTCATCTTTTTTTCACTTTCGAGTATGCGGACGACTGAACTTGACCGCTAAAAAGTAGTCCTTTCGGTATTATTACGCCGAGTCTGAACATGAGGTCTGAACATTGTTTTTAGGCAGGATCTAGGTGAAAGCGAGGCTGTTCTTATCTCTGTGTACAGTCGAGAGAGAGAGAAATACATGTCGAGACATTAGCTTTTGGATGTCTCCTAAGAATAAAAGGATCTTGAGTTCACTAGGTGTTTCAGTACGTGTGTGTGTGAGTAAGCAAAAGAGTAAGCGTTTGCTTGTTTACAAATGTGTTCTTACAGTGTGTCATTGTGTGTGTCTTTGTGTGTGTGTGTGTGTGCGTGCGTGCGTGCGTGTATGCGTGCGTGCGTGCGTGCGTGTGTGCGTGTGTGCGTGTGTGTGCGTGCGTCATTCTGTCTGTCTGTCTCTCTGTTTATCTCTCTGTCTGATGGGTATGTGTGTATGTGTCGGTCTGCAGATCTCTGCATGAGCTTTACACGCATCTTCCGCACGCTTGTTTGCTCACAGACGGCGATGAAGCCACTCAAACATGCTACGCATCCGTCTCTTTGCAAGAGTCACTGGATGTAAGGTCTACTCACTACGTAAAGGTCCCCCTGAACCTTATTCAGTCAAGACACGATTTCTAGATTTGACAGGGATTTCTCTCTGTCGCTCTCGGCATTATACATTGGCGGTCCCTGTAGAATTTTCATGCAAGACATGGATAAGGCGACACAACCTACTCCAGTTGCCCTCCCCCTCTTTGAACTGTCTGGAGGGCTCAAACATGCTCTGGTTTAAATATTGAACTTCTGGATCCTGATAATTATTTCAATGCTGAATGCGTTTCTATCACAAGATAATAATAATAATAATAAAACATTTTTCTATGGCGCTGTTCACCGCTAGATAACAGTCTCATGGCGCTTTACATTGGACATAAAAATTCAACATTAATTTTACATATAAAAAGTCTCCTCGTAAGAAATGAAACACAAGCATTATTAGCTTACTTTTCATAAACAACAACCACATACATAAGATAATCTAGAAGATTTAAAAAAAAAGATGAAAAATGCATAAGATAATTAGTAGACACATAATTACACATAAAAAGTCTGATGGAATGAATGTGAAATCTGCACTGCATCTGTCTGTGTCATCCTGTGGGGGCGGGGGGGGGGGGGGGTTGCAGCAGCGACAATTGCATCAATAAGTAATCTGCAATCTGAGACTTTCCGGCAGGTGAAACAACGAATACCTGTTGAATCACTCAGCAGCATCTATTACATCATACTGCGATCCGTACAAAGCAATCTTCGCCAATCTTAGCCATTACCGTAAAATATGGGGCAAAAACTGATGTACGATAAGTGACATTAAAACTTTTCCACAAAGAAAATTATTTACGAATGTGTCCTCACATAATAAAAATAATGAAACTAGCAAACAGATACGCCAAAAACAGGCGCCATCCATAATTAGGTTAATATGCACAGCTGGGAAACTGGAGAGTAAAAAATTAATGATCCCAAGCACTACTAATCCAACTTTTTTTTTCACATTGAATTGCAACCTCCGTGTGTATGGTAATGTCAAGAACTGTCTTCGTATGATATCACTAGCTTTCTAGCGGCAGGTGGGGGCTGAAGACCTAATCGTTCATTTCATTCAGAAAGCGTTTAAAGAAACTATCATCTGTTACATTTATTTGTAAAGTCGGAGTGTTGAGGAAAAGGACATTTATGGACACCCCCCCCCCACATACACACACATACACACACACCTCTCTGTCATTCTCTCTCTCTCTCTGTCATTCTGTCTGTCTGTCTGTCTGTTTCTCTCTCTCTCTCTCTCTCTCTCTCTCTCTCTCTCTCTCTCTCTCTCTCTCTCTCTCTCTCTCTCTCTCTCTCTCTAACACACACACACATACACACGGAAGAGATCTTTGTAAACAGACACACACACACACAGTCACAGACACACACACACACACACACACAAACACACACACACACACACACACACACAGTCACACACACACACGCACACACACACAGCATCTCCTCTGGTCTTGGTTGAGTCCGCTTACAACAATTAGAAGTTAAAAAAATATCAGCGAGGTTACCATAAGGTACGAGCAACAATAACAGTTTCTAATGACATACACTTTAATCACAGGTGGAAAACGTCGTCACTACCCAGCAGGTTCACTGTCCAGTTAGACCACAGTGATAGAGCAATCCTTCGATGACCCCAGGAGACCATCTTGACCAAAGCTTGACCAAATCACACCAGAGAGACATTTCTCTGGTGCGCTGGAGTTGTCTCTGACTTTGAGGTCCGGTATCAAAAGGACACGCCAGAGCGGTATCAACACATCCAGAGATATTCAATCCAACACCTTTTGAACTTGATAGCGCTCTGGTTGGTCAGTAGTGAAATGTACACAAGGATCAGAGAAACAGATCCTGGAGTTAATGTCCTGCTGATGTTGTCACTGATGTCGAATTCTTTGAAATCCAAGAATGAGAAATAAATCAATAAATCGATTTTACAATTAAAGCAAATAGACTCTCCCAATATGATTTGAATATAAAATTCTAAGATGCTGAGAAAGCCTTAAAGACAATAGATCTATACTTTTCTATGAAAGACATTCCAATGCAAACGCTAAAGCCGTTCGGACGTCGAAGTCCAATAAACGGCTGTGCACCTGCCAAGCCTTGTTTTCCCTTGATATGCAAAAACTTGCAAATGGGCAAGAAGGGCACTAATGCAAAGGAAAGCCGAGGGAACTCCCTGTCAAATGCAGCAATCATGTCAAGACTGTATAACAAATACAGCCCTCTGTTGAGGAGAAGACCAAGAGACGTACTGTGCAGAGTTGCACATAAAGCACACATGATACAGACTTTCTTCTTCAATTATTTTAGTCTCTAGGCTCTGCTTGCAACGCGCTCATCCTATCCTTACTTTAGTGACTACTAGTCTTGCGCAATTTTCTTGACGTTAGTCATAGCAGTAGGTTTTCTTTTGCATTGGTTTGCATCACCTGAAACTCCCTCCCTTCAAAATTAATCCTGTCAAATCCTACCTTTTTTTGTAAAAGCAAATTCGCAAATGATTAAGAGGCCGCCAAATCTGTCATCGCCTGTGACTTATGAGAGTCGCTTAACGTCGCCCTTAATGGAGTCAACCCATGCGGGGTCGCGCATTATGGGAAGAGGAGGTCGAGTTCGACCCGATCAGCATTATTATTTAGGAGAAGTCTACTGGGTGCCAGACGCTCTCGTGGCGCGGAATGGGGGGATTCCATCAGGGAAGACTTCACTCAATTTACATCTACACTTGTCCTGCCTTCCATTTCCCTCCCCATGCTGATCCCCTTGTTCCTGCTGCATGGTGGTGGCTTCTGTCTGACGGGGAGGACTGTCGAGTGTCCCACAGGCCGGACCACATCATTATAAGCCCCTCAGAAAAACTCCCAAACAGATAGTCTGCCAACGTTCCAAAATAAAAAGCAAAACCACAATATGAAATAACGTATCGTTTTGCCTACTATAACACATTCATTTCAAAGTTCAAAGACTTACTGTTCTTGGTTTGTTGTTGTCTTTTTCGTTTTTCAGGTGTGTTTTTCAGGTGTTTTTTCGCTTTTTGTTTTCAAGGGGTAGAATGCGTTTGTGATTTAAACAATCACTGCAATGCAGTTATGCACAATTGGGACTAGATGCATCTTGATGACGGACCCTTATCTTTTCAAAAGCACTCGGTGAATATGTCGAGTAAAATAAATTACGCTCGAAAGATAATAGAGATGCGTGGACTGAGGAGACAGGTGCCAAAAACAAAACTACAATATTTGTTTTCCTCTATCAAACACTCGTTTATGAGATAAAGCAAAAGCCTCGACTCCAACACGTATAGTTACAAACAATACGAGTAGAGTATCAAGAGCATTGGGTTGTTACGTTGAATTGTTGTGTTTGCCAACAGCAAATCCTGTCTCTTAACGACGACAGAAACACCGATATGCACAAGCTCAGCAAAAGCATTTTACTGTAGCTCACGAAATGTACCTCACTGCCAAGTAAGCATAAACCACAGACACCGATCTGCTAGCGGGGATGAGGTGTTTGGACGGAATGAAATTACAGCCTGATGAAACAAGTCCGGGCCGTCGTACGGTGACAAAACGTATGTGCAAATAATTTGGGAGGGAAATCGATTTGCTTTTCACATTTGAGGAACCTGTCCGGGCATGCGCAATGAAGGTGGTTTTCATTCCACGCCACTCTTCCGTCTCCGAGGAAGGAACAGTCGTACGTACTCTTCTGTCTCTGAGGAAGGAGAAGTCGTCTGCATGTGGCATCCGGGATCAAAACTCTTTTTTATTCTCAAATGACATATCGGGTTTGTTTTAATATTTAAAGCACGAATCAGGAATAAACGACCCTTTGGGTGACCGTATGCGCTATAGCTCTCTAAGTGTACTTATGTGTGTCAGATGGAGAAAAACTCTCTCTCTGATGAAACAACAGAAGCAGGACCAATGAAGCACGTGAAAACAAAACGTGTGTCGGTATTCAAAGCCTGGCCAGACACCTCCCCACACGGCAAAAGCAGAAGACAAATTCAATGATCGAGTTATCTGGTAGGAGCTAATGCACAAAGATCAAAATCCTCGCCTCAATTTACGCTAAACTTTACTGTGGGGGGCTGAGAAAGAAAGAATGTAGGGTTGACTTGCGAGAGAAAAGTTGGGGAAAGTCATGAACACTTTAGAGTGACGCACCATTTACATTTCAATTGTTTTCTCTCCTCTGTGTGCACTAAACTGAATCGGCTGAGGGAAGGAGGGGGGGGGGACGAAGGGGATGTACTTAGAAAGAAGAAAGAGTAGGTGTAGAGGTGTAAAACATAAGTGTGACGCGCAATTTACATTGCATTACTGTCCTCTCCTCAAGTTACCCTAAACTTCATTGCCGAGTGTGTGTGTGGGAGGTGGGGGGGGAAATTGGGAGGGAGGTTGACATAAGTATGACGCAGTATTTTAGATCACATTTCTGTTCTCTCGAGTTACACTGACTGAAACAGAAGAAATTGGGAGTCAAAAGTCTGGGGAGCCATAAAACACAAGTCTGTACATGGGTACCAATTTAAACAAATTTTCTGTTCTCGAGTTACACGAAATTCAACAGGAGAAAATAAAAACACAAGAAACAGTGGGAGAAAACAGTCAGGCCAGGAGCTATAAAAACATTTAAACGTGACACTTCTATGGCGCACTAGGAACGGTTCGATTTCTTCTATACGATATAACGCCACGGTCTCATTTTTCCTTTGCGTTAGCTTATGTTGTGAAGATTTATTACATTTATTGTTTATTTTAACAAATAGAATATCGTGTCCTTCTCTCCTTCCATCCGTCTATCTGACTGTTTTGCCTCATCATGATTGCACAAGCACCTCACCAAAGACAATCTGTATATCCAGTTCCACGCTCAAAAGTCGAATTTCCTTTCCCTGTGCCCACGATGTCATACGATACAGGGAACCTAAGGTCCTTACCCAATACCAATAATTTTCCCATGCAACTAGAGGGAATATATATATATATATAAAAAGAGAGAGAGAGAGAGAGAAAGGGAGAGAGAGAGAGAAAGAGAGAGAGAGAGATCGAGAGAGAAAGGGAGAGAGAGAGATCGAGAGATCGAGAGATCGAGAGAGAGATCGAGAGATCGAGAGAGAGAGAGAGAGAGAGAGAAAGAGAGAGAGAGAGAGAGAGAGAGAGAGAGAGAGAGAGAGAGAGAGAGAGAGAGAGAGAGAGAGAGAGAGAACGAACGAACGAACGAACGAACCAACTTTATTTTTCGAGGGTAATGGAGTAGATACAGCAAAGATCTTTTTTCATCCAGCCCTCGCCCAAGAGGGAATTAACTAAGCAGTGCATAATATTAAAGCAGAAGAAGAAGCAAAACAAAAACATAAAAACATGGTTATTAAATCAGACAAAGAGAAAAAAAAATGTTCATAGCATACATGCCAACATGGTCATTGGTAATGGTATACATTAAAACACACACTTTGACACACACGGTCACATGCACACAGACACACACAGACACACATGCACATACAGAAAACACACGCACACACAGACACACACGCACACACACATACACACACACACACGCACACGCACGCACACACAGACGCACACACGCACACACACACACACACGTACACATTGTACACATAATCATAATG
The DNA here is from genome assembly GCF_037325665.1 of Littorina saxatilis. NCBI lineage: Eukaryota > Metazoa > Mollusca > Gastropoda > Littorinimorpha > Littorinidae > Littorina > Littorina saxatilis. The sequence goes on from NC_090250.1 coordinate 40,414,644, forward strand.
TATGTGCAAAATCCATGAAGAGAACAACGTAAACAGAGAGAGAGAGAGAGAGAGAGAGAGAGAGAGAGAGAGAGAGAGAGAGAGAGAGAGAGAGAGAGAAAAAAAAATTAACTGAAATGAGAGAGAGAGAGAGAGAGAGAGAGAGAGAGAGAGAGAGAGAGAGAGAGAGAGAGTAAGAGAGTAAGAGATATTCCATGTCCCCCCTTTTTTTCTTCCCGAAAAGGATGCTATCTCTATCAGGACTTTATTTTGGCGGCGAGAAATATGATTAGCCTGTGATGGTGAAATGGAACGTGCCTGGCATCAGACGGCAAAATATTATGACTGGATCAATTGCTAATGTGTCCACGCCGCTTAAAGGGTATGGTAGACGTGTTCGTTCTTTGCGGGTGCGTTGTGACTTCTGTTAAACGTTCGTTTGCTTGGTTGGTTGGTTGGTTGGTTGGTTCGCTCGTTGGTTGGTTGGTGGGTCGTACGTTTATTTGTCTGGAAAGTGTGATTGCTGACTTCATTTTTGTCTCACGCAATTGATAAAATATTTCATTGGCAAACTTACACAGGCCAAGTGTCTGTCAATCCGAACTCTCGGCAGAAAGAATGCTGGTATTTTCTAGTTTACAAGTACAAGAAATATTTCCATAGTAGAATCGCAGAGTCAAAGAAGCATCTCATTGTACATAGATCGTATTACATTACAGTTGTCGAACGGAGGAGAGTGCCAGGTCGTATCATTTTAGCCGTTGTAATATCGACATGGGGGGATCAGGTTCAAACTGTAATCTGGCCTAGATGCTGAAAGATTAAGGAACGTAACCGAATAGTCATATTACAGATGGACCTATGAAAAGACCATATACATAGTTTGGCTCAAATGTTTTTACTCCGAGGCTTGAAAACAAAGTGATGAAAATAACGCAGAGTTTTTCTTCTGTGTGTCCCGACCGCAAGTCGCCATCCTTCTCAATCGGAGGGGGGATCTTATTGGGTCAAAATCATGGTCGTTACAACTCAGGCAGCTCTTTTGCCATTACTATCTTGGTGTGTGCTGTGCACAGGGAGAGTGGGGGGGGGGGGGGTAGGCGAGGGGCAGGTAAAGGATAAAGGAGAGAAGATTCGGGTCGTTACAGCTCAGGCAGCTCTCTTGGTCCTTACAATCGATGGCCAGACTCAGCCGGCAGAGCACAATTGGCTAAATTGAAAGCGCCGAACTTCCCCGGACCCGCCTTTATGCACTGTGCAAGCAGGGGAAGAATTGACACTGTCCTCTTCCATGGAACAGCATCCTGACAGAATTGGGCCGGGTTCCTTGCCCCCTGGAACTGCTACATAGGCAGGCATTGCCCCCGGATCTTTTGTGAATTTGAACGATATGTTGTTGAAGGCTAAACACACATATATATACACACATAATCTGTTGTATGAAACTTCAAAACCAAGTATTCTAGGATGCCCTCTTCTACCTCCATTTCTGCCGCCTGAGATAAAATGAAAGGAGCCCTTTCAGATTTCAAGCTGTTGGACCATGACACAGCCTGCCAGTCTTCCACACCCTCATCTTCAAGACTGTTCGATTCTTGAACGGGTAATTTGTGGCTCAGTCGCTTAAAAAAATAATCTTGACTAGAGTACCTAACACATACACACTGGACAACTAGCATGTATTTGTGCATGTCGAGCCAACAGTTCAGGTGAGTTTACATTGTTTCGGTTTTGTAACTTTCTCAATAACAGTAACAATAATAACCACGCTTTATTGTCCATTAAAATTTACTTTGACACACCCAGCCGATTATAACTTCAACATTTCATAAGCATGATACGGACATTCAGGAATAAGACAAAAACACAAAGAACACAGCAGCGGTTTTTCTGAGCTTCTTGAAAAGGTACCATTCAAAGTGCTCCTCGTCCAAGTGGAAGCTCTGGTCATTGTTGGTTGAAGGAAGGAGGAGTTTAGCGCAAATCTAACCAGACGACAGACAGTTCCAGCTTCAACCCGGCCCCCTGTCAAGGAAGAAACCATCCAGCTGTTCGGGTCGTTATTCGGAGAAACCGGGGCTAAATGTAAGATCGTTAGAGGGAAGCGGGCTAAAGCCGAGCTAAAAGAGCAGACGTTTACGTCGTCTTCAGCTGATTGCACGGGCCGGTGGACAGAGTGGGAAAGCCCTCCTCTATTTACCACCTCTTTGCTTCTACCCACTGTCGAGATGCTGACTTGGAGTTCTAGAGACTCAGGCCATAGCGCTAAAAAGCACTGCGACTTAAAGGCATACTCATTCGGTTCACCATCTCAGATCTGACCAGGTTTCCACGTGGGAGAAGACCATTCCTCCACTCTGACACATACAAACAATCAACTCCAAAACTGCTTGCTGTGGTGAGTTGGAATTTTCAGATGAAATGATTTCCACGAGCGGATTTTCAGAAATTAAATTCTTAGCAAAATGTCCATTGTGCACAGAAAGCGGTTTACTGTTGGTATGTGTTCAAAAGCCTGGACATATCTATGGTCATTTGCTAGATGCTGCGACGGGCACTGTGGCGGGGTGGTAAGACGTCGGCCTCTTAATCGGGAGGTCGAGGGTTCGAATTCCGGCCGCGGCCGCCTGGTGGGTTAAGTGTGGAGATTTGTCCGATCTCCCAGGTCAACTTATGTGCATATCTGCTAGTGGCTTATCCCCCTTCGTGTGTACACGCAAGCACAAGACCAAGTGCGCACGGAAAAGATCCTGTAATCCATGTCAGAGTTCGGTGGGTTATAGACACGCGAAAATACCCAGCATGCTTCCTCTGAAAGCGGCGTATGGCTGCCTAAATGGCGGGGTAAAAACGGTCATACACGTAAAATTCCACTCGTGCAAAAACAAGAGTGTACGTGGGAGTTTCAGCCCACGAACGCAGAAGAAGAAGAAAAACCTAGATGCTGTACAAGGGAAGAAAGGCAGCTTTAACGTCGTCTTCAATTGATTGCAGGGGCTGAAGACTGATCGGTGGGCATGGAGACGATCTGGGAAGCTCTCCACTAAACTGTTGGATACATCCTTCTTTCTTACGCCACTATCGGGACGGGCATGCTTTGTGAGGCTCAGGTCTAAGACCCACACAAAGCGTGAAGACTTAAAACGAGACGCCCGTATCGTCCACAGTGATGGAAGAGGCTGAAGCGGGGTAAAAAAAACAACAACACACAAAGAAGACGAATTAAGTGAAACGCATAACGCTCTCAGACGATCTAAGCCTTCTTCAGAAATAGAAGTGCAAGGGGAGAGGAGGAGGGGAAAACGGACGACAAAGCCTGAAAAAGGAGACATCTATATTTTCTTGCAAACATGAGGAGGAAAGCGGATGATGCAGAAGAGACAATCGGGCGTTAATCCCGCAAAAAGACAGTTATGCCGTCTCCAGTAATTGGAAGACGGGGGCGAAAGAAGAACTCCGCCAAAGAAGCGACGGCCCCCCAAAAAAGAAGTGTCTGCATGGGTGGGATAATGGAGAAGCGACTGGAGAGAGAGAAACGAGTGTTCAATGAGACATCTACGTCGTCCTGCCTGATTGCGAAAGAAGGGGATAGAAAGGTACAAAAAAGAAATAAAGCGTAATTTCCGAGACCTGAAATTCACGCCGAGGGAAATGATTAGACAGCAGGCAGAAAGGAGTCGGCGTATAAAAAAAAAGGAAAGAGGCGAGGGCAGCGGAGATAATAATTGATGAAGGCCGAAAAACAAACAAGTCGCGTAAGGCGAATACAATATTTAGTCAAGTAGCTGTCGAACTCACAGAATGAAACTGAACGCAATGCAATTTTTCAGCAAGACCGTATACTCATAGCATCGTCAGTCCACCGTTCAGGCAGTGAAATTGACAAGAAGAGCGGTTTAGTAGTTGCGCTGAGAAGGATAGCACGCTTTTCTATACCTCTCTTCGTTTTAACTTTCTGAGCGTGTTTTTAATCCAAACATATCATATCTATATGTTTTTGGAATCAGGAACCGACAAGGAATAAGATGAAAGTGTTTTTAAATTGATTTGGACAATTTAATTTTGATAATAATTTTTATATTTTTAATTTTCAGAGCTTGTTTTTAATTCAAATATAACATATTTATATGTTTTTGGAATCAGAAAATAATGGAGAATAAGATAAACGTAAATTTGGATCGTTTTATAATTTTTTAATTTTTTTTACAATTTTCAGATTTTTAATGACCAAAGTCATTAATTAATTTTTAAGCCATCACGCTGAAATGCAATACCGAAGTCCGGGCTTCGTCGAACATTACTTGACCAAAATTTCAACCAATTTGGTTGAAAAATGAGAGCGTGACAGTGCCGCCTCAACTTTCACGAAAAGCCGGATATGACGTCATCAAAGACATTTATCGAAAAAATGATAAAAACGTTCGGGGATATCAATCCCAGGAACTCTCATGTAAAATTTCATAAAGATCGGCCCAGTAGTTTGGTCTGAATCGCTCTACACGCACGCACGCACGCACGCACACACACACACACACACACACACACATACACCACGACCCTCGTTTCGATTCCCCCTCGATGTTAAAATATTTAGTCAAAACTTGACTAAATATAAAAAGAAAGGAAGAAAGAAAGAAAGCAAATGTAACAAACATGAAAAACGGACATGATTAGACGGGCTCCACCTAACTTCCTACGTACCACGACACGTACAGGTAAACTGCCAAAATATTATTAGGAGACGAAGTGCACTTTTAAAGGTACTCGGCAAGAGAAACAGGAGATTTTTCGGCACAAGGTTAAACATTCAATTTGAATGTGTGCACACAAGGACGATAATAGGGACATATCATGTAACATACAACTGATACGTTTCCCTCGGTTATATGATATGGTTAACCATCAAAGTATTTAACAAACTACAAAAAGAAATGCATTTAAGCGACAAAGATAAAAAGAGGTTTATGCGTAAAGGTTCATATACAATTAGGATAGAAGAGAAAATTCTCTTTAAGACAAAAGATGAGATCCCGAGAACAACACGTGGTTTGGTCCCTGGAATTATACACTGTCAAAAACATGGATGCAAGATGTACTTGACAAGATGGTGGTTTTTGTGTGTTTGTTTGTTTGTGTGTGTGTGTGTGTGTGTGTGTCTGTCTGTGTGTGTGTGTGTGTGTGTGTGTGTGTGTGTGTGTGTGTGTGTGTGTGTGTGTTTGTTTGTTTGTTTGTTTGTTGGTTTTGTTGTTTGGGACAAAACAAATACATGAAAACAGCAAGAATACTCTACCCATCAACAAAAAAGAAAAAACTCAAGGGTTTTGTAGAATACTCAGGGTCATACATTTAAGTGGGAAGCATTCCGAGTTAACAAATCTAAACGGAAAGCAGACAGTAGCACAGAAAGAGACATTGATTATAAGCAGGGCACGTGGCACACATCTGATTTGCAGAGGTTGCCATGTATGCTGCCACTAACCTGGACAAAATGTCAGCCACCGTAGCAGTAGAGATGTGACATTTGTGGCGACATTACTGTCTGACGGACACAGAGCTCTCTCTCTCTCTCTCTCTCTCTCTCTCTCTCTCTCTCCCTCCCTCCCTCTCTCTCTCTCTCTCTCTCCCCCTCCCTCCCTCCTCCCTCCTCCCTCCCACCTCCCCTCTCTCTCTCTCTCTCTCTCTCTCTCTCTCCCTCCCTCCCTCTCTCTCTCTCTCTCTCTCTCTCTCTCTCTCCCTCCCTCCCTCCTCCCTCCTCCCTCCCACCTCCCCTCTCTCTCTGTCTCTCTCTATCTCTCTTTCTCTCTATCTCTCTCTCTCTCCCTCCCTCCCTCTCTCTCTCTCTCTCTCTCTCTCTCTCTCTCTCTCTCTCTCATCTCTCTCTCATCTCTCTCTCGTCTGGCTTTCTCATTTCTTTCTCCTCGCCCCAAGGCCCAAACACGCAGACCCGTCCCCCTGTCACGGTAGATGGCGCGGTTCCCTGTACATTAAATAACATTGCACTTCACACTCTCACGAACCCAGCTCGACACAAATGTAAACGAGACAGCGCCAGGTTTACTTGCACTATAGCGATAATGGTTGCAAGCAATAAAACGAAGCGAATTTACGAGAGTAGGGTTCCTTTAATGGACTTATCCATGGTCTGCGAACACGATCGTGTGTTGAAAGCAAAGAATGTGCCATTAATGTAAACTTAATCGACAAAAACAATGTTGTAAAATTCTAATAAAACTAATTAAATCTACGATACATGAATGTGGACAAGAATTATGACTGAAGTTAACGTCTTTAGAAGGTTTTGATTTTAATTCAGTGGTGACACCCTTGTATCCTTGACAACTACGTAATCTGCATTAATATTTTGGTCTTTTTGCGAGGCAAGAATGATCAGTAGCAGATCACAATTCCAGCAGCAAAGGAGCAACAGATGAGAGAACCAGAAAGGGATATGGTGAGAAAAGGGAGAGGAAACTGTCAGAAGATGGATACATCCTGTCACGATCACTAAGGCCTAAAAAAACAATAGGTGTGGTTACGGTAACCCGACCTACCCTATTTTTAGGGGCCGACCCTATAACTTTTTATTACATTTGTCCAAAAAAAAAAACGAGTGCAGAAAACGCAATGAAAGCGAAAGCGCTCGAGTCGCACACTTATTTCCCTGTCAAGTAGGTTTAATTTGTACACATTAAAAAAAAAAGTTAAAAAAAAGTGATTGCCTACCTTCCAACCCTATTTTTTTTTGTGGCTATGTTACCTTAACCACACCCTTTTTTTTTGGCCTAACAGAGGCGCGATAACAATGATTACCACGAGACAGATTTATGTTGTCATGGACATTTAGTACAACAAACACAACAACATACACAACAACATACATAGATCACATTATGTTGATCTAGTGTACAACAGTGACACGACTGTGCTCTATTCAAAGAGCTGGCCAAGACTGTCATTATTTCACATTGGCCTTGTAGCTAGCTTCTGAGCTAGCTGCACAACAATGAATACCCAGAAAGGAAAATAACCTGTCCACGGAATACAAGCTGTTCAAATCGTTTGATTTGCTGTGTGCTAGAGATCAATAGAACGAGGTTCCAATGCATGTTTCCTTTTGTCAATTCGTTCCATAAACTAAACTTTGTGGGGGTTTCTTAATCGTTGCTCTTGCTACAAGAAGTCATTCATCCTACACTACTCGACGACTAAAACAATGTTAGTACAGTTTGTTACTGCCCACAAATCTATTTGTGTTTTAATAATAATAATAATAATAATAATACGAGAATTTATAACGCCCACATATCTCACCACAAGGCGACTCAAGGCGCACTCATTCACATACTTTCGCATTTACAACTCAAGCACACTCATATTCATTTACGTATCAATGATATGTTCCATTAATGGTCAAGGTTACTGCCAGGAGACACTATGACGGGCTTTTGATTGATGGCATGATTGATATGATTTAATGGGGCCATTGACACTGCTGGCGGCTGTCAAATGACCATTAACCTGAGTCCCTTGCCTTGTCGCGACACAGGATTAAGTCACGGGCTGAGAATAACTGAGTACCTTGCACGTGAGACCGAGAAAGAAATCGATGGGATATAACCTGGTACTACGATCAGGTCTAACACTATGTCAAGTACGTTTGAAGAAATTGGTCGTTCTGTTGTTGTTGTGTTTTGTGGGGTTTTTTGGGCGTCATTTAATGCTATCCTAGATCCTCTTTTTTATAGCACCTAAAATAGATTCTAGTACTTCAAAGAACATTTCCAGGCCAACTCAAAGCTCATAAAATTAATATTTATGCAGAAAACGCACTGCTCCAACGCTCAACCCCAAAAATTAAATTCGTTATTCCTGAATAAGCAGATATAGCTCAGTCGGTAGCGCGCTGGATTTGTATCCAGTTGGCCGCTGTCAGCGTGAGTTCGTCCCCACGTTCGGCGACAGATTTATTTCTCAGAGTCAACTTTGTGTGCAGACTCTCCTCGGTGTCCGAACACCCACCGTGTGTACACGCAAGCACAAGACCAAGTGCGCACGAAAAAGATCCTGTAATCCATGCCAGACGGTTCGATGGGTTATAAAAACACGAAAATACCCAGCATGCTTCCCCCGAAAGCGGCGTATGGCTGCCTAAATGGCGGGGTAAAAACAGTCATACACGTAAAATTCCACTCGTGCAAAAAACACGAGTGTACGTGGGAGTTTCAGCCTACGAACGCAGAAGAAGAAGAAGAAGCAGAAAACATGCAAGTTTTCTCAATCGAGACATCCACCCCTTTCCCGTGTCCATTCATACTTCCTCAGATGAGGGTGAGGGAGGGGGGACCAACAAGTCAGGAATATAATATTATGCAAACTGCAAAATAATGTTTCCAAATCAAAAGAACATAAGTTCTAACAGAGAGGATAACTTGTGGGGAGATTTAAAAAAAACAAAGTAAAATAAAAAAGAACATTTAAACCATTATTTAGCTCTTCCTCTAAAACAGGACCGACTCTCTTTCAAGTATGCTGTATTAATCCACACCATGAGAAACATAAAAGGTTTTTGGGTGAGTGGGTGAGGAAGATGGGTGTGGGGGGGTAATGGTGAGAGATTTCTAATGTCTTCCGCGACTTCTTGTTGGTGGTGGCGGTGATGATGGTTGTGCATCGCCCCAAAACACGTGAACGATAAAGTAAACTTTTCATGTACATCTCACCTTTTACTACGAACCGACGGATTAGCATTCGAGTTTGAGCAGTGGGGCTGTATGTGGCCGAGTAAGTAGTAAGTAATCCCATGGCATTTATTGACCATCTCTCCCTGCCAGCTTCTCCCCAGCAGCTGTCAGACAAGCGCGACAGGCTGTTACTCCCAGAGAGAGTCCCTTACACTCTTACGCCGACACTCACTGAACCTCCCTAAAGTCTCGTTGACACTACCTCTTACTACTTTCATGTCAGGCTAGGATCCTTCAAACTCTGTGTGCATCTCTGTCTGTCTGTCTGTCTCTCTGTCTCTGTCTCTCTCTCTGTCTCTCTCTCTCTCTCTCTCCCTCCTCCCCCCTCCCCCTCTCTCTCTCTCTCTCTCTCTCTCTCTCTCTCTCTCTCTCTCTCTCTCTCTCTCTCTCTCTCTCTCTCTCAAAAGTAGAAGACACAATAACCGTTAACTGAACTTTTTTTTAAAAATCCGTTTTAGTTTTTGTCTGCACACTTCCAAAAACACTTATTCGTACCAGTAAACATTTCGTGTTGTACATGATTAAAGTTAACGTTCCAACAATTAAGCTTTCTTCTTTATTCTGAAAGATAGTCAAGGTGGGTATGTTCTCAGGCACTGAATCGGCGCCTTGAAATTACACCACAAATCCTGCCGTTAGAGTGAGTCTGGTCCTTCCTGACCTCTTCTTTTCCCAGCCATCGTTGTGCAGGCTTTGTGTCTTCTTTACAGTCGCAGGTGCTGGTGAAGCGACAACATTTACTTCAGATGACGAAGCGTCCACCCCCTCCCCCTCTATTCTGACCCCTAGACCCAACCCCCTCTACCCCTCCATCCGTGACCCTCTCCTCCCGCCCTTCATTAGGAAAGTTGCAATTGCCCAGTACCTGCCTCACGAACACACGACTGTAAAAGGGCAGAAGGAGGATCACCTGGTAATGTGTAAATAGAGGTGTCTTTCACAGATTGAGTAACAGTTTATAGGACTGTTACCGCTACCTTCCAATGTGGCAAAAGAGTGGTATTTATAATTCAATTAATGAGATTTGTCTGACTTGCTTTTGATTGTTCTTAGTGCTTACAACGACACTTTCAATCAGTGAGACCTTAATTACTGGGGATTGTTTTGGGCCCTTGCAGCGACACTTAAAATCAATTAGATTTCATTTTCCATGGATTGTTTTGGGCCCTAACAACGACACCTACAATCAATACAGAATACAGAATCTTTAATTGCCCAAAGTTGGGAATTTGTGATGACATTGCGGTTAAGAAACATTTCAATCCAGCCATATACACCAACACACGCATCAATTATACAAACTGGTCGACAATCAAAGAGACTTTATTTACAGTGGACCGGCACGGTGGTCTAGTGGTAAGGCGTCCGCCCCGTGATCGGGAGGTCGTGGGTTCGAACCCTGGCCGGGTCATACCTAAGACTTTAAAATTGGCAATCTAGTGGCTGCTCCGCCTGGCGTCTGGCATTATGGGGTTAGTGCTAGGACTGGTTGGTCCGGTGTCAGAATAATGTGACTGGGTGAGACATGAAGCCTGTGCTGCGACTTCTGTCTTGTGTGTGGCGCACGTTATATGTCAAAGCAGCACCGCCCTGATATGGCCCTTCGTGGTCGGCTGGGCGTTAAGCAAACAAACAAACAAACAAAATTTACTGTGGATAGTTTTGGGCCGTTGCAGCACCACATACAATTAGACTTACTCTTGATTGTTTTTGAAGTGAGGCTAGACTTACTGTTGCTTTGGGCCCTGACAACGATACGTACAATAATACTTGACTAATTGTTGAATTTTTAAATGTTTTATTGTGGAGGGGAGAAACTTGCAGGGAGGGGTGGTCAATAAATGCGAGGTGATTTCATTTGTAATTGTAAGCCATTACAACCACAGCGAATTTGCGGCGGGTATTCTAATCAATGAAATAATGCTACCGGCAATAGACATTTCACTCTAATGGCTACGGAAGCGGGTGGCCATCAAGCAGGTGTCAAAACCATTCTGTCAAAACATGCACAGACTCTATCAGTGAATACAAATTACTGGTAATCGATCGATCACCTGACCAGCTTTATGGTTAGAAGATCGGTCATTTCAATAGTGTTAAAGGTTAATGTTGTATAGATTGTACCTGTAGTGATTCACTGACAGATAAAATGTCCTTCTTTGCAAAATGTGAGCATCAAATAAAGTAAAATAAATGCAATTAAATTTGTAAAAGGCACGGTTTTTCTGTATCTTCGTCGTAGATAATGTATTAGCACCATCAGTACACAGACAGACAAACGGACTGACAGACACACCTCCAATATTGCGGACACCCAGACAGAAAGACAGGCTGACATACAGTAGGACAGATAGACACGTAGACAGACACACAGACAATAAATCAACTTACACAAAATTCAACAGAAAATATCAGTTTATTTCGACACCCAAATTAGCCACTGATCACGGAACACTGCTTATCCACACTGCACAATATATATATACAGTCTCATCAGTGACAGGTTCAAACCCCAGAGGGACTGGGGGCAAGGTGTCTAAATAGAGACCTGGCTACGCATCCCAAGAGGACGCTCCACAAACACGGCTAACCAATCCCCGCACCCTTCCTATTTGTTGACGGCTGTGCTGACACATACACTCCACATTGAGTCACCCCCATATGTTTTTCTCTTCCTTTTTTCCCTCTCTTTCTCTTTCCTTCACTTTCACTTTCACTGGAAAGGACAAAAAGGGACAAGGGAAGGGGTACGCATAGAGCGCGTTGGAAAAGTTCGAGGGCTACTTAGTCTCCTTGTTTTCTTTTCTTTTTTTAATTTCCCTGGAGGTAGACCACGAGGCGTTCGTTTTAAAGTTTCTCCAAGTTCAGCTCAGTTACCTTATTTCTGTCTAGTCACCCGGCAGTGCTCCAGTCAGAGAGAGAGAGAGAGATGATGATGATGATGGAACTTTATTTTTCAAGGATAGAGGTTTAAGGCGACGCCTTTTCTTACAACCGGTCCTTACTTCTAATACAAATGTCTAATAAATGATAAACAAGAAAAGCAACATGACAAATAAACAAAGTAAACGAACGAACCAGCAAACAATCGACAAGTAAGCAAACAAGCAAATAAACATAAACAACAAAATGACAAAGTAAGCAACATACAAATCGAAAGCGAAACATGCAACATGCTAATTGAGGTTACACATGTAAAGTGATCGACGGTAAAATTCACACGATACCAACGTTTACACTAATGCTAATAATGATTATATGGTGTAAATGATGATGATGATGATGATGATGATGATGATGATGATGATGATGATGATGATGATGATGATCAAGTGATGATGATGATGATGATGATGATGATGATGATGATGATGATGATGATGATGATGATGATGATGATGATGATGATGATGGAAAATCGCAACATAAATTCCACAAAATACATATTCTTTCTTTATTTGGTGTTTAACGTCGTTTTCAACCACGAAGGTTATATCGCGACGGGGAAAGGGGGAAGATGGGATAGAGCCACTTGTCAATTGTTTCTTGTTCACAAAAGCACTAATCAAATATTTGCTCCAGGGGCTTGCAACGTAGTACAATATATTACCTTACCGGGAGAATGCAAGTTTCCAGTACAAAGGACTTAACATTTCTTACATAATGCTTGACTAAAATCTTTACAAAAATTGACTATATTCTATACAAGAAACACTTAACAAGGGTAAAAGGAGAAACAGAATCCGTTCGCCTCTTACGACATGCTGGGGAGCATCGGGTATATTCTTCCCCCTAACCCGCGTGGGGTACAAAATACATATAATAAAGAACATATTTGTGTAATTCATAAAGCTTTGCCAATTGCTGACAGCTAGCTACTTGCACGTGTTAAGACTAGTATAGCCATCTAGGTAGACATAAAATGATTATGCAGAGCTTGTTTAAAACTCTTTAGTGAGGTTAATGATCTTATTACAGACGGAATGGAGTTCCACACCATAGCGCCAGAGAAGGCTTGACTAGTTTTGAACAAATCAATCCTGGGTATTGGTGGTAGAAAATTGATAGACCCGTACCTTTCGGTGACTCTGTGAAATAGGTCCTGAATATAGATGGGCACTTCGCCATGATATACTTTATACATCATTACAGTCTTATTAAACTGTAACTGTTTAACTAGCGGCAGGTAGTTTAGATTCTTTAACTTCAAATCAGCTGATAATTGTGGACCATTTAACATGATTTTAGCTGCCCGACGATGTAGAGAGTTTAACTTTTTCATGTGAATATCAGAGACGCCATCCCAAAGAGTTGATGCGTAATTAATATGGGATAAGATGTGGGCATTATAAAATAGTTTTAGTGTTGCGATATCGACATATCTTAACTTTGATAGCAGAAACACATTCTTGGATACTTTTTGACAAATATAATGTACATGAGATTGCCATTTTAATTCTTGATCGACTATCACACCCAAAACACGATGTTCCGTTACCTGCTGAACAGGTTGTGATTCCAGAGAAAGATTTAACTTAAGAGGTCGTGACTGGTGTTTTTGTCTTGTTGTAATAATCATGCTTTTTGTCTTTCCTGGGTGCACTATCATAAAATTCTGGTTACACCAACTGTTGACTTCATTCAGACTAGACTGTAAGGAAATTTCAATTTCTTGAACAGTCCTACAGCTTGTGTGAAGCGTCGAATCATCTGCAAAAAAAATCCGTTTTAACTTTGGAATTAGATATATGAAGGGGGAGGTCATTAATGAATACACAAAACAAAATAGGCCCTCAAACTTACCCCTGGGAAACATCCTTTGGGAGAGGTTTTACCGTTTATAGAAACATACTGTGTTCTGTTGACAAGATATGATTTAAAGAATGAACACGTTGCGGGATTGTTCACGTACAATGCGAGTTTATGTAAAAGTAATGTGTGATCTACAAGATCAAAAGCTTTCTTAAAATCAAGAAATACAGCCCCTGATATGTCCGAACGATTAATTGCCGATAGCCAGTTATCAGAGAGGGGGGGGGCTGGGAGGGGGCAGGACACCGCTATTGCTAAAGTTTAAAGACGGACAGACAATCAGACAGACAGACAGACAGACAGACAGTTTGCACACTACCCCTTGCCTGAAAGTCCTGCATCAACGATCAAACTTGAAGAAAAATACATGTCTGCTAATAACAGGAAAACTTGTTAAGAGCTTACAGATAAACGCGTAACCACATGGAAATGACAAATAACCGCAATTCATTATCAAAAGACGAATTCTAGAAATGACTTGCTCGGTTTTCTGTTGGTCGTGGAACGGACATGTCCTTTCAAGACAGTAAGGCAGACACGCACGGCCATTCAGTCATCGAAGCAGGAAAGCGATCATTGCGGCAAAGCAAGAGGAGTGCCGATGAGCATATTATCAACAGAAAAGGGCATCGCATCGAGCCCACACTGCACAACGTGCACAGCAGAGCTCATTATTAAGCCGCCTTTGTGTAATAAAGCAGCTTTTAGATTTCACTCTGTCTGTTTGCATGTTTGTTAGTTTGGTTGTTTGTCTACAGGTAAGACTTGTATCTCTGGTACTCTGGGGACAATTAAGCTCAAATTTGGTGAGTAGCTTGGCATACGGTGGCATAGGGTGTGTGCAAAAAAATAGGTTCCTTACGTTAGTCTTTACTATGCCTCCACTAATCAGAAGCAGGTGTTCGTTTCAAAATTTCGAAGGGGCACAACTCTTCCGTGGTAAATCAAAAGACAGATACAGTTATTTGCAAACATCATCTATCATAGTTTACTGTAACGAATGCTGTGTTGAAGAGAGTTCGGGAGGGGATGTGGGAGGGTAGAGGGAGCGGTACAGTTGAAGGGGGCTTCTCGTCTCAAAGTAAATGAGTTACAAGGGAATCCTCGAGGCTATACTACACTCTACACACAAATGCCGCAAAAGCGTCCGGACATCAAGTGTGTCTGTTCTGAAACAAGTTCAGCTCGAAATTTTCAACAGGACCTGTACATCTTCAAAAATAATGCACTTTGAATGTCACTGTAAGGAGAGTATTCGAATATAAGCGTGGGAAACTCACACAATTTGTTGTTTTGCTCTTTAAATATCTGAGTCGGCAGCATTTCAATTACCATCGGTAGAAGCAGTCGGGTAGCCTACCTTTAAATATCTGAGTCGGCAGCATTTCAATTACCATCGGTAGAAGCAGTCTTTACTTTATTTGGTGTTTAACGTCGTTTTCAACCACGAACGTTATATCGCGACGAGGGAAAGGGGGAGATGGGATAGGGGAAAGGGGGGAGATGGGATAGAGCCACTTGTTAAGTGTTTCTTGTTCACAAAAGCACCAATCAAAAAATTGCTCCAGGGGCCTGCAACGTAGTACAATATATGACCCCACTGGGAGAATGCAAGCTTCCACTGAGTACAAAGAACCAAACATTTCTTACATACTGCTTGACCAAAATCCTTACAAACACCGACTATATTCTAGACAAGAACCACTTAACAAAAAAGGAGAAACAGAATCCGTTAGTCGCCTCTTACGACATGCGGGGTGCAGAGAAATAAGGATGTGGAAAAGAAGACTTTTGGTAAGTGAAATAAAGGTGATGGATCCAGTCAGGTAGAAATAAGACAACAAGAAAAGAATTGGAAAACTGCAGGGAATAGTAGGGAGAGTTTTCTTGGAAGGAAATATAGGTGAAAGGACTGGTAAGGCAGAAATAAGACAAAAGAAGAGACGTAAAGGGGTGGGGTAGCTCTGTACGCTCCCGCCGCGTGAAGGCGACCCCATGGGAGCGTAGAAGCAGTCGGGTTTCTGATAAGGCAGACATTGTAGCTACAAAATGTAAACTACGAAAGACATATCTTTGCTCAAACTTTTTATCTCCGCCGTTTAGTCTAGCTTTGTCGTTCCTTGTGCGATTGTCCTCAGTTTGAAAGCTGGCCAAACCACACACCACAAAAAAACTCACCCTCTATTAAATGTGTTGCATGACGCGTTGGAATTTGTAACGGGCAAGATATATATAACTCAAGGTGTGCTTTATGCTCTCTTTCTATCCTCCTCCCTGCCCTTGATTGATCTTATCGGTAAAGATGTCGTCATGTTAACCCCCACGCCCCAACACGTCAATAGGACAATTCATTTGTGACACGAGGGTCAAATTAGGTGAGCACCTTGGACTTAGCGGCTCCACTCGCTGAGGCAGTAAAACTTCTTTACACGATTTCACGCAACGATTAGACAAAGACAGAATACAAGTTTGACTGGTGTGGAATGTTAAGTGGGAGACTCGCATGCAATAACCGTACATTGCAAGGGGCGGGAGGTCCCATAAGTGCATGCCGCACATATATATATATATATACACACCCAACAACACAATGACTTACTGGTACAAACCATTACACACTTACACACACCTACACAGACTTTTAAACATACACATAGACACACAGACATGAACACATCCATACATGATCTCAAACACGCACACACTCACAAACAGACGCACGCACGAACACACGCTCGGACGGCGAGCACACACACACACACACACACACACACACACACACACACACTGTGACACACACACACACCACACACACACAAACACTGACACACACAAACACTGACAAACACACACACACACACACACACACACACACACACACACACACACACGTCAGCCATGGTAACTTTAATGTTGAGAGACAGGAAAACACAAGAGAGACGAAGAAGACGAAGAGAGAAGCGGAAACGCCGAAAACACTCCATGGTTACTTTAATGTAGGGTGAAAGTGCCCCCACCGTTCAGGCAGCCCATTGTTTTAACGGGCTGATGGTAACCAGGGGACTTGTTTTAACACTTCAGTCGCCTCTTTCAATAAAACTTACTTCTTTTAAAACTCTGGGGAAGGGGGTAAATATACAAGCAAGCAATGCGTCGAATACTTGTCAGTGCAGATCAATGTTTCTGTTAGTGTTATGTAAATTCACAGAATCCGAGTAATGAATGGAAACTGGGAAGGGAGGGTTAGCGGAGGGGGGGGGGAGGGGGGGAGGGGGGAGGTCAGGGTAGAAGGAAAATTAGATAGAGGGGAAAAGTGACGTACAGTTAAAGGAACGAAACAAGATGATCGGTACTACTCACTACTAGTACTTAGTAGCAATCGCAATTTTAACGTACATGGATCAGTTGAGTGCAATATCTATGGTCCTTGTAATGGTAAATAGATTCACTCTGCATGAGGATTAAAAAAAATCTCTCTCTCTCTCTCTCTCTCTCTCTCTCTCTCTCTCACTCTCTCTCTCTCTCTCTCTCTCTCTCTCTCTCTCTCTCTCTCTCTCTCTCTCTCTCTTGTTTGTCGTTTGTTTTTATTACTTCTTTAATTGATATTCCAACATTTTTAAAACGTATTATCATTAGATTAAACCCTCCCATGGGCGAGGGCTGGATGTAAAAAAGCACCTGTTTGCTTATGCCATTACCCTCGTTAATAAAGAATTTGTCATTGTCATTTGTCATTGTCATTGTCTCTCTCTCTCTCTCTCTCTCTCTCTCTCTCTCTCTCTCTCTCTCTCTCTCTCTCTCTCTCTCTCTCTCTCTCTCTCTCTCTCTCTCTCTCTCCTCTCTTCTCTCTCTCCCCAACTCTTTCTGTTCTTTGTTTATTTGGTGTTTAACGTCGTTTTCAACCACGAAGGTTATATCGCGACGGGGAAAGGGGGAAGATGGGATAGAGCCACTTGTCAATTGTTTCTTGTTCACAAAAGCACTAATCAAAAATTTGCTCCAGGGGCTTGCAACGTAGTACAATATATTACCTTACCGGGAGAATGCAAGTTTCCAGTACAAAGGACTTAACATTTCTTACATACTGCTTGACTAAAATCTTGACCAACATTGACTATATTCTATACAAGAAACACTTAACAAGGGTAAAAAAAGAAACAGAATCCGTTAGTTGCCTCTTACGACATGCTGGTCCCCCCAACTCGATTGGCTGCAAAGGTTCAGCATGGAACCTACAAACCTACATTATTCTTTATTTCCATTAGGCCAAAACAACATACTAAACAAAAGCAATTACTTATATGTACACATTGCAAAACTCTGCTTAAGACAAAAGAAACCTTGAAACACTAAACGACATTGCACGGATGAATACACTAATCCTGTTGAAAAATAGATTAGCCCCACAGAAGTACGTTTCCCATAAGCAGAAAGTGCACACCGCATACGCATTGCGTATTCACCTTATTTGTGGACTAACGTATACATGAAAACCCCAGGAAAACTGGGCTGCAGAGGTGTTTAGATCTTGTATAAATTAAACGTACGAAATATAGCTACAATGAAGGAAATACAATACAAAAGTCTGTAAACAGGTATTTATATAAGAATCAAAAACAAGAAACTTAAGTTCATGGAACGTTTAATTATGGACACATCAGAATATATGTTTACATGAATATAATATTATAAATGATTTCAGAACTTAAAAGGTCACGTGTCTTTTTAAAAATGTAGGAGAAAGGAAAAATCAATGAAACCATTACAATGGCACAAACGAAAACTGAAGATAGTTGTATCTCGCACGTATGTCCATTTGAGATTCTATTTTTCTTCAATTGTATATATAACTTCTTCGGACATTGCTAATACTGTTACCACACCAATATTATTACAACAATAATTTATATGACACGGTTGAATGACTGCGGACTCCTTATGACAACCTGATCTGCTTGAGTACACAAAGTCTGTTTTGCCCTCAATGCGCAGAAAAAAAGCCTCACCGTCATGTATTGATCTAGGCTACAAATTAAGCAAATATTTTATTCTTTTCTTCGCCGAGACAATCGCAGCCTCCACAATAAACAGATAATTGTAGACTGTGTGTGTCAAAACAAAAGCAAAACATATTCCAATTCTAGAAACTCTCACAAAATTATGTACGTAAGACGTTTATTTACATCTTTTAGTCTGTTTAGTCACTTTGTAAGTATACGAAAACGTTTTCTAGGTATGTGTTACATGTACTAAAAACGTAAAAGCGACATTTTCACTTGGCATACCCACTATTTTAACTCCAGCGTTACACAGTCACGAACATACACAGCGGAGTGCATTGGTATTTTCGTCACAAATCTTCAAGCGCTGCCTCTAACCTGACACATGCCCGCCACGTATTCCTACTTTTTATACGACGTTGCTAATGGAGAGACACGCGTCATTTCTTCTACTGCACAGAACATCATATCTGGCACAAAAACTGGACCCACAGTAATAATAAAAATAATTAGGATATATATATGGCGCAAATCCTAAAACAGTTCTCAGCGTCTCACAAAAACATACATAAACAAATTATTGTGTACACAATTCAAAATCAAATAATAATTAACATCGACGGAAACTAATACAATTTACAAAGTTTCCAATGCACATTCATGAATTTTAAAACACAAAGCACACAAGTAAATGGCATACATCAGCTATTGATCTACAGCCCAATCAAAAGAAAACCAACGCGAACACAGAATCTTTAAAGTATGCCCGGCCCCCTCGATCTTAACATCCTCTAAAACCTTACTGTACGAAGCGTTACAGTATAGTACCTTCATGTACTTGATGTATCTGTTTATACTGGTTAACTCATTGTCTCCCAGGTACGGATATATATATCCGTACCCACTCATTTGGCTCTATATTCGTGTTACGACTGGAATTTACGTGTGTATGTCTGTATGTATGTATATCTACTCCTATCAGAAATTGTGCGTGCTACTCTCTGTTTACTATCTAGCCTTCACACACACACACACACTCCAACCAGGCACAAAAACACGAACACAGTTACGGCCCTTTGCCTCTGTACCTCTATTAGAATGTTCAATAACACAACATAAACATATTATTCTTCATCCATTCTACAGATCACTCCCGCTCAACATGGAAGTTCTATTTCTGTTAACACACAGAGTCTAACTGCACAAAATTACATACATGTTATTTTGTCATGCAGTCTACAATTCCCGTGCACATACGTATAACACTTTAAGCTTTGTTCCGTGAGAGCCCGTCTGTCTCACTACACACGAAGTCATTGTCTCAAGCAATACTTCTGTCAATATTCACTTCTGTTACACACAGATGACAAAACCCACGACGCTCGACGTCTCGTGGTTGTTCACTTGGGAAACGTATCTCAGTACAGCTATCACGCTGGTTAATTTCTCTCAGTCGTACTCACAATATACAGTGGCACGCACTGCTTCACCCCACCCACACAACTGTCTCGTGTGGTGGAATGGGACGGGGTTCCCGTTTTGCAGCGCTTCACGCCGTCTTCCCCTCCATCATTCCCGCAGCTCTCGGCCGGAGCTTGAGGGTTGAACCTCCCGTCTGTTTCCCTTCCGCGACCGCTCTCGGCCCGGGTTACCTCCGCGACCCACTCGGCCCGGGATGCTAAAATACACAAGTTTAAACTACCATAAGTCTCCATACTTGAATAAACTTTTCTGACATTCTTTATCACTACCGTCAACTAACTTATGCGGTTACAGTATATACACCCGCTTACTCATAAGCGACTTCATTTCCGAAAAACATGTAAACATTCCCTTTTCAACAATGGCTGACATCAGCGCACGCTTTTCAGCCAATTCACACATGACTCTCCCGGTCATTTCTCAAGTCAATATTTCCGAGCAAAATAATATCTCCGAGTAAAATATCAATTCAATAAATACCTGTAAACACAGCAATTGAATCCACCGATTCAATACCGGCACGAGTCTCCAAACGACCTCTAGCGCCCGGTGAGAAACTTTACTAGCAGGAGACACTTCTGTTCCTTTCAGTGGTCTCTAAAGTTCTGAGGCTGTATTATCTTTACAACGCCACCTCAGTCAATACTCCTCTCTGATTGGTCACCGACAATACTGCACTGCGTCAGTGACGTTTCACCGTACGGTGTCTACTCAAAGTTCGTGGCCCATGAAACTTTGTACACCTGCGTCACATAACTCCAATATACACTATGTGCAAATCCGTTTGTCACATTACCCCCTCCTCCCAGAAAAAAAATGACCGACCGAGGTTATTTTTTCTTTAGGATAACAGGTAAAAGAGGGTAACTACCTCACTGCAATACAATTACAATATCGCATTCCACTACGGATTAAAACTGTCGTAGCTGACATAAGAAACAAACTTTCTTATCCACTGATCACATATGTCCAACAACACTACTTTATGTCTGATAAAGTACTTCTTCCTTCTCTTGGAAGATTCCATTGAGTTTTTCTTTTAACTCACAAGTTCCAATCATGTTGCTTTCTAGCTCAAACATGTAATGTCTTTCTTTAGCATCTTCAATTTTCTTATCTTGAGTCCACGACTCTTCCAACATAGTACAACGACTCATGTTTCTGATGCTAAACCGACAAGTAGTCAAAATATCATGAAAACCATTTTCTTGATCTCTTTCTGCGTGTGCCACCATGGCCTACAGCAGCAGTAGACTCAATTAACCTGGACTTCAATCTGTTCATATCTGCTTGCAACTGAATGAGTTGTTCTCGTACAACTGCCAAGTCCTGATTCGAACACCCAACCTTCTGATCTGGAGTCAGAATCACAGGTTTATCAGGAGGGTTTCTTCTCTTTTCCTGCACACGATTTGTACTAGCTGTAACCCCCTCAACATCAGGAAAACAGTCTGCACTCCCTGAAATCCCCGGAATGTTGCCTATTATCAAATCAGCGACAGGATCATTCAGGACGCAACAAACCATTTCTCCCGACACATAAGGTGTCTCAACTTTAACTTTCGCCTGAGGATAAGTAAGGACCTCTCCACCAAATGTCTTACAGGTGACCTTTCTACTGACCATCTGGTCTTTTGACACCAATCCTCTACGCACTCCAGAAATCGTAGAACCCGTGTCACGGAGTACTGTACACTCACTCCCGTTGACACTACCATGTTCTAACTTCAAACACCCAACTTCCTGCGTAATTGGTGAAACGACTTTCGCCACAGCTGAATTTCCCGACACTTCATGCACCTTCTGGTCTTGGCCCCCAAAGCCATGATCTGTCCGCAAAGGACAATGTCGACGCCAATGACCTTTTTTTCCACAAGACCAACAATCATCTCCACTCTGTCGGAATGAACCGCCTCTACGACCACCATTACGACTGCGTCTATCTCCACGAGGATAGTATGTATCACCTTGTGACTGTGCCTGTGCATCAGACGTACCTCTGCCATAGCTCCAGCTACCTTGTCCACGCCCACCAAAACTAGAACCAAACCTCCGAGACTGCGGACCACTTCTACGATTATTGCTTTGTGAAAAAGCAGCTGCAGCGTACTCTTCGTGACTACAAGAACCTGCAGAAAAAATGGTGGGTCCAGACTTTCGTGACAAGTTTTTTCCAGGTCTCGCTAAGCGATAGCTTTCGGCAGCTTTGACCATTTCATCCAAAGTAACTAGACCTCGTTCTCGAATGAAAGTTGCTAAGTCAGCTGAAACGCTTTCAAGGAATTGTTCTCCCAGAATCAAGTTCACTAGACCATCAACATCTGTGGTTATGTCAGATAGCGCAACCCAACGATCAAACAATCGTCGTAATTCAATCCCAAAAGTTTGGAACGGTTCCTTTTCACTTGGACGGATATTTCGTAGTTTTTGTCTGAATGTTTCAGACGTGCACTGAAATTTCTTCAGTAAGTTTTCTTTCAAACATTGGTATGTTAGTTCACCAGCAGCAGCAAGGCTATGGTATAGGTTTAATGCATTGCCCTCTAAAAGAGCAGACAAGTACGTGATCCACCTTGTCTCTTCCCATCCCAGAGATTTTGCATGAGTTTCAAATCGGAACAAGTATGAGTCTATATCATCTTGCTGTTCCCTGAATGCAGGGAGCCTGGGGTAAACAGGGCGAGCACCTACATTAGTGTGAGAATCCCGACCATTTTGTGGTGCACGCGACCCAGCACTAAGTTCAGCCTGCCTAATCTCAAGTTCTCTTTGCTTTAACTGGTGTTCCATTTCTTTATCTCTTCGTCTTTCCTCAATTTCCAATGCTTTTTGTCTCTCTTCTCTTTCCAATTCTTTTTGTCTTCGACTTTCTTCAATTTGTGCATCTTCCCTTTCTTTTTGCATTTCATCCTTCTCTCGTTTTCTCTCCAAACGATCAAAACTCTCTTTCACGTATTTCTCACGTTTCTCTGCAGCCAGACCCAAAGTCTCTGCCTGTTTTACAAACTTTTCAAACAACGCATCATAATCATCTTCGCTCTCCATTGTGTAAGTTTTGAACTTTCAAAATCACACCAAAATATGTCCAAGTTTAGAGAAAAAAAAAATTTTGAAAAAGTTTCAAAGAATAATGCAAGTTCAAGCAATCTACTTGAAACTGTCAACTACCACAAAAAAATCTTTCAGCAGATACAATAGTCAACAGACTATATCCAAACACGTTTTGGCGTAAATCTCACGCAAAAATATCCAACAACTTTAATTAAAGTCAGATACTCAGTTAATGAAGTCAAACGAATCTTGTTTCAAAACATATATACAAACACAAACAAGACAACCCCAAACCACAAATAGTAGGAAAAATTCAAAGTTCAAAGATGCAAACACAAGTAAATACTTAAGACTAATCAACAATCTAAATACGAAATCAGAAAATCAAACCGAAAATAAGTGAAGTCCAACTAAAGGAAACGCAGTTGGAAGCAAAATAAAAACAAAGTTCCAACAAAAAATTTATGAAGTAAAACAATCCATATTAATCAAAGTTTTAAATAGTAGCTTAAAATAACTATGTTATACAACTACTAATGAAAATAACTTAATTTAGATCAACAAGACAACAACAAATGTAGTTGGAGGCAAATAAAACAAATTCCAAAAAAAAAATATTAAAGTGACACAATCACCAAACAGCAGACTAAATTAAACAAAAAAATTCAAAGTACCTAATCTACTACCATAGCAAATAACAAATCAAAAATAAACTAAAAGTTGAACTAATTAAAGTCTATATCAAAATATCACAACTAATTACCTTAATTATTTACAACCAACTTACAAAATCACTAAACCTAATCAATCACACTAACAAACAAAAATTTCAAGATCAAATTAGAAAATTTCAAAGTCAAAAAGAACAAAATTAAACAAAGTTAATCAACCTAACAAAGGCAAAGGGCAATAAACAACAGATAGATCCCTATTCCAAAGCAGAAAGAAAAAAAAAATTTACCAAATATTTTACAAAATTGAAAGCACAGAAAAGAGCAAGGAAAGAGAAATGAAAGACCCCACAGGTAGAAAAATGAAGCTAATCCCTCAGTGCTTAGAACTGTACAGTAAGCACTACCGTAAAACTGGAGACGGTAACAGTACAAAACAGAACATCAACGACACAACTACTGATCTGAAAATCTCTGTCTGCGTGACCTACTGCCAAAAAGTTCTGAAAACCCAACACAGGGGACAAAATTAAATGTAAAGCAGGGAAACAACTACAAATTTTAGCTAACACAGAGTTATCGGGGTCACCAAATGTTACGGCTGGAATTTACGTGTGTATGTCTGTATGTATGTATATCTACTCCTATCAGAAATTGTGCGTGCTACTCTCTGTTTACTATCTAGCCTTCACACACACACACACACACACACATTCCAACCAGGCACAAAAACACGAACACAGTTACGGCCCTTTGCCTCTGTACCTCTATTAGAATGTTCAATAACACAACATAAACATATTATTCTTCATCCATTCTACAGATCACTCCCGCTCAACATGGAAGTTCTATTTCTGTTAACACACAGAGTCTAACTGCACAAAATTACATACATGTTACTTTGTCATGCAGTCTACAATTCACGTGCACACACGTATAACACTTTAAGCTTTGTTCCGTGAGAGCCCGTCTGTCTCACTACACACGAAGTCATTGTCTCAAGCAATACTTCTGTCAATATTCACTTCTGTTACACACAGATGACAAAAACCACGACGCTCGACGTCTCGTGGTTGTTCACTTGGGAAACGTATCTCAGTACAGCTATCACGCTGGTTAATTTCTCTCAGTCGTACTCACAATATACAGTGGCACGCACTGCTTCACCCCACCCACACAACTGTCTCGTGTGGTGGAATGGGACGGGGTTCCCGTTTTGCAGCGCTCCACGCTGTCTCCCCTCCCACAGCTCACGGCTCGGCGTAAGGGCAGAACCTCCCGTCTCGTTCCCCAATCTTCCGCAACCGCTCTCGGCCCGGGATACTTCCGCGACCCACTCGGCCCGGGATGCTAAAATACACAAGTTTAAACTACCATAAGTCTCCATACTTGAATAAACTTTTCTGACATTCTTTATCACTACCGTCAACTAACTTATGCGGTTACAGTATATACACCCGCTAACTCATAAGCGACTTCCTTTCCGAAAAACATGTAAACATTCCCTTTTCAACAATGGCTGACATCAACTCACGCTTTTCAGCCAATTCACACATGACTCTCCCGGTCATTTCTCAAGTCAATATTTCCGAGCAAAATAATATCTCCGAGTAAAATATCAATTCAATAAATACCTGTAAACACAGCAATTGAATCCACCGATTCAATACCGGCACGAGTCTCCAAACGACCTCTAGCGCCCGGTGAGAAACTTTACTAGCAGGAGACACTTCTGTTCCTTTCAGTGGTCTCTAAAGTTCTGAGGCTGTATTATCTTTACAACGCCACCTCAGTCAATACTCCTCTCTGATTGGTCACCGACAATACTGCACTGCGTCAGTGACGTTTCACCGTACGGTGTCTACTCAAAGTTCGTGGCCCATGAAACTTTGTACACCTGAGTCACATAACTCCAATATACATTATGTACAAATCCGTTTGTCACAATTCGCTCAGACTGTTAGCTTCAGTCGCTTCCTGTAACGTCGATCTAACGCTTGCATTCCAGCGTGTTGATACACAGTTCTACACAGCTACTACAATTCTGAGTGACCTGCTGCAGCACGGCTGGTCTCGGCTAAAAAAAACAATTGGTCAACATAGGGGGGGTAGAAAGTGTTAACTGAACCTTTTTGTACGATGATTAGACGCGGTAACTCAGCGTGTTAGTTGGTAAGACAACTTTACACCCATGGGGAACATAACTGAGCCATCGAGGACACGACGCGAAGAAAAAACGAAAGTGTATGACCCCGTGGAAAATATATATAGGCCGACCCTCCTGCTTATGTAAGAAACCTATTAAAGAATGGACCTTCCCACAAGAACTCTAAACGGGTAATATATATATCAGTAGGTCAAGTACTTCATGTCCCTAAATCTCCCACACGTTTGCCATACCATTTTACGTGGATTGCCGGTAGTCTCGGGATTATGCCTGTCGGGTTTCTGAGTTATTGTATGTGCGCGTTTGTGTGTGTGTGTGTGTGTGTGTGTGTGTGTGTGTGTGTGTGTGTGTGTGTGTGTGTGTGTGTGTGTGTTTGTGTGTGCGCACGTGCGTGCGTGCGTGCGTGCGCGTGTGTGTGTGTGTGTGTGTGTTGCAGATTTTGAGTAAGTGGGTGTGTGCAAATGGGTGCGAGTAAATGGGATATGTGCATGTTTGTGTCTGCCTGCTTGCCTGCCTGGTTTTTTTTCTGTTTTGATATGCCCGTCTGTTGTATGACTGTCTTTGTGCATATCCGTATGTAGATGTGCGTCTAACACTTGCGAATTCACAAATAAAGAACAACGCTGTTTGTAGTTAAATAAAAAACAGAAGAAAAGAAATCCCAAAAACATTATTACACCGCCTAGCAACACCCCCCTACCGTGTATACCTTCTAACCAGCAAACTAACTTATTTCATCCATTTAAACATCTACCCACGTCCCGTATCAAATAGCCCTGTGTTGTGATTTTCCGCGTGGCTGCCTCCAGATAGAACGTAATCGATCTCGGATACTGCACGATCCCTTTCCGTCCACTTCATGCCCCCGCTGCCCGCATCCATTCCAATCCACCTTTCTTGTTGGAAATAATCTGATCCCGTTCAAATCCATTTCCGGGTCCCTATTAATCTTCGGTTACGTGGGTCGGTTGAATAGGGTTGACAAATTGCGAGATAAATGACCTCTTGTTACCGTTTGAATTTTTATAAAATTGCGTGTCAGAGTCCGTGTAGCTGAAATCGAGGCTTTGGGTTGGGTGTGAATTGCAATGGATAAGCGTTGAATCTTAAAAGAAAAGTGTATGATTTTATTGACGATACAACTATACCACTATTTTTCTTCGCAAATTAAGACAACCAGCTTCTGTTAAATAATAGACAACAAGCTGAAAATGACCATTTCATGTTGGATTTCAAGTTGATGATGATGATTTTATCAGTGTTGAACAAATAGTCTGACTATAAGTACCGTTACGCCCTAAGCTGAGGGGCAACTGAAGCGGACAACGGCCACGAAGCGCCAAGTGAGAAGCCAGGACTAACCTAATCAACCGGACAAGACAGTGTCCTTTATGAGAGGCGACAAGAGCGGAGGAGCGACTAACAGTGAAACCACTTTCCTGGTGCTAACAGTCTCAAACACTTTCCTTCGCCCTGGGAGCACAGAGAACGTGGCAGCAGAAGCCACTGACCGCTTCAAAAGCCAGAGTAAGGGGATCCAAAATAGCCAAGACAAATGGTTGACGTCAAATGTAAGCACGCGCCAGCGGGGAAAACAAGGTCACCAACTATAGGCTATAGATAGGCAAGGGGTCACAAGTCCGCTAAACACTTTTTTCTTCACACAGGCAACAGACATTAAATTCTTCGGGGTGTGTGGGTTTAAGAAACACAAATTTGCCAGGAATGCATGCCCCCCTGAAATCAGAGTATGATTGCCTGAACGCCCACTTTGGGAGAAAACGAGTGAACGTGTATGGGAGCAATTGAAATACAACAGCGGTCCTATTTTTTATAATTTTATATATGGTTTTGTTTATTAAACTTTTTCCCAAACATCTTTCTGTCTCGCGCATCTATAGGGCCTACATCATGCAGTGGGGCAATAAGGACTAAAAGAACAAGACAGTGGCTGCCAGAAACTAAAAGAACTAGACAGTGGCTGCCAGAAACTAAAAGAACAAGACAAAGGCTTCAAGAAACTAAAAGAACAAGACAAAGGCTGTCAGAAACTAAAAGAGCAAGACAGTGGCTGCCAGAAACTAAAAGAACTAGACAGTGGCTGCCAGAAACTA
This sequence comes from Littorina saxatilis, assembly GCF_037325665.1. Taxonomy (NCBI): domain Eukaryota; kingdom Metazoa; phylum Mollusca; class Gastropoda; order Littorinimorpha; family Littorinidae; genus Littorina; species Littorina saxatilis. The sequence continues at coordinate 40,442,661 of NC_090250.1, forward strand.
AAAGAACTAGACAGTGGCTGCCAGAAACTAAAAGAACTAGACAGTGGCTGCCAGAAACTAAAAGAACAAGACAGTGGCTGCCAGAAACTAAAAGAACAAGACAAAGGCTGCCAGAAACCAAAAGAACAAGACAAAGGCTTCAAGAAACTAAAAGAACAAGACAGTGGCTGCCAGAAACTAAAAGAACAAGACAAAGGCTGCCAGAAAATATAAGAATTAGACAGTGGCTGCCAGAAACTAAAAGAACTAGACAGTGGCTGCCAGAAACTAAAAGGCCAAGACATTCGCTGCCAGAAAGTACAAGAACAAGACAGTGGCTGCCAGAAGCTAAAAGAACAAAACAGTGGCTACCAGAAACTAAAAGAACAACACAGTGGCTGCCAGAAACTAAAAGAACAAGACAGTGGCAACCAGAAACTAAACGAACAAGACAGTGGCTGCCAGAAACTAAAAGAACAAGACAATGGCTACCAGAAACTAAAAGGCCAAGACAGTCACTGCCAGAAAGTACAAGAACTAGACAGTGGCTGCCAGAAACTAAAAGAACAAGACAGTGGCTGCCAGAAGCCAAAAGAACAAAACAGTGGCTGCCAGAAACTAAAAGAACAAGACAGGGGCTGCCAGAAGCTAAAAGAACAAGACAGGGGCTGCAAGAAACTAAAAGAACAAAACAGTGGCTGCCAGAAACTAAAAGAACAAGACAGGGGCTGCCAGAAGCTAAAAGAACAAGACAGGGGCTGCAAGAAACTCAAAGAACAAGACAGGGGCTGCCAGAAGCTAAAAGAACAAGACAGTGGCTGCCAGAAACTAAAAGAACAAGACAAAGGCTGCCAGAAAATATAAGAATTAGACAGTGGCTGCCAGAAACTAAAAGAACAAGACAGGGGCTGCCAGAAGCTAAAAGAACAAGACAGGGGCTGCAAGAAACTCAAAGAAGCAGTACAGGGCCACACGACAGTTATGAGGCTTGACGCGCAGCACCCAACGTCTCGCACTCTCCCGTCGTGTCCACTTGCTGGTCATTTTCCGCTGTCCTGCCGATAGTCTCGCTGTCCAAGCCGTCGGGCCGGAATGGTCGGTGACCATGGAAGTCCTTGTGCCACATTAGCCCTGACACGCAACTGTCTGGCTTTGTCGTGATGGACTTTCTCATTGTAAGGCCAACAACAAAAAATAGTCTGTTTACGGTATCCCGACCGACCCTATTTTTTCGCGCGACCCTAGACTTTTTTTTGGCATTTGGGGAAAAAAAGGTCTTTGTTTTTTGGCAAAATAACTTAAAAATATGTTTTTTGGGAGAAAAAAAAAATCCCGACCTACCGACCCTATTTTTTTGGCCTATGTTACCGTAAACAGACTTGTTTTGGCCTAAGAAAGATGTTGTCATAGGGTAAAAAGACCACAGAATGAACCTGTTTTGGAGCAGCTGTGTCAGTCTTAAATGTACCACGCTTCTCTCCTGAGCGATTATATGCACCACCACATGTTTGGCCATGGTGTGTGAGTATGTGTAAGTGTGTGTGTGTGTGTGTGTGTGTGTCTGTATCTCTCTCTCTCTCTCTCTCTCTCTCTCTCTCTCTCTCTCTCTCTCTCTCTCTCTCTCTCTCTCTCTCTCTCTCTCGCTAAACATTTTGCACTAGTGTTAACGGCTGATCTGAGCAACTTTATTCCCAAATGAAAGATATAACTATGTCAATGTAATTCTGTAATTTTTGAGTTCTCCTAGTGTAATTCCTTAAATGCACATTGTGTTGCATTCCATACAATGTATTTCTGTATTTTATATGATTCAATCTATATTTTGTACGTGCGTCCGTCTTTACGTGTTGTATAAAGGACAGGTTGGAAGAATAGGCTTTGCCTAAAACCTTTATCCTTTTGTAATAAAGTTCTGAGTCTGAGTCTCTCTATCTCTCGACCCGTCTTCACCCTCTCCCCCGGTTTCGATTAGTTAGCGCAGTTGTGTAGGTGGTTCACAAACACGATTAGCCCGTGGAATTTTTTTATGCTGTAAACGCGGCTGTCTGTCGGCCTTTTTGATATATGTCTAATAACAAGCCATCATTGCCAACTCCACAGCACAAGCACGCACGTCAAAATCTAATCAATTCCCCCCATAAAATTCCTTGCATGTCACTTGGCCTGTCGGCGCGCACGACCGTGGCTATTCTCGCTATGAGAAAAAGGAAAGACCAAGACGAGAGTTCTGTAACCTCATACCCTATAAAACAAGCGGGCACGACAAAATCAAATCAAATCCAAGAAAAGGCGTAATGAAAACAGGAGACAGGGCCGGAACAGACGGGGGGAAAAAGGTGTTCATGATGTGAAGCGATAAATCCCCCCCCCCTCCCCCCGTTCCTGAAACAAATCAACACAATGCACACGCAGGCTCGGAAAAATCCACTTGCATGCGTGATTTAAGTAACAGAATAACCTTCTACTCGTGTGAACGATAATTTGCATCACACACAAAATTGTGCGTGCTTTTACATGTGATAAGCACATCTTTTCACACAAACAGAACATCTAAACCCTGTCTGTGTCCTGCACAGAGTGGGAATCTTCCGATGGATCAATTTATTTAACTGACACCGGTGTCAAACTGCGAAATAAATTCAGCAGAGCATTCTCACTCCCCGCAGGAAGTGGACAGGCTGTTGCTTCAATGTATGTGCCCAAGTGGTAGTATGCTTTTATTACACGTGAAATGAGTCTTGACATAATCGTGTACACGGCAAAGCCGGTACATTATCGTTTACACGGGAAGAAAAGTATATTTAAAGCAAGCGCAGCATGCAAACCAACATAATTATGTGCTCGCACAAACATGAGTTTGCGCAACAACACATATTCATGCGTGTACGCACTAACAAATGGTTTTAGTGTATGCAGTGTACATAAGTGACATACATGGGTAGGTTCCTTTGAATATACCCTACATTAGCAAGTTCATTCATTAGATAATTGTCAAGAGTGCATCGGGACTCAACTCACTTATGTCCCCGAGTCGCGATTGGCCATTGTCGTGTCCATACAGCATGAAGATGGTTTCGTGGGCTCAGAGCTACGGAATTAAAGGTTTCCTCCTGTCTTCCGCTGTATCTCTTTTGCAGAAAGCATAGTTATATCAGTTCAGAGATATCTTATCCGAGTGTTGGCCAGGAGCATTCCTTCAGCACACGATCACACACGCATGTAAACATAATCAATCTCTCTCTCTCTCTCTCTCTCTCTCTCTCTCTCTCTCTCTCTCTCTCACTCTCACTCTCACTCTCTCTCTCGCTCTCTCTCTGTCTCTCTCTCTCTCTCTGTCTCTCTCTCTCTCTGTCTTTCTCTCTCTCTCTACCTCTCTCGCTCGCTCTCTCTCTCTGTCTCTGTCTCTGTCTCTCTCTCCCTGTCTCTCTCTCTCTCTCTCTCTCTCTACCTCTCTCTCTCGCTCGCTCTCTCTCTCTCTCTCTCTGTCTCTCTCTCCCTCTCTCTCTCTCTCTCTCTCTCTCTCTCTCTCTCTCTCTCTCTCTCTCTCTCTCTCTCTCTCTCTCTCTCTCTCTCTCTCTCTCACACACACAGCCCCTCTACAGTCCAATGGCGACTGACAAGAAACATAAGCTGCTGGTGTTTGCAGAGAACCGACACGGAAGATAAAAAAGGAATCCATAAACTACAAGCACCAGCCCCCCGGAGAAATCAATTTTCACCAGACGGTTTGTTCTGATCACGTCGCACTAAAAAACTATTCTCTTATTTATTTCTCCTTTCTGCCCCCCTCGAGCTTGCAGTGGGAAAAATCTCTCCCCTTGTATGAAAGATGTGCAATTCAGCTCTTCTCCGTCCAGAAATATAATCAGCATACGCGCCTGTAGTCTCGGCAAACCATTAACCCGCCGAAAAATTAATTTAAACAAATAGGGTTGAAGTGGCACTCCCCTTTCTTCAAGTCTATCAATAAGAAAATCTTCTTGTAAAAGAAACCAAAACTTATCAATCACTAGCCCTCATGGTGTTTTATCAGAAAAGCTTCCAGCATTAATCATTCGCCTAATTTTGGCTCATTACTTTGACATTCTTTCCTTTGTAAGCTATTATGTGCACCATCGCAGATTTTTTTATGAATTAATTTTGCATATTGACAAATGTGTCACTTTCGAAATTAATTCAGCACAAAAAACAGCCAGGCTGTAAATGTTGGTTCATATGTCAACCAGGGATGGCCAAATCGTCCGCCCGATCGCCAGGGGCGAGTAAAAAATCCGCCGGGCTAGTAGAAACTGCCTGGCAACTCGCCCGACTGGCAAGTGAACATTCTGGTCCAATGCAAAACTGTTGGTTGTAATATCGAGTTTCAAAGCGTTATAAACGGTGCAGATGCAGCAACTGTGGTATGTACCCGGCCAGAAAAATGTATGGCGGGCTAGTGACTTTCTTTAAGTTACTCGCCCGGTTGGCGAGTTTAAATTTTGAGATTTGGCCATCCCTGTCCACGGGAAAAGATGTCCTTCTCCCATGCAAAAGCTCAGACAAATCGGTGGTGGTAAAAATGATCAGGAGAGTGGTACGTTCCTTTAAAGGTGGTCGTCTACATTTTTGCTTTTTTTCAACAATATTATGGTTAGATTTCGCAAAAAAGGTTATGTTAGATGATGAATGAACCATGGGGAAAAAGTTATAGAAACAAAAATATATGTAAAAAAATTTTTAGTTTTGGGTAGCGGGACTCACGCTTCCAATATTTTGTTTTCTGTTTGCTGAGAACATGTGCTTTGCCTAAAAATACTGACCAATCAAATTCATGTCACTATGCTTATAGCCACGCCCAAACAAGTGCAGCAACAGTTTGACACTGGAGCGCTGTCCACGCTTTTTTTTAAACGCACGAAATGCACGGGATTTGAGAGGAGTTTTGCGCTTGGCATTTTCCAAATAAGGATATCCTTCTCTACGCTGGAATACTACAATGAATTTTCAAACGGCTACACTGGCTTCGTCTTTCCTGGTCGAAAGGGGGTGTATTGTTGATAATTGTAGATAATAGACTCTGCATTTTAATGGTCAAATGGCGATTTCGGTATAAAAATGTAGACAAGGCCCTTTAAAAGCCTAACTCGTGTCAATCAACAACAACAAAACATTCCTTCGTCTCACCTCTAACCCTTACGCTTCATTACAATTTTTGAAGATTTTGAAACGGAACAGTTTGCTTGGCGTACACATCATCCGCGATAACTCAGTTAAAGTTCATTTTGGGCAGGTCAGAGCCTCTTAACAATGACTGACTATTAAGGTTTAACGTCCTCTTAGACCAACTGGTCTATATTGGGACAGGTATTTGTAATACGCTGAAGATATGGTGTGATACTTTGATTCGAACAAGCCCGCTGTGGCTGCCTTCTTCGACACACCAGCATTGGGTTTGTCTCGTCAAAGTATCGAAATACGATCATGATAATCGGAGATTAGACATGGTGCATGCGTGTCTTCGTGTTTTCCAAGCCCTGAGACTTTCGCTGTGAACGTGGGATCTTTTTCGTGCGCATGTGTGCACACGGGGGTGTTCAGACACCGAAGAGAGTCTGCACAAGGTTGACTCCGAGAAATACATCTCTCGCCGAACGTGGGGATCGAACCCACGCTGATAGCGACCAACTGGCTACAAAGTCAGCGCGCTACTAACTGAGCTACGTCCCCGCCCCCCTCTTAACAATGTGTTGATACGAAAGCAGCCAAACATTCCTAGGGTGCGTGCCTTCTGGAACGAGCAATGCCAAGACAAGCTGCTGTGAGTCCAAGCGTAGAGATCTTTATTGACATTTGATTCTTTTCATTTGTTGGGTTTTATTTTCTTTCCTTTGGGGCAAATATCGATTACCGGAGCTCAAGTTTCCGAGAGCTATTATGCTTGGCTCGGGATGATAATGGAAAGAGGGAAGAGGAAGAGGAGGAGAGAGAGAGAAGACGAGGGTGAGCAAAATTGAACGAATGGTTTGTTTGTGTATTTTATTTTTCTAATCGACATACGAAGAGATTTGTGTGCTGCTTCTCATGCCGCACTGCATGTTCCGTACATGTGGACATTAGACATAGACATAGTAGGCCTACACTTTATTATCTCAACGAGGAGAAACTCAGGTTGTGTGTATTGTGTATGTGTGTGTGTGTGTGTGTGTGTGTACGTGCGTACGTGTATGTGTGTTAGTGCGTGCGTGTGTGCGTGAGTGCGTGCGTGCTAGTGTGTGTATGCGTGTGTGTATGAGCGTGTGAACCTCTGTCTGTCTGTATGTGTGCCCGTGCGTGTATGTGCGTGCGTGTATGTGTGTTAGTGTGAGTGCGCGCGTGCGTGCGTGCGTGAGAGCGTGTGTGTGTGTGTGCGCGTGTGTGTGTGTATGAGCGTGGGAACCTGTGTCTGTCTGTATGTATGTGTGCCCGTGTGCGTGCGCGCATGCGTGCGTTCTTCTGTGTCTGTCAGCGTGTTTCAATAACAAAACTGCCCTGGAATCCATTCCTTCCTGAAATGCACAGAATCTAATCAAACGTGGAGCCGATCTCGAGTAAAGCTTCCACAACAAGAAATTCCTCCGAGGTAGGAAAAACACCCCCGTCCTTACCATTCTCACTGCCACCAACTGAGAAGGTTATTTCCCTTTGACCATTAATATGTCCCTCTATAAGTCCTTGTAGAATCTTAATCCACCAATAACTCCCTAACCGTGTGTTTGACTGGTCCCAATTTTTGTAAGGACCGTCTCAGGAATGTATAGAACCTGTTCACCAAGTTTGGTGACGATCGGTCCGTTCATTCTTGAGATCTATATGCGAACACAAACACACAAACAAACAAACACATCGACCGAATCCTATACACACCCCTATACCGGGGGTGTAAAAATCAACACGTCAGTCACACCTTTCTCAACTTCGCGGCTCTCCTCTGATCACGCCTCACTAGTTCAAAAACCTCTGACCGTGTGCATTGAAAAGAAACTCTTGTACTTGGTCACACTTCACTGACTTCCAATGACCGTTGTTTATCGCCAGTCCAGCACACAAGCGACCACACGTTTTGGGTCCCCGAATATCGGTAAGATACGGAGCATACGCTTGGCGTTGCGTGGCAAGGTTTGTGAAGTCTATCAGTAATATTAAAAGTGGACAATTTTACAGTCTGCTGCCTCGTATCTAGGGGGATAAGGCTGGTCGTTTTCTGCCCTCTGTTAAAATCGATCGAATGAATTATTGGGGTCAGTGCGTGAACGTAATTATTTCACAGGTTAATAATGTACTAGGTTTTCTGCGCAGGTTGTGCGTGTGTGTGTGGGTGGGGCGGGGGGGTATATTGAGGCATTGAGTAATAATAATTCTTGCTTGCTCATACGTTTACCGCTTTTTTCCTTCAATTTTTTTTCTTCGCGAAGGAAGCCTGACCACAGGCGGAAGGTATCGTTCACTGGACCACTACTTACACAGAAAGACTCCTTCTATGTAAGTAGTGGTCCAGTGAACGATACCTTCCGCCTGTGGCCTGACTTGCGCCTGTTTTATGCAACAACCCATTTCTAAGAAACCGACATGAAACGTCAAGTATATTACTATTTGCTATGAATGAGCGATTCTACACTACGATCTGCAATGAAACGTACGTTACAAACAACAATATAAAATAAATTGCTTTAACAAATATCAACACACATACATGTATAGAAAGCGCAACTAAGGACACACGTCGAACTGGCCCTTGACGTGGCATGAGCGTCTTGATCTGTCACGCAGTAACACAACTGTTAGGTGGGGTTCAGCTAGCAGCACATTTGAACAACATTAGCCAGTGCTTTTAGTCCCTGTGTTTTGAAAGGAGACCAAGACGGGAAACAGCACGGACTGACGGAAAGGGATCGGGGGGAAACAATGGAATTCCTCCTGGCATTGTCTGCAGATCTACTTCAGCATTCTTCCTGCTCGTTTGATAGTGTTGCTGACTATACTCCCTTTGACGTGTTTTTAAATGTCGTGTCGTGGCTTTGTTGCCTAGCCGTTGCGTGCTTTAGAGGTTTTGATACAGACGAACATTAGTGCTTTTTTAGTTTTACAAGTCATCACGTATGTCCTTACTTGTCACTTTTGCGGTGTTTTATACTGCTCTCTGTTAAAAGTATAAACATGATTCTGATTTGTCCAGAAGAAAAGAGTCACCTAAGTCTACCAATTCAAGTTGGCGTATCAGTTTTCAAAATAAAAGGTCATTCAGTCTCTCTTTCTTTGTTGTATCAAGCCTTACCTGTGGCAGTGATAATTTACGAACATGTGACTACAAACGAGATTGAGAAGGCCCGTAGGCACACACGGTCACCCACACCAGCATTGAACTGCGAGAGTTCAAGAAGAAGACCAAGAAATAACACAGTTAGGCAGTCGAACGCAGAAGAAGCAGAACACGGTTTCACTAGCTTCAAGTTCTTGATCATTAAACCAACCATAAAAAGCAGCTTTTAGTATGTTAATGACTGCAACATTTACAACCTTCAAGACAGGCACTTTTGATATCCTTTGGTTCAAACATTCTTTCTTTCACAGCAAGGACTGACGGCCACGTGTGCGCAAGATGCTGACACGCAGACAAACAGGTCGAGCAAGACCACAACACACACCGCCAAACAATGCAGGGCCGGATAAACACAACCCTTCATTGTAATGGGTTCATTTCATTGGAGAGCCTAGCTGCAACGGCTAACTCGAAGAACGAAACTGGATTAGTTGAACTACACTTGACGTCGAGTAATGCATTCAGGTTCCCCGTGACTTGCCTCTTGCACCTTGAGATTAAAGTATTTAAAACACACACACACACACACACACACACACACACACATACACACACACACGTGTCCTTCTCCGACGGACTTTAGTAATGGATGTGAAACTAACACGTTCATCCTTAGGCAACTGAAACATTTTGGTGATGAGAAAAAAAGTCAAAACCTCACAAAGGCTTTAAGACAAATCAATCCAGGAAAAAAATGTATGACGCTTTTTCGACAAAATCTGTGTTCTTTTCTATCATAGCACGTCGGGAATGTTCTCCAAAAAACTATTTATAGGCTAAGACTAACTGTGTCGACTCTACCCTACATCGAAGCGTTTTAGAGCCCAGAAAATCGTCTACCTAAAACCAACATTCAGTCCCAAAAAAATAAAAATGGCGCAAATGTATCAATTATTTCTCGACTACTTTAACGCAATAAGCACACACTGAGACAGCCGTACGAAAACTCAGCCCATGTCATAAATGCGACGATGGCGATTTGTCCCGAGCTTTTGACCAGCACCGTCGTGCTTCCATTCCCGCGTGCTATCACGTTCTGTCAATGATACTTTAAGACGTTTTTCACAGGGGAAATTGGGAGGAAAAGACGACACCCCCGTCCTCAACCACACCCATCTTCGCCTTCCTCAAAAAGGGACAAGAGGACGAACCAAGGGCGAGCCGGAAGAACAGGATGGACAAGAAAGGGCAGATAGGCACATAAAGTTATGTCTGAAAAAAGGGAAGGTTGGACAAAATTGCAAAAGTCTTGTTTTCTTTATGAAAAGGTCGAAAATAGGCACATAAACATTATAGTTAAAAAGGAGGTTGCTGCGGGTTGCGCAAGTGGGTCATTTGGACGGTTATGACGTCACAACATTACCGGAAAAGTTAAAATTCTTGTAAAAAACCCAAATATGGTCATGTAACATGTTATTTTGTAGGGTTTTGTGAGATATTTCACATGGAACAAACCGATTTGCAATAATAATAGATGCGTTCACAGTATTTGCTCACGCAAGTCCTGAATGCCGTGAACAGATAATACAGTTAAGCTGTGTAACTCTAATGACCGACTCGGCACACGAACTTTAAGCATATTCTTAGTAGCACATCATCTTGCGGACTTTATCATTAAAAAGAAAAGAACATGAAAAACAAAAACATCTAACATTGTCATACAATATGCATAATGTAACACAGCAAAAAGACAGCAAGCTGCTTGCGCGAATAACAAAAAGTACCATATATACAAGACAATAAGCGTGTAGGCTTACTCACCGTACCCCTCAATGTCCGGTACTGTCGAAGGCTGGCGAATAATGATAATGAACAAGGAGGGCGTCGTATGTGGAGTGGGGGTTAGGGAATGACCCAATGGAAATCAATAGTCTATAGAGTTTTGGGGAAATCTTAAATGACCTAATCTCAGTGTCTCAGGGACATTTACATCAGTTAAGTCTGCCAATGGTAGCGCTTCTGAAAAGTGCTAGTTTCTCTGTCCAGAACTCAAACGCATACAGTGTCAGTTTATACTTCCTCAAGTTCAAGGCCTTCAATTTCCTGCAGAGGAGCTGAGTTGGCACAGCCAATCCCCTTGCATTCCCCACAAGCGAGTGAACACTCCAATCCATGCTTCCTGCAGGTGCACCTCCTGGACAAGCAGTCTCCCTTACAGTTACATCTGATGACTTTCAGTAATGACTCTGGTGCGGGTGGTAGATCAGTAGTGCAGGGCTCCAGTCGATCAGCTTGTTCAAGTGATCAACTAAATACCTTGAACCAAACAGATGGTGAAGCTGGACAGCAAGCCCTATCTGAAGAGGTGCCATCACAATCCTTGGACATGTTGCTTGCACCAAAGCTTGTCCCAGCGATGCAATTTTCAGCTGTGGTTCCTTCTTCCTGTGCATAAGTGTCTGGAGAAAGAGCTTGACAGACTCGGGCAGATACTCAAGATTGTGTTCAAGGTTTCCGATTTCATCTCTTGTGGGATACTTGTCTTTGTTTGATTTCATCTCCCGGATGTCAGACATGATTAGTTTTGCAGCAGCTTCTCAGTCGTTGCATCCTCATCTTTTGGAGTTCTTGAAAATGAGTATAAAATGTCCGCTGCAGTAACACGGAAAGTTATGATGTTGGACTTGTTGTTGGTGCTGGTAATGATGATGGTTTTACCGAAATGCTGATCCAGCTTCCTTTTCATGTGTTTTTCAGAAAAGGGTTCATCACAATATTGTCCCATCTTTTTGCAAAGGTCGCCTACAGTCACCTGTTCAGTTTCATTGTCCTCAAGATAGGAAATCACTCGGAGAAAGGCTTCTGTTCGAGTTGGATCTTCTGGTCGTCCTTTCGTCGTTTCTTTCGCCAGGGTATCGGGATGAGAGTTAAATGAAATTGGCACATTTTTCTTTGTTCTGAAATTTACATTACATTGATTATGATATACTGCATCAGCTGCATGCAGATCTGGTGCAAATTCAAGGCGACCTCGAACGATTTCTGCCCACTTGTCCCCTACACCTCGTTCTTGGCATGCTTGAAGAAGTTTAAGCTGAAAACTAAACGAACGTACAAAATACACATCTGGACATACTTTCTTTTCGTCATCTTCAAGAGCAGGCTGGCCACAAAACAAGCAGTCATGCGCAAAGTCAAATTGTTTCTGCTTCGAACGTAGGGTAGCCACATTCGCTGATTCCTCTGTTGTGCGTTTTCTATTATCACGGTTTATCGAGTTGGCGTTGCAGAACTCTTGCCTACACTCCTTATGTAGTCTCTGGCCTACTTGGAACGTCAGTGAAACATTACGTAACTGACTGGCTTTTTTGAGGCCTTTTACCCCCTTTTCAGTCTAGTGCACAGCTTGTTGTCCGTTCTGGATTGGCTTATTACAGATGACGCATGTTGGCTCAGGTTCATCTGAAAAATGCGGAAATTTACTATTAAAGCGGGATCATCTACTCGTACTCCCCTTCTAAACAAAAGCATCTAGATCTGTGCTGAGAACAACAACGATATAGCACGCTTTTCTGTACCTCTCTTCGTTTTAACTTTCTGAGCGTGTTTTTAATCCAAACATATCATATCTATATGTTTTTGGAATCAGGAACCGACAAGGAATAAGATGAAATTGTTTTTAAATCGATTTCGGAAATTTGATTTTGATCATCATTTTTATATTTTTAATTTTGAGAGCTTGTTTTTAATCCGAATATAACATATTTATATGTTTTTGGAATCAGAAAATGATGAAGAATAAGATGAACGTAAATTTGGATCGTTTTATATAAAATAAAAAAAATTAATTACAATTTTCTGATTTTTAATGACCAAAGTCATTAATTAATTTTTAAGCCACCAAGCTGAAATGCAATACCGAAGTCCGGCCTTTGTCGAAGATTGCTTGGCCAAAATGTCAATCAATTTGATTGAAAAATGAGGGTGTGACAGTGCTGCCTCAACTTTTACAAAAAGCCGGATATGACGTCATCAAAGACATTTATCGAAAAATTGAAAAAAAACGTCCGGGGATATCATACCCAGAAACTCTCATGTCAAATTTCATAAAGATCGGTCAAGTATTTTACTCTGAATCGCTCTACACACACACACACACACACAGACACACATACACCATGACCCTCGTCTCGATTCCCCCTCTATGTTAAAAACATTTAGTGGGACAGGTGCACATATACTGAACACACAGACACACACACAGACACACACCAACTAACACTCACGCGCGCGCACGCGTCACACACACTAAGTTCGACATGAGTCACAAATGGAATGATTCTCTGAATAGGTTGCCGGTGGATTTGACTCCGTTAGCCAACCATACATTTTGACTCGTTTTTCACAGAAATTAAGTGAAATTACTCATAAAATGACACATAGCTTGCCTGCAACGTACTTTTATAACTCGCTAGACAGAACACAACTCATAGCAATGCAATTTTATATCATAAAGAGACTGTAACACAGGATTTTCACTCACCGAGATCTACAACGTCCGCACGTGCACTGGGTGCCGCCATTGTGTGTTATCAGCTCGCGCAGATAAAATGTGTGGCTGGCAGCAAAGCGTAACGTACGGCAGGCGGAATATGCCAAAAGTCAGCAAACTTTCAAAAACAGTAAACTTTAAATCGATTTTTTTCTACCTCGCGTACCTTCCTTTTTTCTCCTTTTTACATATTGTGTTTGTGCCGTTCATCCGTACATAATGCAATTGGATTTGTGACTTTTGCTTTTTTGTCCATCTAGAAACAGTACTTTCTGTGCCTAAGAGGAAAGAGGGAAACTGAGAAGAGAGGGATACACTGACACTAAGAAGGGGCAAGGGGGAGGGTGGGGGAAAGGGCAGTAACCCATCAAAAGAGAAGACGAAGGGGTGTGTACAGTTAGGGGGAAGAATTTACCCGATGCTCCCCAGCATGTCGTAAGAGGCGACTAACGGATTCTGTTTCTCATTTTACCCTTGTTAAGTGTTTCTTGTATAGAATATAGTCAATTTTTGTAAAGATTTTAGTCAAGCAGTATGTAAGAAATGTTAAGTCCGTTGTACTGGAAACTTGCATTCTCCCAGTAAGGTAATACATTGTACTACGTTGCAAGCCCCTGGAGCAAATTTTTGATTAGTGCTTTTGTGAACAAGAAACAATTTGTTTGTTTGTTCGTTCATGGGCTGAAACTCCCACGGCTTTTACGTGTATGACCGTTTTTACCCCGCCATTTAGGCAGCCATACGCCGCTTTCGGGGGAGTATGCTGGGTATTTTCGTGTTTCTATAACCCACCGAACTCTGACATGGATTACAGGATCTTTTTCGTGCGCACTTGGTCTTGTGCTTGCGTGTACACACGGGGGTGTTCGGACACCGAGGAGAGTCTGCACACAAAGTTGACTCTGAGAAATAAATCTCTCGCCGAACATGGGGACGAACTCACGCTGACAGCGGCCAACTGGATACAAATCCAGCGCGCTACCGACTGAGCTACATCCCCGCCCAAGAAACAATTGACAAGTGGCTCTATCCCATCTCCCCCCTTTCCCTGTCGCGATATAACCATCGTGGTTGAAAACGACGTTAAACACCAAATAAAGAAAGAACGTAATTTTCACTGCACCCCTCCCCCCCCCCCCCCCCCTCTCTCTTGTCCCCCAATTCCCCTTTCCTCAACACTCTCACAACCCCATTTTTCCCTGCCCGTAATGTGATGCAATGCTTGTTACGTGCAGTTCTTTTCTGTTTGTGGTGGGCAAAAAGATAGTAGTGTGACAAAGCTGTTGTCGGACACAACGTAACACCCAGGGAATGATGGAGCTGCTCATGGAATGATTGCACTAGATATCCCTCTCTCTGTCTCTCTCCCTCTCCCCCCCTCTCTCTCTCTCTCTTTCTCACTGTCGCCCTCCCTCTCCCTCTCTCCCTCTCTCTCTCTCTCTCTCTCTCTCTCTCTCTCTCTCTCTCTCTCTCTCTCTCTTTCTGCGACAATCAACTTGTTTTTATGATAGCGTGCACATGCTCGTTATGTGGACGCATTGCTCCTTGACTGAAGCGGCCAGGACCAGAACAATATGCTTTTTATCACTACAAGTCTCAGGGTTCGTCTCCTTTTTTGTTTGAAACGGACAAAATATTTATCATTTTTGCAGTTGAAACAGGTTGGCCAATACTGGCATCAATCGACGTGAAAGTCCGCAGTTCGCTAAGAAACCTCGGAGCAACAGTGACCTTCAGAAACATGCGTAACTACAGGGACAGAACATCTAACAGCACGCGAAGGACTAAAGACAAGTGTCTGTGTGTGTGTGTCTGTGTGTGTGTGTGTGTGTCTGTGTGTGTGTGTCTGTGTGTGTGTGTGTGTAAGTGTGTATGTGCGCTTGTGTGAGGTTGGGTGTGTGTCAAAATGTGTTGTGGCATATGGCATGAAAATCTGTTTAAATTTGTTGTTAACAATTACAGCTTTGTATTCCATGTTTATTATTTTTTACGAAGTAATTATAGTAAAATAGTCTTATGTTACTTATTTGTTCGACCCTCTTAGGAGTATGGAGTTTTATGCACTGCCTTTTATAGTTAACTTAACTTTTTTATTTGAAATAGCCCATTGCAGTTGGTGTAGGCCTTAAGCTTACTTTAATCGTTTGTCCAGTATTTAATTTAATTCTCTATTTTTGTATGAACTCAAATGTTTAGTGTTCTTAGTATGTCTTGCTAGGCTAAGTTCTATTTAATCAGAGTATGTCTGCGTGTGCTTATATCTAGTGATATTGTAGAGCGCAGTGCTTTTAGTTATGCGCTATAGAAATCTCCTTAATAAATAAATAAATAAACAAATAAAAAGAAGAAGTGTCGAAGACTATTTTCCATCTAAATGTATTCGTTTTAATGGAAACTAAAGTATTGTTGTTGGTATTGTTATTGTAAGTTTGCTTCTATCTCTGTCCGTCGCGATATAACCTTCGTGGTTGAAAACGACGTTAAACACCAAAATAAAGAAAGAAAGTTCTATCTCTGTCAGGAGTCGCTTTGTTGCGCTCTCCACAAAACAAAATGTCTCCATGTTTTTTGACACGTTCCTCCATAATGTCCTTCTTCTTAGTTTAATCTGCAGACTCCTTTCCGGTCTCCAAACATTTTTCTCCATTATTTTGTTGTCATGCGCAGGGTCCTTTAAGCCCTCTGAAATGTTCCTCAATATTTTCTTTTCAATCGATCAGTCTGCAGGTTCGTTTGGAAGCTCCACGGGGAAAAAATTAACTTACTGAGTCAAATCTACTGCTGTGACGTTCCAGTGAGAACGGGATCAGGGTAACTGCAGTAAGGAGCCAAAGCCAGTGTGTGTGTGTGTGTGTGTGTGTGTGTGTGTGTGTGTCGGTATGTGCCGGTATGTGCGTGTATGCTCTGTGTATGCTCTGTTTGTGTTTGTGTGTGTGTATGGGTATGTGCGTGTATGCCGTGTGTGTGTGTGTTTGTGTGTGTATGTGTGTGTGTGTGTGTGTGCCTCTGTGTGTGTTAATGTGTGTGTGTTGCGTTGTGTGTGTGTGTCCAAAGCCAGTGTGCCCTCATGATGCGTCTGATGACCCGGTGTTTGCTGGAGAGAACTGAGCCTCCGAGCCTGAAAAATGGCGGGGACAAGGGCGGACATTGATTGGCTGCGATCAGGCGGGGAGCCTCGTTAGTCACCGGAGCTGGCGACACCACAGGCACGTAACGCTGGGCTTTCCCCTGGCAGATACAGCTATATAAGTCCAAGGTGGCGGTCACATGGGATGACATGACTGTGCCCACCTTGATTTTCAGACTGATGCACACACACCCGGCCACGGCTTGGCTCATGCTTGTGCATCACAACCACTGCGTCCAAAGCCGTCCTTTTTTGCAATCATCCTATCCTCTTAACATTACATCTTTAAATACCTTTTATAACCATATTTCAAGGGGTGCGTGAGATTCGACGAGAGGCGGGGAGGGGGGATAATCTTCTTAGGGGAAGGGCTCCTAATATGGACCGGCTCCTAATATGGACCACCTTCTGTTCTATTAACGTCGCTAGAGCGCTCAAAAAAGTTTTATTCGCTGTATTCACCCTCTCTGGATAACTTGCACATGTCAAAACATTTGCAGAAACAGAAATCTAAAAACCGTTAGGCTTTTTCTCTGTTTGTCACTTTTGGCAGCGTTCACTCTAAATTTGCCGCCTAAAACGGACTCGTTTCTGTCCACAGCCAAAGCTTTTATCACACAAAAATTGCTATATATGACAGCTAAAACCGTATTTGTTACATTTTAGCAGTGTTGACCCCGAGTTTCTACTGCAAACAAAAAATAATAGCAAAATCTCAAAGTATGTGCGAGTCCCCTAATATGGACCACCTTCAACAAATCGAAGAAAATAAAAGCTAAAGGCTATTTTCATTAATTCATTAAGAAGCTTGCTGGAAATAACCTATAACTAGCCCTCGAGATTTAAAAAAAATGCAACAAAAAGTCTTCTTTTCGTGGAAGTTGATAATTTCACTTATTTTCACTCTGTTTTTGATATGCTTCTTTAGTTTCTCGGTGTGCTTCAAATAATGCTCTCATCAACCTGAAACAGATAAATCTAGAGCAAATTTTAATTAGGCTGACTTGTACACTAAGTTGTATCATGTTATTTTCAAATATAGGGGGCTTTTTACAGTGATTCGTGAAGGCCGTTTCACTGGTTCATATTAGGCGCCCAGGCTCCTAATATGGACCCTTTGTGATTTTTTCTGTATTTAATTTTTGCTGAATGTCTATCAAAGCTATTTTACTCTAATTAGGCCTAACGGTTAACCTAAGAGAGAAGGACTACCAAACACAAAATGAAACTTCTTCGCAAGAAAACAAGCTAGTTATCAGCATGAAACAAAAAGTGGTCCATATTAGGAGCCCTTCCCCTATATAGGGAGGATTTCTGTGCGCGCGCGTGTAGTTTTAACGAAAGACAAATGCTGCTTATGTTTTTACCGAGTGACGTAAATTAGAGATTTTATCATCATCATCGGTCACATCTCTATCCCCATATTCCCTTCATCAAACCAGCGTCATCAGCCTGTGGGCCACACAACCCGCCCCTCTCCTCCCCTCCCCTCAATCCAGCCTCCCAGGGGACGCCACCTTTCGCTGCTCATTTACAGTACTCTCCCTTCATCCCTGGGCGCGCCAAGGAAAGACAACTTCCTCGCTTTTCAACCAAGATTCTCTCCTCCGCTGGCTTCATTTAGTCGCGCAACGCTAGTGGGCACAGCTTAGCTTTCATTGAAGATGATAAGCTTAGCCTGAGAAGAGTGTTCTGGAAGTCAATCAATACGTTAAAGCTACCCTGGTGAAAAGAAAAACTGAATTTTCAGTAAACATCAAATACATCGTTTCTACTCAGTTTAAGATTTAAAGGAGTGAAACACGTTGTCAAACAGCCCAGCGATCATTCATCTGTCAATAATTGCACCGAGCTCTACTTCACCAATCATCAAGTCTCACCTTCTTCCGCTAACATGCCCCTTTCTTGGCTCGCTTTAAAACATTGATTTAGTTTGCTGACTGCAATTTCCCTTGACAAAACCCGGTTGTAATTCAACCAAGCAGAAAGGGCAGCAAAAGATTTGTGGTTTCTTCACGGCAATTTGTTCCGCATTCACCACCATTTGGTGGCCCTGGGATGGTCGTAAATCGCCGAAGAAGCATTGAACAGACGGCACATAGTTTACAATCCCTCAACCAACTTAAAGTTGGTACTCCTGCTCTTCCTCAGTATTTTCCCATTCACTTGCGGCCAAGCTGCCTTGACGTTATTGTAAGAACTTGACTGATTCAAGCAAATACCGTACGTAGCTTGAACTTCCATGGTTACTGAAAGCTATATATAGCTAAAGGATTACCGGATGGTGGTCTTCACTTCAATAATTAATCGGTGTTACGTTGCTGATTGAGCGTTGTAGAGTTAACATCCATCCGATCAAGTTACCTACTCCCTCTGTGATTAAATCTATTCATTACCCCTACGTGACAAATAAGCTTAAGAATCTAGCTTCACGCCCTCACGGTTAGGTCATTACGGGTATGATATACTTAGCGAAACCCCAGCTGTGTATGACCCCAAAAAATATTGCGCGTGTCGTTTAAAAGATTCCCGAATCCGTCTTTCTCCTTCAAGAACTTCTTCATCCCTTTCTTTTCCATCCGCTGTTCTTAGTCTTGCCCTTCCTTGCCCGACGAGTCCTTGCTGATACAGGCCATCTGTCTGTTCGCCCCGTTCTGTGGGGGCGACGAACACAAACCACGGGTAATCTATGGTAATTTTTGAATCAAAAACAAGAGATTGTGGATGTAATCCACCATTTTTTCCAAGTCACGATGTCAATGCCTCAACGGCGCATTTTGATTGTTTAACTCTGTTCTGAAACGGAACACGCTCTATCCGCTCCGAAGCTACAAAAACACTAATCTACTCTACTATGTCCTGTTGCTTGCTCTACGATAACATTATGCGTTCATTGCAGCTATCAGTGTAAATCGTAGAAAAATCCCAATGTCAGACGTTTGTCTGTGTTGCTGTCATTTTGCTCTTTTCTCTCTATCAGTCCGTGGTCGCCTGGGGCCGCCATACAACAAGAAGCAAAGGAAAGAAAAACATCTCATTGGCTGAGACAGAAAGAGGCGGCTGGTGTTCCTTTCCGGTTCGTCGGGCCACACGTGTATGGTCTAATGGAGTGCCGCGCTGTGCTGAAATGCTGACTTCAGCAGGGTTGAGAAAGACACAGAGAGGGAGAAATGGAAAGATAATTTGCGTTTCTGCTGCTGCTTTTAGATCCAGTGTAGCTTAAATTACAGCGGATCGACCAACCTAAACAAAGACCTCAATGCATTCTCCATGTATCAGTTATTCGTCGTGCATGTAATGCTGCGACATTGACAAATACGACTTCTCTCTTCTCATTACTTTATTGTCCCATCGCTGGGAAATTCGGGTCGCTTCCTCCCAGTGGAAAGCTAGCAGCAACGGAGTCGCGCTACCCAGGTGTCTGCGTGTTTAGGTGTATTCAGCCACCTGCACTTATGGCAGAATGACCAAGGTTTTTTACGTGCCATTGTGATGACACGGGGGTGGGACATGGCTTCCGTCTCTGGGTCTGCACATAAAGTTGACCCGTGTCCGTCCCGGCCCGAATTCGAACCTGCGACCTTTCGATCACAAGTCCAGTGCTCTACCAACTGAGCTACCGGGCGGTGGAAACTCACACATGTCTTCCCAGTCTAAGAGTATTCACAGAAAAGGACGCCGTAAAAGCAGTAATCAAACAGAAGGACGCCGAAGGAACAAAAAAACAGTTAGCATATATATCTGTCAATGATTATACATTCTACACCAGTGATTCCCCCAACAATTACCGTCCGGGCAATTCAATCATTTGTAAAACAAAAGTATTTGTTGATGCTGATTGCGCTATTGACGATCAAGAACTAAAAAGCATTGATGTTAGGCTGAACACAGAAGGTAAGGGTGTGGCAATGGACAGGTTCGAGTGAGAAATAAGCATAAAAGTTCCAATTAGTAATTCCTAATTAGTAGACTACTTCCTGACAGACTGATTTCATGAATTCCCCAAACAAACTTCTTCTTTTTCTTCTTCTGCGTTCACGTCGCTATGCTAGACTGTCAAGGTTGTTGATGTGATGGAATCTGCAGTTAGCCACAGGGACTCCGCTGGGCCCCACAGTTTCTCCGCCTTCATTACCACCATCTCTGGCCAGAATTCTCCAAGCAACCATTTCGGGCAAATGCTTAAAAGTAATCTTTACAGATAAATTAAGGGTCATCTGAATCCCAACAAGCCAGCTTTTCCTTTATTTTAATACTCTGAACTTTCATCCCTGGAAGAATATGTAGGTTTTCGACATCATCACACGAACCCCGGGTCAGAGATTGAGAGAAGGGCACAAGTGAGGTAAAGTGTACGAACCGGACCCCTTCTGTACATCCGAGGTCGCCTCTCTTGCACTGAGTGTGAAAGCTATCACTGACACGGAGGCCATTCCTGATGGGGTGTCAGATCAGTGGGGGAAAATTGATTGTTCTCAACCTCCAGCCTGTTCGTGTCAGTAAGGACGGGAGAGGGGAGGAGGTGTCAGATGGGGAATGGGCAGGGCCCGGTCTCAGATAGGACTGAGATAATTGAGATCCAGAAAATCACAAGTCTCTGCCACCAGCACAACCCGGGTTGTACGTGTCAACAGTTGCATTGATACATGTCATGACTCCATGTGCCACCTAAAGGAAGCGAGTT
Organism: Littorina saxatilis; assembly: GCF_037325665.1. NCBI lineage: Eukaryota > Metazoa > Mollusca > Gastropoda > Littorinimorpha > Littorinidae > Littorina > Littorina saxatilis. The sequence continues at coordinate 40,463,278 of NC_090250.1, forward strand.
ATGAATTTGGGATGGTGGACGGGATACGGGGGTTGAAGGCTGGACGATAATGCATACTCACGTTCTGTTTTAGGTCAGCCCTATAAACAGTTTTCCATCAGCACTGATCAATTGCTTATTAACGACTACATCATGTTTTACTGCTGCGACCAGTTTGACCATTGGCTGCCACCGCATGGTTAAACCAGAAGGTGGGGAAGAAGGTGGGGGGGTGGCAGACATACAATCATCAAGACACACATTGAACACAAGCTCTTTTCGTGCTAACCAAGCCACAACGCTTCAGCGAATAAATGGAGAAAAAAATGCGATACATGTACCAGTTAGTGCTGTTGAACAACATAAAGCTTGCTTCACACGTACTCAAGATAAACGTGAAAGGATGAAGCCAAAGTCTCCGGTCTCAGACAGCAATAATCCACCGACGCCCATGGGGACGATTCAGATTATTCCACAGATGGCCAAAATGGCTAGGCGTCATCAGAACTAAAAACACTCTGTCTCGGAATATATACTATGTCTGCAGTGCCAGTGGGCAAAATAGGGCTTACTCCCGAGATTGCCCCATACTTACTGCGAGATCAGTTGACACACCCCCCCCCCCCCCCGCCCCCGCCCCCGCCCCCACCCCCCTCTCTGTCTGTCTGTCTGTCTGTCTGTCTGTCTCTCTCTCTCTCTCTCTCTTTCTCTCTCCTCTCTCTCTCTCTCTCTCTCTCTCTCTCTCTCTCTCTCTCTCTCTCTCTCTCTCTCTCTCTCTCTCTCTCTCTCTCTCTCTCTTTGACCTTAACCAAGCCCCATTTTATAGCGTATTCAATTGCAGTGACGCAGAGGGCGCTTGCAATATTTTTAATCATATTTTGTGTTCAATAATTGATAAACACGCACCACTACGTCAGCTTAAAGTGAAACATCCCCAGCTCCCCCCTTGGTTAACCTCAGACATTATCGAGGCTATGGCGATGCGTGATTATTTTAAAGAGCGCAACATGAAAACAGAGTATAAACTGCAAAAAAATAAAGTTTTGGACACAGTGAGACAAGCAAAGGCAGAATATTTTAATAAACTGATTTCTGAAAAAAACGATACAGCTTCAATCTGGCGAGCAGTGAATGAAATTCTTGATAAATCTAGGAAGGGATCAACCAATTCTCATTCACAAATATCTCCAAATGATTTGTGACCCTCCACCACGGAATGAGTCGCATGTCACCTTTGCATGATTTTCATATTTTTACATTTTTCTAACGAGTTTTTCATGCTCTATCCAGTGGTGAAAACCGTTTTAGAAAAGAGCAAAAACTGTTTGAGTTATAAGCATGTGACTAAGGTAACCCTCACACTGTTCCAAGACACTCCCCGGACTTTTATTAAGCCTAGCGCAGAACCGCGCGAGGTGACATGCGACTCATTTCGTGGTGGAGGGTCACATTTTAACAAACACTTCATTTCGCTAGCAGACAACCTAAAATCTTGTCTCAATCAGAATGATTCCCTTGATACGGATGATTGTTTTGAAAAATTAAAAACATTCTGTGGACAAAAGTTGACTCAAACTGACACGTTTTCTATTCCTCCAATCTCAGTGCACGAGGTAGGAAAACTGGTAGAACAAATGGCGAATAAGAAGTCAATGGGTTCAGACAAGATTCCAGTCAAGTTGCTAAAACTTGCTTTACCTTACATTGTCGATTCCCTAACTTATGTTTATAACCTAAGCATACAACAAAACGTGTTCCCTTCTATTTTAAAGTGTGCAAAGGTATTACCACTTCCAAAAAATAAGGATCTTACAGACCCAAACAACTTTAGACCTATTTCCCTCTTACCTGTTCTTTCTAAACCCTTAGAAAAGCACATACAAAAACACCTACTGGCATATATGGAACAAATGAATCTGTTTCATCCTTTTCAGTCTGGATTCCGCTCTAAGCATTCCTGCCACACCACCTTAAGCTCTTTATACGAGACTTGGCTGTCAGCAATAAACAAAGCAGAAATAACGGGAGCGTTGTTTTTGGACTTTAAGAAAGCCTTTGACCTAGTAGATCACTCACTTCTACTAAAGAAATTAAAGTGCTATTTAAAAGACGACTCCGCCTGTGCCTTTTTTTAATAATATCTTTCAAAACGGAAACAGTATGTATCCATTTACTGTAAAACTTCGTCAAACGAGTTTGTTTGTTTGTTTGTTTGTTTGTTTATTTGTTGCTTAACGTCCAGCCGACTACGCAGAGCCATATCAGGACGAGGAAGGGGGGGATGAAGGGGGCCACTTGTCAAGCGATTCCTGTTTACAAATGCACTAATTATATAACCCATTACTTGTGTCCCAGCAGGCTTTAGTAAAACTAAATTAATACCTACTGGAAGATTACCAGTTTCCAGTATGTTAAAATAGGCTTAACCTATCTACTGCTGGACTTACATCAGAACACTAACAGATTAAACTATACATGAATCGCGAGACAAGCGGCAAGAGAAGAGATTTTTGGAAAAAATACAGGTGAATGAGCAAGAAGGCAGAAAAAAGAAAAGAATTCATGAAGAAAAAGAGAGCATGACAGGAAAGAGGAACCAAAAATCTACCTAACAGCAAACTAGAAAGCTCCTGCGGTTCCAAAAACAGGAGGGGCCTTTAATTTCATAACCGCAGTGCCCCACTGCGGGAAACGAGTTTGTCAGGAGTGGTGTCCCTCAAGGGTCTGTATTAGGACCTATCTTGTTCTGTATTTATATAAATGATTTACCCCTTCATGTGTCCGATGAAAAAGTTAGATGTGAGTTCTTCGCGGATGACTCTTCTGTTCACACCAGTCAAAAATCTTTGGAATCCGTCAACTCTTCTCTTCAAACAAGTGTGGATGAAATCACTGAGTGGTGCGTTTCTAACGCAATGATCATTCATCCGATTAAAACAAAGAGTATGGTGATAACCACGAGACAAAAACACCAATTAAGTCCTTTACAATTGCAACTGTCAGTTGGTTCAACTCAAGTGCAGCAAGCTAGGGAACATAGATTATTGGGTGAACATTACCATTGATCAAGAGTTTAAATGGCAAACTCATTTGAGTAATATTTGCAAATTAAATTTGTTCCTGTTATCAAAATTAAGGCATTACGCAGATTCTGCAGCACTCAAAATGTTCTATTACGCCCACATAATGCCGCATATAAACTTCGCATCGACACTTTGGGATAACTGCAGTGATGTTCATTTTAAAAGACTCAATTCCCTGCATCGCCGATCTGCAAAACTTATTCTGTATGATTTGAATACGTCCACGGATGATAAACTAAAGCTCCTGAATTTCCTCCCCTTGAAAGATCAGTTGACGTTAAACAAGGCATGTGTTCATGTATAAAATTCTAAATGACGACTGTCCTAAATATTTGCAATCACATTTCAAACATGCCACAAAAAGATATGGGTCACAAAATATCATCCCTCCTATACCTCGCATAGACCTCTACAAATCGAGCTTAGCCTTCTAGGGAGCGTTTCTCTGGAACTCCTTCCCCCAAGAGATAAGAAATGCAACTTCAGTGAAAATGTTTAAGAGACAGTCACGTTCACACATCATTCGTGAATGAAATGTCTTGTTCGATTGTTATTTTGTTAAACATGTTGTACTAGTGTTAACGGATGTGTAGCTGATCGGAGCAACTTTATTCCCAGATGAAAAGTATAACTATGTCAATGTAATTTTGTAATTTTTGAGTTTTCCCTATGTAATTCCTTAAATGCACATTGTGTTGCATTCCATACAATGTATTTCTGTATTTTATAAGATTGAATTTATATTTTTATGTGCGTCTGTCTTTATGTGTTGTATAAAGGACAGGTTGGAAGAATAGGCTTTGCTAAAACCTTTATCCTTTTCTAATAAAGTTCTGAGTCTGAGTCTGAGTCTCTCTCTCTCTCTCTCTCTCTCTCTCTCTCTCTCTCTCTCTCTCTCTCTCTCTCTCTCTCTCTCTCTCTCTCTCTCTCTCTCTCTCTCTCTCTCTCTCTCTCGTACTTACATGATGATTTTCTTTTAAAGACCCAGCATTCAGCAAAGTAATGTCTGTAGATTGTTCCTTTTTTTTAAATGTAATTCTATCATCTATGCGTCTGGGCCTGTGGTCAATGCACACTAACACTACCTTGCATCCCCCCTCCTCAAACCCCAGTCTTTCCAGTCTCGCTCCCACTGCCCCCATCCCAACCCCTTTACCTTCCCCACCTCACACACACACACATAACCCACACGCCCACATAAACACACACACGCACACACACACATAACCCACACGCACACATAAACACACATACACACACACATAACCCACACGCCCACATAAACACACACACACATAACCCACACGCCCACATAAACACACACACACACAACCCACACGCCCACATAAACACACACACACACATAACCCACACGCCCACATAAACACACACATAACCCACACGCCCACATAAACACACACACACACATAACCCACACGCCCACACACATAACCCACACGCCCACACACACACACACATAACCCACACGCCCACACACACACACACACACACGCACGCACATAACCCACACACACACACACATAACCCACACGCCCACCCACACACACACACATAACGCATACACACACACACATAACCCACACGCCCACACACACACACATAACCCACACGCCCACACACACACACACATAACCCACACGCCCACACACACATAACCCACACGCCCACACACATAACCCACACGCCCACACACACACATAACCCACACGCCCACACACACACATAACACACACATAACCCACACACACACACACACACACGCCAGCACCACACTACACCCCACCGGACACCTTTACCGGACTCCAGAGAGCCAGAACGGATGGCGATGGTTAGAGGAAATGGAGTCCCCGTAACGTCAACAGTGAACTGCCCTCATCTTTTCCCGTCTCTGTCACCATACGCTAAGTTTTCACTTCTGCCCACCCCCCCACCCCCCTACCCAAACCCATCATGACCTCCCCCAACCCCCCCCCCCCCCCCCCCTCTTCTTCGCACCTGACATCCCCATACTTTCTTGTTTTCATGACCTCCGCCTTGCAATGCTGTGTGGACAATCCGAGCAGTTCAACGTCTTGTTTGGCAGACGTACACCGTCTTCAAGAGCCTTGGCTGAACCACGTTACTTCTCCCTCAAAAATACCTTCACGACTGGGTTTGACAGTGCTGCTACAGTCTGTGAGCGAGGATGTCATTCCAAGCTATTGACAGACTAAACGTTTTAGCTTTTCACCTGAAAGAACACATGGTTGCCGGTGCTTGTGGGATTCAAAAGCGCGATCTGCATGAACTTTACCTAGACCCTTGCTTTTGAGACCTGCCAAGGCATACTGCTGCCGGAACACCCGGAATTCCGCCTTCCGGTATTGCCACATGCACCCCCGAAGACGATATATTTTCATTATACAATCCGAACGTACAAAGTTCTTGTTTATCAGCACTGATATCACAGTGGGAATGTACCCTTAAAGTGTACGCGTGACGATGGACAGTGCCGATTTTCTTTGCTCTTCTAGATATAATATTTATGTCATTTTTCTTTTAAATTTTAGACCTATGGTGTTGTTTTCAGGTTTTAACACACCTGTAGCTCTAGCTTTTCATATTAAAAACAAAAGGTTTTCCTTATTCTATTTGCTTACAAGTACAAAGCACTCGCCAGACTGCTTACTGCTTAGTGGGGCATACACCCAAAAATTAGTACTTTTACGGCTCAACAATGGACAGAATCAATATTCGTTACGCTTCCAAATATGTTCGTCTTCTTTCAAATCTTGGTAATGTTTTGATTACTATCTGCGGAATTGACCGGCCATGCACAAACACTTGAAGTGGCTGAATAATAGATAAAAATGAAACAAGCCCAATTAAAACCAGCAAGACGTTTTCACTGGACCTACCCCGGAGCACTACAACAACAACAAGAACAATTGTCGATTGTTATAGTCGTCGGAACGAGCTCTTTTTTAGTAACTGATACTAAGAAGTGATTTGTTTGGTTTGATGACAGTGCTGTAGCTCTTTTTTACATTTAGTCAAGTTTTGACTAAATGTTTTAACATAGAGGGGGGAATCGAGACGAGGGTCGTGGTGTATGTGCGTGTGTGTGTGTCTGTGTGTGTGTATGTGTGTGTGTGTGTGTGTGTGTGTGTGTGTGTGTGTGTGTGTGTGTGTGTGTGTGTGTGTGTGTGTGTGTGTGTGTGTGTGTGTGTGTGTAGAGCGATTCAGAGTAAACTACTGGACCGATCTTTATGAAATTTGACATGAGAGTTCCTGGGTATGATATCCCCAGATGTTTTTTTCATTTTTTCGATAAATGTCTTTGATGACGTCATATCCGGCATTTCGTCAAAGTTGAGGCGGCACTGTCACACCCTCATTTTTCAATAAAATTGATTAAAATTTTGGCCAAGCAATCTTCGACGAAGGCCGGACTTTGGGATTGCATTTCAGCTTGGAGGCTTAAAAATTAATCTATGACTTTGGTCATTAAAAATCTGAAAATTGTAATTTATAAAACGATCCACAATTACGTTTATCGTATTCTTCATCCTTTTCTGATTCCAAAAACATATAAATATGTTATATTCTGATTAAAAACTAGCTCTGAAAATTGAAAATATAAAAGTTACGATTAAAATTAAATTTTCGAAATCGATTTAAAAACAATTTCATCTTATTCCTTGTGGGTTCCTGATTCCAAAAACATATAGATATGATATGTTTGGATTAAAAACACGTTCAGAGAGTTAAAAAGAATAGAGATATAGAAAAGCGTGCTATCCTCCTCAGCGCAACCGCTACCGCGCTTTTCTGGATTGTTAATTTCACTGCCTTTGCCACGAGCGGTGGACAGACGATGCTACGAGTGTACGGTCTTGCGGAAAAAATGCAATGCGTTCAGTTTCATTCTGTGAGTTCGACTGAGCTTGACTAAATGTTGTATTTTCGCCTTACGCGACTTGTTCCAACTTGTGGTCGCCTATATATACAACTTTTTGGAAGACCAGTCAAAACGCATCCCCCCTCCGTAGGTCGCATGGTTAGTGTTGTTATTGTTGGGGGTGGTGGTGGTGTTTGTTGTTGTTGTTGTTGTCGTCGTCGTCGTCGTCGTTGTCGTTGTCGTTGTTGTTGTTGTTGTTGTTGTTGTTTGTTTGTTTGTTTGTTTGTTGTTTTGTCTGCAAAACCGGAACAGACTCCAACCGAGTGATAGACTGGAGAAAAACAAAATTCACACAGGACGCCGTTTCCTCAATATCAATCATCCCAGCCGAGGAGGCTCTTGCGTGCTTTGCTCTTATTCTTTCCCCCAACATGATATACTCCGCCTAAACCACAGCTGACAGGTGGAATCGAGAATAGCGAAATGGCCGATGACAAACAAAATCCCCACAGAATTGCGCCAGGCCGAGCGGTTGCATGTGTGCAGTGATTGGTTTCGTTGAAGACGGTGACGGCCGTCCTACCCAGGGGCTAAAAAAGCCAAAAGAGTCGGTATCGATTCCACTGGTCTGCAGATCCGTTACACTGGCAGTTACAAACAACTTTCAAAGTTGTTTCTCGACATTCCTCCTCCCCTCCCTTCCTCCCCTGACATTTTTCACGCGTTAACTTCGCATTTTGTTTTGTTTTGTTCCTAAGGTACGGTGATTGTTTTTAGAGACAGAAAAAGGAAAGAAAACCCAGAACTTGTTCATAAAGATGGGAGGGGGGGGGGGGTAGAAAAAAAACACAGATGATTGTTTATAGAGACGGAACAAATTGGCGAAACACAGAACTGTATTGTTGCTGTGAGGAAATAGTGCCCTGAAACGAAAGATTTGACTGGATTCCTGCGTCTTTACGCGCACGTGCATAATACGTTCCTATCATCTGGGTCCGTGAACATTCTGCCCTTCATATTTTATGCACACGTTCTTCCTTATACAAGCTTTTTTTTCTCGATTTCTTAATTACAAATGTAACTGGAAAAGTTGCAGGATTAAGTATTATGACGTAGATAGCTATGTTCGACAACTAATTCTGCTTTAACAACAATATGCACACACGTTAAGTCTGTACTTTCAACCTCTGAATACAAACCTCTAATATGATTTGAATCAAATCAAAATGATCAAAAATAAATTGTCAGTGCCAAGTCACAAGGAATTTTGCTTTTGTAGTTGTTTTCTTCTAGGATTACAAAAAAAAGTCCTTTGTATCGGTATAGATCTAAAAAAAAAATTGCACCAAATTGTGTATGCTGCCACACTGCGGCAAATAGACGAATTCCGAAAATAACTCTGTCGGGTGTGTATGGGTTGTGAGAGAGAGTGATCTTTTCTTGCAAGGCCTCCGACAAACAAAGGAGGGACCAATCACTAGCGAGGGGTCTCTCACTCTTCTGCAACACCTACAAACCCGAAGGAACTACATGATTTCTAACAGTCGTCTATTGGATCCGTTTTGTTTAATGTTTTGTTTGTTTGTTTGTTTGCTTAACGCCCAGCCGACCACGAAGGGCCATATCAGGGCGGTGCTGCTTTGACATATAACGTGCGCCACACACAAGACAGAAGTCGCAGCACAGGCTTCATGTCTCACCCAGTCACATTATTCTGACACCGGACCAACCAGTCCTAGCACTAACCCCATGATGCCAGACGACAGGCGGAGCAGCCACTAGATTGCCAATTTTAAAGTCTTAGGTATGACCCGGCCGGGGTTCGAACCCACGACCTCCCGATCACGAGGCGGACGCCTTACCACTAGGCCAACCGTGCCGGTCTGTTTAATGTTATATAAGTTCAAGGGTGAGAATAGGTGTTAACAAAAGCGTTTATTTCGACACATAAGATATTTCTTGTTTCAGAAAGTTGCAATTTAGGTCTCAAATTTTACATCTTTATTAAAGATGGAAAGTGGAAAAGCAGAGAACCTGGCAGGTTTTTATTGTTGTTTGCACACAGACATGTCGGATTTGGACGGTTAGGAGGACTTTTTAGAATATATGCACACATCTTTATCATTGATCTTTTTACATTTAGTCAAGTTTTGACTAAATGTTTTAACGTAGAGGGGGGAATCGAGACGAGGGTCGTGGTGTATGTGTGTGTGTGTCTGTGTGTGTGTGTGTGTGTGTGTGTGTGTGTGTGTGTGTGTGTGTGTATGTGTGTCTGTGTGTGTGTGTGTGTGTGTCTGTGTGTGTGTGTGTAGAGCGATTCAGAGAAAACTACTGAACCGATCTTCATGAAACTTGACATGAGAGATCCTGAGTATGGTATCTCCAGACTTGTTTTTCATTTTTTTGATAAATAGCTTTGATGACGTCATATCCGGCTTTTCGTGAAAATTGAGGCGGCAATGTCACGCTCTCATTTTTCAACCAATTTGGTTGAATTTTTGTAAAGTAATCTTCGACGAAGCCCGGACTTTGGTATTGCATTTCAGCTTGGAGGCTTAAAAATTATTTAATGAGTTTGCTCATTAAAGTTGTCATTAAAATCGATTTTTCGTAAACAGATTTAAAATTGATTGCATCGTATTTTTCATCTTATTCTGAATCTAAAAATATATACATGTCATGTTTACTCTTAAAATGTGATCACAATTAACGAAAATAGATTAATTAGTCTTACGATAAAAAAATTTAAGAAATCGATCCAAAAATGATTTCATCTTATTCTTTATCATTTCCTGATTCCGAAAACATATAGATATGATAGGTTGTATTCAAAACAAGCTCCGAAAATTAACAAGAATACACAAAAGCGCGCTTTCCTGTTTAGCACAATACGCTACCGCGCTATTCTGGCGTGTTAATTTCACTGCGTTTTGCACGTGGAAGGTGAGCGATTTCCTTCTCGCGGGGATTGACGAAGCTGTACTGTCTCGGTAAAAAACTACAGTGCGTTCAGTTTCATTCCGTGAGTTCGACAGCTTGACTAAATGTAGTAATTTCGCCTTACGCGACTTGTTTCTTCTTTGGAAGACAGGGAGGTGTCATGTACATAATTTTTGTTTGAGGGTTAATATAAATCTGAGCATCCAGCAATGCCACCTCTCCATGTTCTGTTTCCGACATAATCTAGGTGAAATCTGCTTCCTGTATGGACGGAGCCTTAGATCCATAAGCACGGATGCGCTCATCCCCCTATTGTTTGTTGCTTCTTTTTTTTTACTTTTTTTTTTTTTTTACTTTTTTCTTGGTCATAGTCTCAGATCCGTAAGTCAGGATGCATTTTGCCCCGATTTTTTCTGATATTTTTTTAATGACAGGTTTCTCGTCTCTCTTTTCCGCACTCGCGTGTTGAAATGCAATTTTGCACAACAGGGGGAAGGAAGCCAGAGCAAGCTCGTGTTATAACATGCATTCCTCTCCCCCGGGGCTGGTCTTTTGTAGGGCTCCCAAAACACGCAACCCTTGTATCAATTAGCAGATGGGCTGGCGTTGCAGCTGTCTCTCTTTCTGTTTCTGTCTATCTGTGAGTGTGACTGTGTCCATCTCTCTCTCTCTCTCTCTCTCTCTCTCTCTCTCTCTCTCTCTCTCTCTCTGTTCGTGCGTGCGTGCGTGCGTGCGTGTGTGCGTGCGTGCGTGTGTGCTTGTTTGCGTGCGTGCGTGCGTGCGTGCGTACGACCTCTTCTCCGTTACCGTCTCCATGTTATTTTCTCTAGCTCTCACACACCTTAATCCTTTCTTCCTTTTTTTCGCTTAAAGATTCGAGTCTTATCGAAAGAAACTCACATGACCGTTTAAAAAATGAATCGCTATTGTCAACACTACAAAAGAAATGAGAGTACCGGTAAGCCTATCATTACGAGTAACAGATTCTTGAAAAGGTCTTAACTTCTTCTTCTCGATCGCTCAGACAAGGTCAAAGGCAGAGATCGGTTTAGAGACTGAGCCTACTGAATTTTTAGCATTACGATTGCAAGTACCACAAAAGAAAACACAAAGGCTAAGATCAGCAAGAATGTTTCAGTCAATTCCAAGAAGAGTAGCTAAGCAAAAACGTCAAGTGCGATCAACTCTTCGGTTGCTGCTAATTAGGAAAGCCATCTTGAGAAAAAAAAAACATCACAACAAAATGGGTAAATCATTCGCCCTACCAAAGGGATAAGTCATTCACTACCATTATCATCATCATTAATAAAGTCCCTACCATATTTATCCCAATTTTTCACCACTTACCGTTTTATTCCAAAAAGAAAACCCCGAATGCCAACAAAATGAAGCTGTCTTCCAGCTCTTTATGAAGACAATCCGATTAGGTATTGATGCGCTCTTGTGCAATCATACGTAAGACATTGTGGTTGATAAATTACGCATGGACAGATCTCCATCCTTCTGGCTCGTGCAACGCAGCAAAATGAGAAAATGAAGGCGAAATCAATGCGTATCCTAGACTGTACAGATATAGAGATATTATGTACCTGTAGAAGTGTTGACCTTTGGGCCGAAGATTATTGCATCAGTGCCGAATAAGTCAAATTGTGACCCTCCACCACGAAATGAGTCGCATGTCACCTCGCGCGGTTCTGCGCTAGGCTTAATATAAGTCCGGGGAGTGTCTGGTAACAGTGTGAGGGTCACCTTAGTCACAGGCTTATAACTCAAACAGTGTTCGCTCTTTTCTAAAACGGTCTTCACCACTGGATAGAGCATAACAAACTCTTTAGGAAAATGTAAAAATATGAAAATCATGCAAAGGTGACATGCGACTCATTCCATGGTGGAGGGTCACAATTGTCATACAAAATGAGGAACTTAAGACGAAATCAATTAATGCGTAGCCTAGACTGTACAGTTAAAGGGATATTATTTACCTATAGGAGGGCTCATTATATCCAGAAGATTAGTGCAACAATGCCGAATAAGTCGAACTATCATGCAAAATGAGGAAATAACTCAGGCAATTAAGTTAATGCATGTCCAAGACTGTAACTTGTCAAAGCAATGTTGTTCACCGTCAAAGTGCTTCTGTTGGCAAAAGCACTGGAACAACGAAAGTTAATAATTGAAATGATCACAATTCAATGCCAATTCATCTTCACCTGTTTCCAAGCGATGAAGATGTTTACCCCCCCCCCCCCCCTTTTTTTTTTTACATTTAGTCAAGTTTTGACTAAATGTTTCAACGTTGAGGGGGAATCGAGACGAGGGTCGTGGTGTATGAGTGTGTGTGTGTCTGTCTGTGCGTGTGTGTGTGTGTGTAGAGCGATTCAGACCAAACTACTGGACTGATCTTTATGAAATTTGACATGAGAGTTCCTGGGAATGATATCCCCGGACGTTGTTTTCTTTTTTTCGATAAATACCTTTGATGACGTCATATCCGGCTTTTTGTAAAAGTTGTGGCGGCACTGTCACACCCTCATTTTTTATTCAAATTGATTGAAATTTTGGCCAAGCAATCTTCGACGAAGGCCGGACTTTGGTATTGCATTTCAGCTTGGTGGCTTAAAAGTTAATTAATGACTTTGTTCATTAAAAATCTGAAAATTGTAAAAAACAACATTTTTTTATAAAACGATCCAAATTTACGTTCATCTTATTCTTCATCATTTTCTGATTCCAGAAACATATAAATATGTTATATTTGGATTAAAAAAAAGCTCTGAAAATTTAAAAAAATTAAAAATTATGATCAAAATTAAATTTTCGAAATCAATTTAAATACACTTTCATCTTATTTCTTGTCGGTTCCTGATTCCAAAAACATATAGATATGATATGTTTGGATTAAAAACACGCTCAGAAAGTTAAAACGAAGAGAGCTAGAGTAAAGCGTGCTATGAAGCACAGCGCAACCGCTACCGTGCCAAACAGGCTCGTCACTTTCACTGCCTTTTGCACTAGCGGCGGACTACGTTCAATTGCATTCCGTGAGTTCCACAGCTTGACTAAATGTAGTAATTTCGCCTTACGCGACTTGTTTTTATATATTTTTTATGCTTTGTTTTTTTGTTTTTGTTTTTTATGTTTTTTTTGTAGGTTGCGGAGAAAAGAGACTCCGCGTTTAGCTTTCACGCTAACTAGCTAAATGGGTTAGTTTCAGAGTACGTTTCATGATAACGCCTGTCAAAGTACTTTGAACCAAATTATTTGTTTGCCGTTAACTCTCTATGGACAATAAAAACCGCTTTAATTTTCCCCCGACAAAGAGTTCAGGCCAACACACTGTAAAAGACTGAAGATACTCAGCGTTGAAAGTCCAGAGAATGGTGCACTTGCCTTTGGCGAGTGCTTCTCAAAATTTACTAGCCAGATAGAAAATGTTACAAGCCAAACCAAGAAGATTCATGACTCTTAACTAATTTTGAGGCTTGCATTTGATCATTGTACACCCCAGCGGTATGCATCTATTCTGATTTGTTTTTCACTGCCAAAAGATAAGCCGTGTTCAATTTGAGCTGAAGATCGACGCTGTCGGTTTGGTCTTTGTTTACTTTTTGCTTTTTGAACGCTGACTGAATTGAGGCCTGACCACCGACTTGTTTTCCTTGTCGTGAAAGTTGAGCATCACGTGCTGAAAATTAATGTGCTTCTTACCGTTGCTGTGATATTTTAGCGTTTCCTTTCTAAAATTGTCTGTGCCTGTCATAAAGTCAGATTTACTGGCGATAGATGGAGATTGTAAGTTAACTGCGCACGTCATCTTGTTTGTGCTTAAGTCGTACAAAAGCCATGAAAATTCCTTCTTCCATTTTGGAACAAAGGTTCGTTTTTGAAGACTTAGCTTTCTTCGGTAATTTTCAGCTGTCCGATTCGCCAGTCTTCGTCCGATTCATCGCTAAATGTTCGATCGAATGAATGTTTCGAGAGCGCGCACGTTGCGAAAGTGAAAAATGGAGATCTGAAAATGCACGAGTCACTTCGGCCGCGATACAATGTCGTTCGGAGGTATCGAATGTTTTTTTTAGAAAACTGTACTCGCCTTTAGCGAGAAGATGCAAATTTCTACTCACCAGGTACATTTTTCTACTCGCCATGTGAGTAAAACACTCGCCACTTTCAGGCCTATACTGAAGCAAACCCATGGTGTACTTACTACTATTGAGGCTGACTGACCGGCTATCTAATCATCTCAGAATTATTGACAGAATGATTAGTGCGCTCTAACGCTGTCATTCTCCGCTTGGGCGCTCACACAGGTAGCCACGCTCAAATAGTTGCCTAGCAACCAGCGACGCATGTTCTTCAAGGATTGACCTCTCTTGACAAAAATGACAAATTGCTTTTTAGTTTCGCCAGTCGACACAAACAAGTGAATGAAGTAAAAGACGAAAGGATGGAAAGAACATCGCAGAAGTCACACGTATACCGAGGACGAAGAACAAAACAAACAAACACATTAAATCCAAAAACAACAAGAAATTCCTCCGAGGTAGGAAAAACACCCCCGTCCTTACCATTCTCACTGCCACCAACTGAGAAGGTTATTTCCCTTTGACCATTAATATGTCCCTCTATAAGTCCTTGTAGAATCTTAATCCACTAATAACTCCCTAACCGTGTGTTTGACTGGTCCCAATTTTTGTAAGGACCGTCTCAGGAATGTATAGAACCTGTTCACCAAGTTTGGTGACGATCGGTCCGTTCATTCTTGAGATCTATATGCGAACACAAACACACAAACAAACAAACACATCGACCGAATCCTATACACACCCCTATACCGGGGGTGTAAAGAGACTGCCAACGTTCCAAAATTCAGAATTAAAAAACAAGAAAGGTAGATTGTTGGAACGTTTGTTATTGACAAAACAATACATTCACAGATATTTCTAACAATATTTGAATGAAAATATTGGAGTTGGGTCGAAATATCTGTGAATGTATTGTTTTGTCAATAAAAAACGTTTCAACAACCTAACTTTCTTGTATTTTGAAACAAACACATTAACTAAAATATTGACATGTATTATAATGCTTTTAGTTTTTGTTTTTGTTTGTTTGATTGTGCAAGACAAGACTCACTTGATGTAGTAGATCCTGCCATCGTGGTTGATCTTGGCCTCCCAGCCTTCCTCCAGCTCAGTGTTAATCCGCTGGACCACATTCTCCTGTCGCGCCATGGCAACCACGACCCTCCCTCCCTTAGTTTGGGGGTCACCTGAATCCTCCCGTACAGTAATCCACGGCACCGGACATCACTCCGATCCTCCGCTCGCAGAACTGAAGCACTTCACAGGTGTTAGCACTACTGCTTCTTTCTCGCTGACCAACACACACGGGTTGATTTTTTTACCACCACTATCAGTTCACTGATTAGGTTTGCTGGTCAGTTTTGTGGCTCAAACTCACTCAGCGAACGAAGAGTACGTTGGAATGGAATCTTCGTTACTATTATCACTGAATGAAAGACTGCACCCAACCGCAGTTCCTGGCTTTCGCGGGCTAACTGACTTTACGATACTTGGAAGATTCCAACTTATTGATCAGTACAGCTTCAGTATTTTATCAAACACAATTCACACTTTTGCGCTCTCTTACTGACTTGGCTACTATAGACTGCACACGTTTGCCATCTCTAAATAACGGACCTTCCGGATTCAGAGTTTACGCTCAAAACACTATAAAAGACATTTCACTGAGGTATCACCGTTGCTTCCCTGGCATTGAGGGATCCTGAACAGCGCGTGAGGTGTTTAGGGTTGGGCAGTGTTTATTTATAATGATTATTTGGCACTCCCTGGCAGTGCTGCTTTTACAAGACCCACAGGGAAATTCTTGCACTTCACAAGATTCACTTTTAGATGTTTTCGGCTCCAGGCAGTCTGCTCATCACTCTACCATGATCTTCAACTTCACAAAAGAAAACACACGTCTGGTTAACAACAGGAGCGTTCTGTGCGTTCTGCGCGACCGAAGTTATTTCACAACACAATATAATAAGTACGCTCAATTTACCTGGTCTTATCGCAAACTCCTACGGATATTCTGAGTAAATCCTCAAGGTTTATCAAAACAAGTGTACATAATTATGTCGTGCGTAAATTCTCAAGGTTCATCTAGGCCGGCAATCGTACATTTATGTCCTGAGTACATTCTCAAGGTGTATCAAGACAAGAACTTACACAGGTGTTCTGAGTAAATTCTCAAGCAATTGTCCGAGTCCTCCGGCGAAGGTTCAGCCTATTTGCCAAATTTACGGGTGTTATAAAATAAAATCTTTAACTATACCAATCCCGGCGGATGTGAAGAGATTTACCACTAAGACGCAAATGATTGCTTCACACCTGAAGGGCTGTGTCGCACCTACCTGAAGACGTGCGGGGGAAAAAAACGCACATCTTGACCGATCAATAAAGATGTGCAATGTAGCTGTCATAAATCAACTTGTTCTTGTCGTCTCCTATTCACAAGAAAACAACTTGCACACTAATGACTCCCTTTTCATCGTCTGTACTGCTTGGTTGTTTTTGAGTGTTTTCTCTTTTTTCTTCTCAAAAACAACTTGTGTGTTTATCTCAACGCTCACTGCCACCACACACAAACAATTAATAAATACATAGTTGATTTGATTTGCAATGCTCGTATGAGTCAGATTACTCACAGACTACTCCTGCTGTTCAAACGAGAAGAAACTTCCAATGTTTAAAAAAAGGAGAGTTCGTGAACACAACAAATGAAACATTCGGCTTCTCAATATTTAACCTACGTGCTAACTTTACACTCCGAGAAGCAATTTAGCGACAGTAATTGACATTGATGAAGCAAGTCAACTTCTTTCGGTTTCAACCGCATCATTCGGAATAGTCATTGGCTTTATTTCACGAACCCCGTCCTAAAACTCGCCATCATTTCAGGTCATTGACGGTGCAAACGTCACCCTCAAAGACAATCATACTTTCTTAGTTTGACAGCTTCCTAAAAAATCTCAGTTCTTTGTCGTCTGTTGTTTTAATGGAGATCGGCGTTTCAGCACTGCAATTTACAGCTGCAGAATTCTCGACTGGAAAAAAGCGGCTATTTTTCTAATCGATGCTTGCGCTCCAGGGCCTGGAAGACTTCAAGTCCCTCTGCTGGCAGTGGACACCATTGGCAGCGTTTGATCAGGACACTTTTCACGCGTGTAAAGGGCGCTTTTGCAAGCGACATCACGCGCGGCTGGATTGCGCAGGAGAGAGTGTTTGTCGTCTGCTACCATCTATCTCGCGTCGCCGAGACTAAGTCTCGTCGCAGCCGCGAGATTTATCTTGGCGATTCCCCTCGTCGCTCTGCAAGACAGAAACAAAACACAAAAATTGAAACCCGAGAGAAAATGGAGTAAAAATCAGAATGCGATTGGATCAGAGTTCGCCTTATTGCATTCCGACACCATCTGCAGAAAATTGGCAAGCAATCTCATTCGAGAAACGCACACAAAAAAACACAAGAGTATTTGAAACTGAGAACTTATGCCTGGGGTTCATATGCAGGCGGCGTTGTTTTATCATATGGAGGCAGATTTTAAAGAATCAAAAGACATGTAATGAACTTGTATTTATATATTCCCCCCCCCCCCCCCCCAAAAAAAAAGGTACAGAGCTATAGTATCTTGAGTAAAACAGAGAAAATGTTCATGAAGGTTGGCTAATAATCACTTGCGTGAAGATCAAATTGGTTCTCTTGTACGTATAGACAGTAGACATTTTCTACCGTAAAATACCCACAGGCCACATTTTCCTAAATATCGTGACTGAGGCATATATATCTTAACACAAAGAAAGAATAATACCAATTCCTAATCTTACATGCATGTGCGCACACTGGTACTACAGAAATCCAAACTATATCAAAGGCAACAGAAAAAAAATGGCCGTGCCTTCGTTTACTTATATCCGCGACTTATCATTGACTTATCCCCTGGAAATACTTCGGCTCACCATCTCAGATCTGGGCAGCCTTTTACACGGGATCAGAACATCCCTCCCAATGACCTGGACACACAGACAATCCACAGCCTGGCTGATTCCTGGGCAGAGTCACAATCTTTTGGTGAATTCATTTCTTAGGTTACCACCAGTGTCCGTAAATAATTAATTAATTAAACAACTTCCAACACTGCACAGAATGCTCCCAAATTGTTGATATTTGGTTGCCTTTATGTCCAAATAGAGGGATGGCCTTGACCCGTGTAAAAGCCTGGCCATATCTGAGATGTTGAGTCGATCTGGATTCACGGTTTGTTAGTTTGTTTGCCTAACGCCCAGCCGACCACGACAGAAGTCGCAGCACAGGCTTCATGTCTCACCCAGTCACATTATTCTGACACCGGACCAACCAGTCCTAGCACTAACCCCATAATGCCAGACGCCAGGCGGAGCAGCCACTAGATTGCCAATAGGTATGACCCGGCCGGGGTTCAAACCCACGACCTCCCGCTCACTGGGCGGACGCCTTACCACTAGGCCAACCGTGCCGGTGAATAAATCAATGATAATTAATCACGGAATAAGTCAATAAAAGCGCTGCCATTTCTTGAAGGAAAGGGAGATTAATTTTTAAAAGACCTTAACAACAACGCTTTCAAGGATAATTCCTGCGCAGCACCTTTATGTGGTTACAAAGATGTCGCGTCTTGATAATACAAAAGTTCTCTTGAAAATAGAAGAAGAAAACAATGAGTACGTGACTCTTTCTCTTTCGAATAATTCTGACTACTGAAAAGAAAAGGGCGCCTCTGCTTAGAATGTAGGTTTAGCATCATCCACAGTGCAATGAAGACAATGTCTTCTGGAAAAACAACAAGAGATTGTTCTCGTTTAAAGAGAAACTGAATTGGGGGAAACAATGAGAGCGACGCTCTCTGAATAACAAAATCTTTTTTTTCCCGAGACAATGCCGGCAAAGCAATAAGAAAGAAAGAAATGTAGAAAGAAGGAAACAAAGAAGAAACAAAAAGTATCTTCCAGACTGCCTCCTGCCTCTTAACTTTTCAGAAAACAACAAAGATAACGCTTCAAGGCACAATCCTTCACATGTTCTTTCTTTCTTTATTTGGTGTTTAACGTCGTTTTCAACCGTTCAAGGTTATATCGCGACGGGGGAAGATGGGATAGAGCCACTTGTCAATTGTTTCTTGTTCACAAAAGCACTAATCAACAAATTGCTCCAGGGGCTTGCAACGTAGTACAATATAATTACCTTACTGGGAGAATGCAAGTTTCCAGTACAAAGGACTTAACATTTCTTACATACTGCTTGACTAAAATCTTTACAAATATTGACTATATTCTATACAAGAAACACTTAACAAGGGTAAAAGGAGAAACAGAATCCGTTAGTCGCCTCTTACGACATGCTGGGGAGCATCGGGTAAATTCTTCCCCCTAACCCGCGGGGGGACCTTCACATGTAAAAGAGTTTGGCCCACTATCTTATCAAATCTGGACAGGAATGAACATGGGATAAGAACATTCCTCCACTTGGCCACAAACCAACATCAACAGCCTTGATGCTTCGAGTAAAGGTTGGGAATTTGTGTTGGAATTTATTTCACAAATTTCCACTAGTGTTGTTCAAGAAATTAGTTCATAAAAAATGTTCCACGCTGCACAGCCAGGGCATCCAGGATGTTGATTGTGGGGGTGTGTCCAAGAAGAGGGATGGTATTCTCCCAGATTTGAGATGGTGAACCGAACTGTTTTCATGGGAAGAACTGAGCCTTTAAAGAACAAGGGTGAACTACGCAGGCACGGCCTTTCCAAGAAGAGATAAAAACGGACACAAGGGTTGATGAGCACGTGAACCCAGTGACAGCACCATCTGCGCCCGCTGACTAAAACGTTGTGTATAGCTATCTCACGCCGCTTGCAAGCAGCCCCTTATGGGCAGAATATACCTGCGCAGTTTCAGCGGCACTGACGACGCACGGCCTATTATTTGTGCCGCGATAGGGATTATGACGAGAACTTGGCCTGTTTTCCTTTCATGCAACGCGTTGCGGGCTGGGATAAACTGCAGTGAGTCGTCGGTCCTACTGAAGTTACATATGTGAGCGGAGCCCCTCACTGACCGCTGCAATTGAAGGCAACAATGACCACTCGGTGGGTTTTGTGATTGTAATTGAATACAACAATATCAGACCTAAAACATGCACACGAGGAGGTCACAAAGAAAAATGGTCAAAAAGAAGAAAGGAAGAACGAGCTGCGCAGATGAAAACTGAAACCCGGCCGAACTCAAATCTGAAATGAGGGACGTGAACGAAGGATAACAAACACAACGATTATTCATCACAGCAAAAAGTTTTTTCGGTGAAGTTTAAAAGGTTAACAAGCCGACATTCATGACCGCCACTGCATGCATGTATAACACAGATGAAGCTATCCACAATACATGTCTTCCCGCTAGTGACCGAGAAACAAAATGCGCTGCGCATGTTTCTTTTAAATTCACAAAAACAAAGTGGCCATCAACGAGACGAACTCTGTGTAACTGCGAGTTCAAACTCGCACAATCTTATTTCTTTCCTTTCCGCTGACGTCACATGTCATCCATGACGTTGTGCGGCGTGATTTTAAAGTCCCTATACTGTCGTGAGGCAAGCCGCTGAAGCTACGACGCCGCTGAGGAGACTCTTGGGGAATGAGGGTCAACTCCGCGTGTGGATATATCGCCCACTGTCCGTGAATGATGGACGATACGGGATGTGAACAATGTTATTCGCCTTCATTAGTGACCAGCACTGCTCTTGTTTTTCCTTGAAAGATAAGTTCTGCTGGTCTCTGACATAATAAGCCAATATGAACCGCCATCATGTTAAGCTTTGTTATGTACTTACCAGGATCAACCGGCACGGTTGGCCTAGTGGTAAGGCGTCCGCCCCGTGATCGGGAGGTCGTGGGTTCGAACCCCGGCCGGGTCATACCCAAGACTTTAAAATTGGCAATCTAGTGGCTGCTCCGCCTGGCGTCTGGCATTATGGGGTTAGTGCTAGGACTGGTTGGTCCGGTGTCAGAATAACGTGACTGGGTGAGACATGAAGCCTGTGCTGCGACTTCTGTCTTGTGTGTGGCGCACGTTATATGTCAAAACAGCACCGCCCTGATATGGCCCTTCGTGGTCTTTCTTTCTTTATTTGGTGTTTAACGTCGTTTTCAACCACAAAGGTTATATCGCGACGGCCTTCGTGGTCGGCTGGACGTTAAGCAAACAACCAAACAAACTTACCAGGATTATGCTTGAGTTAGTAATCTTAAAAAACAAGTATTGTTTTTGTCATGATAAAAATGGAATACGGTTTTGTTTAAACCAATATGAACTGTAATCGAAATAAAGTCACAATCGATATAAACGACTTCATCATGTACGACACCACCTCCTTCCCTTGACAGCAGACAAGGCTGATGCGGCCAAATTCTGCCATTCTAGCACCAATAACGACAGGTTACCAACAGAAACGAAGACATGAGACCAACAGAAAACGACTTATGTATCAAACTAAAACGATTTCTGTTTCTGTCCTGTTTCCTTCAGCTAGCTGATCCTCGTTAGATTTCTTTTCTGTTTCTGTCCCGTTGCCTTGTAACTGAGAACTGTTCCTCTGATATTGATAGATTTCTTTTCTGTTTCTGTCCTGTTGCCTAGTAAATGAGAACTGTTCCTCTGATATTGATAACATCAATGTTAGATTTATTTTCTGTTTCTGTCCCGTTGCCTTCTGAGAACTGTTCCTCTGATATTGATAACATTAATGTTAGATTTCTTTTCTGTTTCTGTCCCGTTGCCTTGTAACTGAGAACTGTTCCTCTGATATTGATAACATCAATGTTAGATTTCTTTTCTGTTTCTGTCCCGTTGCCTTGTAACTGAGAACTGTTCCTCTGATTTTGATTATAATAACGTTACAATCATTTCTCTTTTGGTCCCGTTTGATTCTGCTAGATGTACCTCTGATTTTAATTGTTATTATAACGTAAGTAACCGCAACACGGTGGCCTAGTGGTAAGGCGTCCGCCCAGTGAGCGGGAGGTCGTGGGTTCGAACCCCGGCCGGGTCATACCTAAGACTTTAAAATTGGCAATCTAGTGGCTTCTCCGCCTGGCGTCTGGCATTATGGGGTTAGTGCTAGGACTTGTTGGTCCGGTGTCAGAATAATGTGACTGGGTGAGACATGAAGCCTGTGCTGCGACTTCTGTCTTGTGTGTGGCGCACGTTATATGTCAAAGCAGCACCGCCCTGATATGGCTCTTCGTGGTCGGCTGGGCGTTAAGCAAACAAACAAACAAATAACGTAAGTAAACACATTATCTGTGGATAAAACGTATGTGTGTATTAAAGATTCGTTTCCAGAGAACAAAATCAGTACAAAATTAAAGAAAAGAATGTCAACATGTCATGCTGAAGTCGCAATGAAAGAAAACAGTACAGGTATTTCCAACAAGTCAAATACTATTAGGACAAGCAAAGCAGAGAAGGTGTTCGACTCGTATTAAATAGCGCTGGTCTAAAACTGCAAGCATTTGGGGTTTCGGTTTTGAAAAGCAAAAGTTACAATATATTATTATTATTATTATTATATGAAGTCTTATATCGCGCGCGTATCTCCAGACTCGGACTCAAGGCGCAGGGATCTATTTATGCCGTGTGAGATGGATTTTTTTACACAATACATCACGCATTCACATCGACCAGCAGATCGCAGCCATTTCGGCGCATATCATACTTTTCACGGCCTATTATTCCAAGTCACACGGATATTTTGGTGGACATTTTTTATCTATGCCTATGCAATTTTGCCAGGAAAGACCCTTTTGTCAATCGTGGGATCTTTAACGTGCACACCCCAACGTAGTGTACACGAAGGGACCTCGGTTTTTCGTCTCATCTCATTATGAATCGCAATGAAGAGTAAAAAGTCTCTGGTATGAATCACAATAAACAGCAGTCTCTGGTCTGAAGCGCAATGAACTTTGGTGCTGATGCCAGCAAAGTCAGCTTTTTGCAGCCAGAAAATCAGACGCGGTCACTGCTCAGAGACAGACGGATTGACCTCACACAAACTGACCACACTTGCCCACGGCCACCAGATGTTATTCATCATCCTAACCACCTGCCGCCAGCCATCGGTCTTGCTGAGATCTCCATGACTCCTCGGAGAGTTCTAGAAGCCTTCCCTCGACCACCTCCGCACTTAGAGTTTTCTGACCGCTGATTCGGTTTACGACGTGCGGTATACTTTTCATTCGCACGGACGTTTTCCGTATGCTGATTTAGTGCACGACATTACTTTTGATTCGCATTAACATTTTCTGTCTGCTGATTTAGTGTACGACGTTACTTATCATTCGCACTAACATTTTCTGTCTGGTGATTTAGTGTACGACGTTACTTATCATTCGCACTCACATTTTCTGTCTGGTGATTTGGTGTTCGACGGTACTTTTGATTTGCACGAACATTTTTCTGACCAATGTTTCGGTTTAGGACAGTACTTTTGATTGGTTCTATTTTCTGTGGCCATGGTGTCATAAGCACTCACCCAATGTCTGCCAGAGTTTTCGATGACGTTCAGGAAAGCTTCCACCTTTGCAAATAAATATTTGTTCAAAATAAGTTTCTAAGCATTCAAAAAAACAAAAGGAATTGATTGATTGATTGATTGATTGATTGATTTTTTTATCCACTGATATCAAAGTTGCGTTTTAAAAATATTATTTGTACACCAAGTTACAATCGCGACTGTGTCATGAATTAGTTATTAAATGGATGCTTGAATAATGTTGGTGTATGTCGCAATTTTGCAGTTTGCTAAAAACCGAGCGTCGATATCTTTACCAAAAATCGTGAGCCACAATGTACTGTTCAACCCCATCCCCCACCCCACACCACCGTGCCCCACCCCACACCACCCCACCCCACCCTACCGTGCCCCACCCCACCGCCGATGTGAGGGCTTGAGAAAATCAATACAGTTTAAGTCTGATCGATGATAAACGCCGGACAAGGAGATCAAAGGGAGAAGGGTGTACGCCGGCCAACAGGAGACCAGGCCAAATTGTAGGGCAATGATCGTCACGCGATGGCAGCTCGTAGGATAGATAGGTGGGAGAGGGGAGAGGGAGAGGGAATGGGGAGGGAAAGGGGGAGGTAAAGGGGGAGAGGTGAGGAGTGACGACTACGTGAGTAGACCTCTGGAGTAGACTGACCCTTCACTGGCAAGTTGGTTGGGCTTGGGACAAGATTGGAAATAAGATTGTTGGTAGTACGAGGTGGGGAAATGGAGGGACTGAAGACGATTAGTGATGCTACAGAAGCGGGGGGAAAGGAAAGATGGTAGTTGTGATGAAGAAGAAAGTCCAAATCTGATAAAGGGACAAGTGGTGAAGAAATTGGACCTGAACGGCATGTTAACACATGTGAGTTGTTGTGTGAGAGAGAGAGAGAGAGAGAGAGAGAGAGAGAGAGAGCGATAGAGAGAGTGTATGTGTGTGTTTGTGTGTATGTGTAGGGGGATTGTGCGTGCGTGCGTGTGTGTGTGTGTGTGTGTGTGCGTGCGTGCGTGCGTGCGTGCGTGTGAGTGTGTGTGTGAGTGTGTGTGTGTGAGTGTATTGCGCAGGTCTTTATTCTGTGTGTCTTCTTGTATTTTCCTGTTTCTATAATAGGAGGGTCAAAACATTTGAATTGGCCAGAAATGATAGCCCGTAGAGAAATTGGCCTTTAATTTATTCTCTGACAACTTGAGTTAAAGAGAAAAACTAAATGTAAAAACGAACAAGATAAAGGAGCTTCAATTGGGCTTTGTTCACTGGTCGAAAAAAATACTTCAACGACAGCCATGCCAACAAAAGGGGGGACGGGGTGGGGGGGGGGGGGGTGAAGAAATTCGGAAAGAGACGAAAAGTTCTACGGAGAAATTGTACCGCTTTAAATGATAGATCCAAGAGGAATTACGTCAGGCTTGCTGAAAGAATCGACCAGGGAAACGCAGCCAGCATCTTGCAAGAGAACTTCACAGCCGTTTTAAAGAAAAGAATAGAAGAAGAGAAAAGAAAATCGCACTGCGATTCATTCGGAGAGAAAACACGTTGTCACAGAAAACGGGCAACACTGCTCGGCCGAGGAGAGATCCATCAAACTCAAAGCCCAGAGTTTTCTGAGACACATCACAGGAGAGAGACGCAAACTCTCCACATAAGATGATGACGGGCAGAGAGGCCCAGTGAGACTCACAAAAAGACAAAAACCGCCTTGCTGTTTCAAAGTGCAGCTATGAATTAGTCATTAGAGAGGAAGTGAGAGAAATTCTGCTGCTGCGCAGTAAGAAGAGAAACGGTGAAAATAAACGGCAGGCACTGAAAGGGATTATTGACCTCGCAGAAAACGGGAGGAAAATCGCAGAAAAACAGAGAAAAACCTGTGGTGGTAATAGAACTGTAAAGATGAAAGAGACATCAGAACTAGAGACGAATAACGACAAAACGGAGATGAGTTAAAATATTCAGAGAGAAAAAAAACCCAATAAATACATAAATAAATCAAACATATCCACACAAAAAACAAGTAAAGAAAAATAATTACAATGAAGAAGAAAAAAAATCCCAGTAAAATGAACCGACATCTTGAAAATATATCTTTTTACCTACAATGTAGATCTTGCGCATAAAGCTCGGATTTTCGTTGTTGGATTGTATCATCCAATTTCTCCGGCTAATTAAAAACAAGTCGCGTAAGGCGAAAATACAACATTTAGTCAAGCTCAGTCGAACTCACAGAATGAAACTGAACGCACTGCATTTTTTCATAATGACCGTAGTCCGCCGCTTGTGCAAAACGGAGTGAAACTGACGAGCCTGGTCAGCGCTGTAGTGGTTTCGCTGTGCTGCATAGCACGCTTTTCTGTACCTCTCTTCGTTTTAACTTTCTGAGCGTGTTTTTAATTCAAACATATCAATCTATATGTTTTTGGAATCAGGAACCGACAAGGAATAAGATGAAATTGGTTTTAAATCGATTTCGGAAATTTAATTTTGATCATAATTTTTATATTTTTAATTTTCAGAGCTTGTTTTTAATCCAAATATAACATATTTATATGTTTTTGGAATCAGAAAATGATGAAGAATAAGATGAAATTGTTTTTGGATCGTTTAATAAAAAATAATTTTAATTACAAGTTTCCGATTTTTAATGACCAAACTCACTCATTAGTTTTTAAGCCACCAAGCTGAAATGCAATACCAAACCCCGGCCTTCGTCGAAGATTGCTTTGCCAAAATTTCAATCAATTTGATTGAAAAATGAGGGTGTGACAGTGCCGCCTCAACTTTTACAAAAAGCCGGATATGACGTCATCAAAGGTATTTATCGGAAAAAAGGTCCAGGGATATCATTCCCAGGAACTCTCACGTCAAATTTCATAAAGATCGGTCCAGTAGTTTAGTCTGAATCGCTCTACACACACACACGCACAGACAGACAGACAGACACACACACACACACACATACACCACGACCCTCGTCTCGATTCCCCCTCTATGTTAAAACATTTAGTCAAAACTTGACTAAATGTAAAAAAGAAGATAAATCTCCAAAGGCCTTGAGAAAAAGTGAGAAGAAAAAAACAGCAAAAGCCGAACTTTGTTTTTCACATAAAGATGGATTTCATTCGGCACAAATATCCTCAGTGGTTTAAAATAAAATGCAAAATCTAGATTAGTCGAACAGCTGAACATATTTTGTCTTTTGACTTACATTTTTGCCCTCGACAAAGAAGTGATTTGAGGTGAACTACAAAACTTTTGTCTGTTTTCTTTCGCTCAACTCCCACGTCCTCTCATGTTTTGCAGGATTGCTCTTTTTACAATGCATGGTAAGGTTTTCTCCCGTCATATTCCGTTTTGCAAGGGATGCATGCTTGCATTTTCGTTTAACTGGATTGCATGATCATCCTTTTGGAGCGTATTATTTGAGGTTGTGCTTGCATGTACACACACGAAGGAGGAATAAAGCAATATGAGATATATATGCCCACAATTTGACCTGAAAGATAGGAAGTATCACCACCCTTAACCCACCAGGTGCCGCCGGGATTCGAACCTCGAACCTTCGAGCTTGAAAGCCGAAGTGCTAACCACTAAGCTATCGAGCACGTCATTTTTTGTGATTGAAACAGACGGGTCTTTATTGGCCCCAATAGAGAGAAACAAAACGTGTATATATCTGATCCATAATGTAGGTTTTTGTGCTGCTTTTTTTTTTTTAAAGAACACACCTTCTTGTGAAAACAGATCGGCCCATTATCTCAGATGTGGCCAGGCTTTTTACACAGGATAAGACTTGGTCATATAGCAAAACTCAACACCCTAATGCATGTTGCGGCAAGTGGGACATTTCCCAAGAATAATTTTCTTAAAAAGCCACAAGAGCACCCAGGATGTTCATGTTTGGTATATGACGGGCGCAGTGGCGTGGTGGTAAGACGTCGGCCTCCTAATCGGGAGGTCGTGAGTTCGAATCCCGGTCGCTGCCCCCTGGAGATTTTTCCGATCTCCCAGGTCAACTTATGTGCAGACCTGCTAGTGACTTAACCCCCTTCGTGTGTACACGCAAGCATAAGACCAAGTGCGCACGGTAAAGATCCTGTAATCCATGTCAGTTCGGTGGGTTATAGAAACACGAAAATACCCAGCATGCCTACTCAACGAAAGCGGAGTGAAGCTGACTATGCTCTCAGAGTATAGTGTGGGGAACCCAAATGGGCAAACAAGCTCACACGTAACCAGAAAATTCTGGAACGCTGAAGAAGAGAAGAAGGTATATGTCCAATGGGAGAGATGGCCTCACCCTATGAAAAAGCCTAGCTGAGAAGGTGAGCCGTACTGTTTTCACGAGTGTACCTTCAAAACACACCGCGAAAGTCGATTTGGTAGCAATACAAAAATTATGGCACAAATTCAACAGAGAGTGGTACGTGTGACAGAGGTGTAACTCTGTGTTATTTGAACTACTGGTGATGTGATTTGGTCACCAACAACAACATGTACATAAGCAGTCTGCTTGTTAACGTTCTTAATGTTGTTATTGTTTGTTGTTGTATCAAAGAAAATGAATATAACACGCTTAAAACAACAACAAAGCAACAACAACAACAACAACAACAACGACGACGACAACAACAACAACGACGACGACAACGACGACGACGACAACCCACTGCCTTCAGCTACACGGACATACAGAACAAATCGCTCACGTAATCATCAAAGAAACCAACATGCATGTTTGATGTGAATGACAGGCGCAGTGGCGTAGTGGATAAGACATCGGCCTCCTAATCGGAAGGTCGTGAGTTCAAATCTCGACCGCGGCCGACTGGTGGGTTAACGGTGCCGGTGGAGATGTTTCCGTTCTCCCAGTTCAACTTATGTGCAGCACAGACCTGCTTGTGTCTTATCCCCCGTCGTGTATACACGCAAGCACAAAACCAAGTACGCACGGAAAAGATCCTGTAATCCATGTCAAAGTTCGGTGGGTTATGGAAACACGAAAACACCCAGTATGCTTCCCCCGAAATCGGCGTATGCTGCCTGATTGGTGGGGTAAAAACGGTCGTACAAGTAAAAATCCACTTGCGCAAAAAACATGAGTGAACGTGGGAGCTTCAGCCCATGAACAAAGAAGAAGAAGATGTGAATAACATGCAGCCTGCTGCTATTGAGATGACTTGTCTTCGCTGATCATATTCCGTAGCCCCCCCCCCCCCCCCCCCCCATTCCTCTCCCGCTATGCCACTCTTTGAACCCCGATGCAAAGTAAGTATTGTCATCCGTACCAGCATATCAAACAACCCAAACAAATAAATAACTAGTTGGGTTCCCTTGTGATATTTTCTCTGCATGCTGCTTGTCGGACAAAGACAGTTGACCAGTCTCAAGGTTGTATGATCTTATATTTAGGCCAAAAAAAAATAGGTCTGTTTACGGTAACATAGGCCAAAAAAATAGGGTCGGTAGGTCGGGATTTTTTTGTTTTTTGTTTTTCCCCCCAAAACCTTATTTTTACGTTATTTTGCCAAAAAAACAAGATTTTTTTTTTTTTTTCCAAATGCCAAAAAAAAGTCTAGGGTCGCGCGAAAAAACTAGGGTCGGTCGGGTTACCGTAAACAGACCTATTTTTTTTTTTTTGGCCTTACACTTGTATATTTACATTAGCCTAGCCTTGCTGAGGCTGTCAGCAACACTCTGATTTTCCTGCTCAATAACAAGCAACACGAATATATAAACCAACACTTTAGGGGTTACGACAAGCATCAGCCTTTCTCGTACCTTCGTACAATACTGCCCAGAATCTGAGCAATATTTGAGTATGACGTCACAGGTCCGTGACCACGCCTACCCTCAAAAATGGCGTTTTTTGACGGCATGATTCACTTTCAACCGTCAAAACGGTGACTTAAACTGAATGATATTTTGCATTTTGTACACCAAAAAGTTTATTTGGTGTCTTACCTAACAAGGCATACAAATTTCGTTCAAATACGTCGCGCAGTCAGGCTGATCCAGCGACCACAATCCTGAAAAACGGTAAAAAATCCATCTTCATCTTATTCCTTGTCGGTTCCTGATTCCAAAAACATATAGATATAGATATGATATGTTTGGATTAAAAACACGCTCAGAAAGTTAAAACGAACTATGAAGCACAGCGCAACCGCTGCCGCGCCAAACAGGCTCGTCACTTTCACTGCTTTTTGCACTAGCGGCGGACTACGTTCAGTTTCATTCTGTGAGTTCCACAGCTTGACTAAATGTAGTAATTTCGCCTTACGCGACTTGTTTTGATTTCCGGTCATCGGGTCTGTGCATGCTGTCATCATTACACCCGAACTGACCACGAAATTAATAACTGTCAGCGGGCAATATCATTAATAATCGTCACTCACTATAACGGATTGCTCAATACACTCACGTCCCGTGCAAATCCCTCTCCAACGTAAAATGACTGTCAATAAGCAAGAAAGTGACATTACACTGACAAGAACGTATGTACACAAGTCTGGGTAAAAATAATGTCAAGGTCAAACGACACAGCTGCATTTATCAACATGTCAGTTGTGCTCAGAGGAAAAAATAAATGACTCTCCGTAATGTGATGAATCAAAGATATAATATGACGGGGGTCAATTTAGTGCTACATAGCAAGGCCGTGCAACTTACAAAGAAAAGCCTTTGCTGATTACATTCCAAGTGAATTCGACTTTACATGCCTTTCTATGTCCTTCTGTTTGTGTGTGTGGGGGGGGGAGGGGGGTTGGTGTGTGTATGTGTGTTTGTGCATGCGTACGTGCGCGCGAGCGTGTGTGTGTGTGAAGTGCGTGCGTGCGTGTGTTTGCATGTGCGTGTGCGCGCGCGTGCGTTTGTATGTGCGTGTGCGCGCGCGTGTGTGTGTGCATCAATCAATACACAAATAGCCGCTTCTATACCTATTGTAAGCTAAAGCCGAACCGGCCCAAACACCTACACACACCGAAACACACACACACACACACACACACGCGCGCACACGCGCACACACATATATTCGCACCATTCGCACAAACGCCTTCAGATCCTCTTCTCAACTCTCCTACTCGCCCCTCCCCTTTCAAGTTTGCCAACCTTCCAATATTCCTTCAACCAAATCAATCACGCATTCCACAAATTCATACCGAATATTCTGTTTAGCAAGCTCTCCAAAAGGGAGTTTCCATAGTTTGTTGAAGGCCTCTCGAGATCTTTCGGTACACACGAAAGCTTCGGAGTTGAAACGCTTACAAACACGCATAGCAGAAAATAACAACTTGTCAAAGCATATGTTCTACCTTCCTGCGGAATCTGTCCTTTTTATTTTTGTCGCCTGTAAAAATAAAACCCCGTAAAACTAATCCAAAACAAATTCACTGCAAACACGTTCGAATATCAAGACTAATAAAATTAAACGTTCCAGTAATAAGTCTCCTTTCGTTTATTTTTATTTTGACCCACGATACTAAACTAAACCTCATTCATTACTATAGTTCATGTTCATAGTAACATCCGCTCCTGCCCGTACGTGCTCCCACGTCCCAACCACGCGCCTTTTTACATTTAGTCAAGTTTTGACTAAATGTTTTAACATAGAGGGGGAATCGAGACGAGGGTCGTGGTGTATGTGTGTGTGTGTGTGTGTGTGTGTGTGTGTGTGTGTGTGTGTGTGTGTGTGTGTGTGTGTGTGTGTGTGTGTGTGTGTGTGTGTGTGTGTGCGTGTGTGTGTGTGTAGAGCGATTCAGAGTAAACTACTGGACCGATCTTTATGAAATTTGACATGAGAGTTTCTGGGTATGATATCCCCAGATTTTTTATTTTTTTATAAATGTCTTTTATGACGTCATATCCGGCTTTTTGTAAAAGTTGTGGCGGCACTGTCACACCTTCATTTTTCAATCAAATTGATTGACATTTTGGCCAAGCAATCTTCGACGAAGGCCGGACTTCGGTATTGCATTTCAGCATGGAGGCTTAAAAATTAATTGATGACTTTGGAAATTGTAATTAAAATTATTTTTTTTATAAAACGATCCAAAATTATTTTTATTTTATTCTTCATGTTCTGATTCCAAAAACATATAAATATGTTATATTCGGATTAAAAACAAGCTCTGAAAATTAAAAATATAAAAATTATGATTAAAATTAAATTTCCAAAATCGTTTTAAAAACAATTTATCTTATTCCTTGTCGGTTCCTGATTCCAAAAACATATATAGATTATAAGATATGATATGTTTGGATTAAAAACACGCTCAGAAAGTTAAAACGAAGAGAGGTACAGTAAAGCGTGCTATGCAGCACAGCGCAACCGCTACCGCGCTAAACAGGCTCGTCACTTTCACTGCCTTTTGCATTAGCGGCGGACTACGGTCATTGTGAAAAAATGCAGTGCGTTCAGTTTCAATCTGTGAGTTCCACAGCTTGACTAAATGTAGTAATTTCGCCTTACGCGACTTGTTCTTTGTATGGGGACCTGTTTACATTGACACAGTCCATGAGTTTTCTTCGGAGCCAGTCGAGCGTGTTGTCTTTCCTAAACGCACCATTCAAGGCGGAACATCTATACTGTTCAAAAAAAGAAACGCATAGCTTGTAATATTTGGTTAATTTAGTTATATGGCTACAAGGATATCCACCAAACTGCAGAAAATGTTTATCTGGTCGTCGACCTTTCGTCCATTGCCACAAGTGAGCTCTGCACGTGACGCATGCGTTATCAGTGGCTACAATGTCAAAATTGCTCATTTGGCATGACCACTCGTCATGCTTCAGTGTAATCTCGTGAAACTCGGGGAATATTGAGCTCTCACCATGTCTTCCAAAACCCATAAAAGCGGATTGTTCGCCACAAAGAAATCAGACGACAATTCAGCGACGAAAGATGGCCCGATTGAGCAGAGAAGACCGCCAAATTGCATTGGGTCGTTTACAAGCAGGCCAAAGTCAAAGTGCAATCGCCAGGCACTTCCACGTGTCCCAGAGCACCATCAGTAGACTGTGGGTCAGGTTTCAAGCCACTGGCTCCGTTGCTGACTTGCCACGAGCGGGAAGACCAAGGGCGACAACTGCTGCTCACGACCGCTTCATACGGCTCCGCCACCTCCGGAATCGTTTCCTGTCGGCCTCATCTTCTGTCCAGGCTCTCCCCGGGCCACACCGATTATTGGACCAGACCGTGCGGAACCGCCTGCATGAAGCTGGTTTGAGAGCTCGCAGACCTCACAGAGGAGCTGTCCTCACCCGCCGCCATCGCCAGAACCGAGTGCAGTGGGGCAACCAGCACCTTCGCTGGACCGTCCGGAATCACTGGAGACACGTGTGGTTCAGCGACGAGTCCTACTTCCTGCTCCAGCGACATGATGGTCGGAGGAGGGTCTACCGGAGAGTAAACGAACGTTACGCGCCCAACTGTGTGGATGAGGCACCCGTTCATGGTGGTGGAGGCGTCATGGTGTGGGGGGCGATCAATACCGCTGGAAGGAGCACCCTGGTGCACGTCCAAGGGCGCATAACTGCCCAGCGATACGTGGAGGAAATTCTGCGCCCACACGCCCTTCCTCTTCTGGCTGACCAGGATGCCATATTCCAGCAGGACAACGCTCGCCTGCACACAGCACGACTCACCACCCAGTTCCTCACCGACCACCATGTCCAGGTGCTTCCCTGGCCATCCATGTCGCCAGACATGAACCCGATAGAACACCTCTGGGATGAATTGGACAGACGTGTGCGCAGGCGAGAAGAAGCGCCGGCAAATCACCGCGATCTATTGCAGGCACTTCAGGAGGTGTGGGATACCATCCCACAGCAAGATATCCGGCGTCTGATCCAGTCCATGCCCAGAAGGTGCCGGGCAGTTGTTGCTGCTCAAGGCAGTCACACCCCCTACTGACTTGACAGCCTCGGCACCCAATCGTATTGATTGACTGATTGATTTGAAGATGCAAATGAACTGTGTGTGCATTCAACTGTGTCCATACCAAATTTCAAACAAATAATCTAAATATTGGATTTTCTGTTAATTTTTTCGAAAAATAAAACAAATTTGGCAAGTAGCAACTATGCGTTTCTTTTTTTGAACAGTATATGTGCGGCTCTCCTTCCATGGGGGAAACCCATGTCCCCTCTGCGGCGCCTTCTTCCGATGCTTCTTTTTGCCTCTGTAGTTTTGGTTAAACCGAAGAGCGTGTTCTTTGTACAAAAGGACTAATTAAGTCCCTCGTAACAATACTCTCTCTCTCTCTCTCTCTCTCTCTCTCTCTCTCTCTCTCTCTCTCTCTCTCTCTCTCTCTCTCTTTCTCTCTCTCTCTCTCTCTCTCTCTCTCTCTCTCTCTCTCTCTCTCTCTCTCTCTCTCTCTCTCTCTCTCTCTCTCTCTCTCTCTCTCTCTCTCTCTCTCTCTCTCTCTCTCTCTCTCTCTCTCTCTCTCTCTCTCTCTCTCTCTCTCTCTCTCTCTCTCTCTCTCTCTCTCTCTCTCTCTCTCTCTCTCTCTCTCTCTCTCTCTCTCTCTCTCTCTCTCTCTCTCTCTCTCTCTCTCTCTCTCTCTCTCTCTCTCTCTCTCTCTCTCTCTCTCTCTCTCTCTCTCTCTCCTCTCTCTCTCTCTCTCTCTCTCTCTCTCTCTCTCTCTCTCTCTCTCTCTCTCTCTCTCTCTCTCTCTCTCTCTCTCTCTCTCTCTCTCTCTCTCTCTCTCTCTCTCTCTCTCTCTCTCTCTCTCTCTCTCTCTCTCTCTCTCTCTCTCTCTCTCTCTCTCTCTCTCTCTCTCTCTCTCTCTCTCTCTCTCTCTCTCTCTCTCTCTCTCTCTCTCTCTCTCTCTCTCTCTCTCTCTCTCTCTCTCTCTCTCTCTCTCTCTCTCTCTCACAAGTTGAAGCTTAAACAGACCCTTTGCAACGTGTAGGCTCTCCTCCTCTCTTCTTACGAAGAACGCGATTTCACATACACACACGTACACACACACACACATACACACACACACACACACACACAATGAAAGACAAACAAGTACGCAGTCAGGCAGATAAACAGGTAGACGGACAGAAAAACAGTAAAAGAGAGACATGCAGACAGACAGACAGAGGATGTGTAACTCCGACAAAAAGAAACAAGGGAGAGTTAGATAGAAGAAAATAGAGAGACTCTTCCTGCAAAGTGCAAACCAAACAAGTAAGAAAAAGAAAAGAAAATTAAAAATGACAAATGTCCGTTTGATAAAATTGCTTGCAGAATTACTGCATTAAAAATACAGCTGCGGAATAGAAAAAGCAAAAACCTACGACTTCTTGTGTTTCAATCAACGTCAGTACACCGATGAGGTTTTCTCATAAGAACTGTTGTTTGCGTTCCATTATATTCCTAGATATATGATCACACAGAAGCAAAGAAAAATGATTTAAAGGCATAGTCCATCCCGTATAAACAAGTCAGCTTTGTTTGTTTGTTTGTTTGTTTGCTTAACGCCCAGCCGACCACGAACGGCCATATCAGGACGGTGCTGCTTTGACATTTAACGTGCGCCACACACAAGACAGAAGTCGCAGCACAGGCTTCATGTCTCACCCAGTCACATTATTCTGACACCGGACCAACCAGTCCTAGCACTAACCCCATAATGCCAGACGCCAGGCGGAGCAGCCACTAGATTGCCAATTTTAAAGTCTTAGGTATGACCCGGCCGGGGTTCGAACCCACGACCTCCCGATCACGGGGCGGACGCCTTACCACTAGGCCAACCGTGCCGGTAACAAGTCAGCTCACCGCACGAGTTCTGGCTGGGCTTTTACATGGGATAAGACCATCCCTCAACTTGGACACATACCTACATTCAATATCCTGATAGCTGACTTTGCAGAGTGGGATTTTCAGGATGAATTTCGCAGATTGCCACCGGTGTCCGTCAAGAAATCATTTCACCAAAAAAATCCAATTCTGCACAAGTGGTCGGATGGCCTTATCCCATAGAAAAGTCTTGACAAATCTGAGAGTGTGACCCGAATAGTTCATGTGGGGATAGACAGTGCCTTTAAAATAAAAGAGATTAAAAAGAAGAAAAAAGAGCAGAGCAAATTAATCGTGTTGTGTGACATATAATATGTGCTTAATCAAATCTCAACATACGAAAGAGCTAAAAAAAAAAAATGAACATGAAAATGAAAGTGCAACAAAATTAATATCAGTTAAAAAGCTTAATTTTCATTGCAGCACACAGAACAAATAAAGAAAGGCCGTATGTGGCTTAATGAGAAAAAAAACACTCAACATTTATTCTTTGTATCGGAGTGGAAAACAAAACGACATAAAACAATACAGTAAAACACAATAATACAAACGGCAAGGTACCACAATAAGCAACATAACACAAACCTGCTCCGACTTCCATCAGGCTACATTACGTGCAATACAGGCAATTGAGGCAAAGACGCAAAACAAACCAAAACAAAAACCGATCCTGCATGTTACAAGTACACGTCCTCTTCCTCAAAGCAAAACAAAACAAAACAACAAGTGTAAAGTGCCCTAGAAACATGTCCCTGAGGCCTCAAGACCCTTGCAGACAACGACGAGAAAGAAAAAAAGAGAAAAAATCAAGAGCCCTTCTAGAACAGCGATCATTACCCGATACCCTGCAATGCGCTCCTGTTCCTGTCCATACGGCCTTCTTTCCTTTTCCCACTAGCAGGACGTACATGCACACGAATACAATACGAATCCGATATATCTCTATACGCACAAGAAAAAGTTCGATCGACAGCGTTATCGTTCTTTCATTTTTATTCTCCAGAACTAGGTGACATTTCGGGTCATGAAATTTCAGCCATTTTAATGCCTATACCAGAAATGTCAAGTAATGAATAGGGGGTCGAAACTTCATGGATTTCTGTCATTAACACTGAAGTTTTAAGAAACGTAATCAAATAATGTTTTTGAAATTGAAGATAACTCTAAATTTTGTCAGCATCTCTGGTTGCCCGTGCTTTGCAATGTTTGCAATTAATTTATGGAGCCCAAACAATTAGTCGGTGCGGGTATTCCTATTTCTTTCATTGTAGACCAAGGAAACGTTTGTGAACGGCATTTATTACTTTAATCAAAACCTATGGCAAAAGTTTCTCATTTAAAAATAAGAGTATATATCTTTCAAAACCAGGCTTCCGCTAGTACCGATCTCTGGCGAATGACCAATTTCGTGCACAAAGTCAATGCGAATACCACACGAACTGATCTGTTCGGATCAGTTGAGAATGCGTTCGTTCTCGGAAGCTAGTTTGTATTCGTTTTGGGACTTTTCCGAAATATGATGTAAATTGCATTATTTTCGCTCCACTTCTAACAGAAAGAAGGGGCGAAGATAACAGTTGTCGAATGCAAAACGTCGCGGAGAAATGGAAACACTCATTCTGAACTGTTCGCATGGAAAGTCGAATGTCATGACCGAATCGTATCGTATTTATACAATTATACAGTACTCATTTTGTATTTGTGTAAAAGGAGACCCAGCCTAATCCTGACACTTTACCGACTGAACGGATGTCACTGCGCAATTTCTTGTCCATTGTCAACCGTTGAAACGTTTCATTACACAGATCACTGTTGTCGAGGCAAGGCTTGTTGGGGTG
Organism: Littorina saxatilis; assembly: GCF_037325665.1. Taxonomy (NCBI): domain Eukaryota; kingdom Metazoa; phylum Mollusca; class Gastropoda; order Littorinimorpha; family Littorinidae; genus Littorina; species Littorina saxatilis. The sequence goes on from NC_090250.1 coordinate 40,500,444, forward strand.
ATCGATACTTGGTTTCCTGTTTCATTCTCTATTTCCAATTCACGAACGGTTTAACGCTTATGCGTAAGTGTATATGAGTATGCTTGAGTTGTTAATGCGAAAGATTGTGTATGAGTGCGCCTTGAGTCGCCTTGTGGTGAGACTGATATGTGCGCGTTGTAAATTCTCGTATTATTATTATTATTATTATTAAAGGCACTCTCCTTCTCGAGAAACAGTTCGGCTCACCATCTCAGAACTGGCATTGACATTACAGAGGATAATATCTCCATTGACATTACAGAGGATAATATCTCCATTGACATTACAGAGGATAATATCTCCATTGACATTACAGAGGATAATATCTCCATTGACATTACAGAGGATAATATCTCCACTTAAGCACATATCAAAAACAAGCACCCGACTGCTTACTTTAGGGAGTTGACATTTTTTGATGAATTAATTTCTTAAAAACCCACTGGTACCATCACATTTATTTACAAAATCAATTCATTAAAAAAATTCCAATGTGCACAGAGAGCACCCAGGCTGTACATTGTTGGTATGTGACCAAGTGGAGGGATGGTCTTATCCCATGTAAAAGCCAGGCTGTACATTGTTGGTATGTGACCAAGTGGAGGGATGGTCTTATCCCATGTAGCACCCAGGCTGTACATTGTTGGTATGTGACCAGGTGGAGGGATGGTCTTATCCCGTGTAACACTCAGGCTGTACATTGTTGGTATGTGACCAGGTGGAGGGATGGTCTTATCCCATGTAGCACCCAGGCTGTGCATTGTTGGTATGTGACCAAGTGGAGGGATGGTCTTATCCCATGTAACACCCAGGCTGTACATTGTTGGTATGTGACCAAGTGGAGGGATGGTCTTATCCCAGGCTGTACATTGTTGGTATGTGACCAAGTGGAGGGATGGTCTTATCCCATGTAACAACCAGGCTGTACATTGTTGGTATGTGACCAAGTGGAGGGATGGTCTTATCCCAGGCTGTGCATTGTTGGTATGTGACCAAGTGGAGGGATGGTCTTATCCCATGTAACACCCAGGCTGTACATTGTTGGTATGTGACCAAGTGGAGGGATGGTCTTATCCCATGTAAAAGCCATGGCCAGATCTGAGACGGTGAGCAGAACGGTGTACACGGGAAGGAGTGTGCCTTTAAAGGTACGTTCCATCTCATGTAACCGATCATCAAAGTGTCAGCCCCCTCACACCCCTCTGGGCTTTTACATGGCATGAAACAAAATACAGCTTTCAAACAGATAGGCCTACCGTAACATTATTCTACGGCCTGGCCGAGTTGGAGTTTGTTGGCTGAATTAATTTCGCAACAGACACCAGTGTCACTGAATAAGATCATGCAGATAAGACCCACGCCACCCACCCGTTTAACTATCACTGCATCTATCTGTATTACCTACACACGCTCCTTTTTGCATTACAGATCAGTGAGGATAAAGGACAATGGCAAAATGTGCACAACGAAACTAATACTTATGCATTCAATGCACACAAAAGCGCAGGTAACAAAACATGCCGTGCATACATTCATACAACAAGCACTCAGCGATCCAAACAACATGAAACAAGTCGCGTAAGGCGAAATTACAACATTTAGTCAAGCTGTCGAACTAACAGAATGAAACTGAACTCACTGCATTTTTACAGCAAGAGCGTATACTCGTAGCATCGTCAGTCCACCGCTCGATGCAATGGCAGTGAAATTGACAAGAAGAGCGGGGTAGTAGTTGCGCTGAGAAGGATAGCACGCTTTTCTTTATCTCTATTCTTTTTAACTTTCTGAGCGTGTTTTTAATCCAAACATATCACATCTATATGTTTTTTGAATCAGGAACCCACAAGGAATAAGATGAAATTGTTTTTAAATCGATTTCGGAAATTTTATTTTAATAATAATTTTTGTATTTTTCATTTTCAGAGCTTGTTTTTTATCCAAATATAACATATTTATATGTTTCTGGAATCAGAACATGATGAAGAATAAGATAAACGTAAATTTGGATCGTTATAAAAACAAATTTTCTTTTTTACAATTTTCAGATTTTTAATGACCAAAGTCATCAATTAATTTTTAAGCCACCAAGCTGAAATGCAATACCGAAGTCCGGCCTTCGTCGAAGATTGCTGGGCCAAAATTTCAATCAATTTGATTGAAAAATGAGGGTGTGACAGTGCCGCCTCAACTTTTACAAAAAGCCGGATATGACGTCATCAAAGATATTTATCGAAAAAAAGAAAAAAACGTCCGGGGATATCATTCCCAGGAACTCTCACGTCAAATTTCATAAAGATCGGTCCAGTAGTTTGGTCTGAATCGCTCTACACACACACACACACACACAGACAGACACACACACACACACACACACACACACACACACACACACACATACACCACGACCCTCGTCTCGATTCCCCCCTCTACGTTAAAATATTTAGTCAAAACTTGACTAAATATAAAAAGGGAGGGTTATGTTGGTCCCCAGTTCAGAGACATCCTGCTTGCTGCCGCGCGGGCAGAGAAAATTTTCCCTCTTTATCTTCACCGCGCTGGTAGCCAAACCCCTCAGGCGGAGGTGTTTTCAGCCAGGCCAGACACAGGTTGTCTCGGAGGTGAGAGGGTACAAATGAAGTCTACAACGAGAGTCCTCCCAACACAACGACGAGTATTCAAGAACAGCAACAGGCAACCACTCCATATCTTGTAATAAATTGCGAGCACAGCGGTATACACCCGTCTCCGCATTGCAAGGGGCGGGTGGTTTCTGCCTTCATTCAACACCTACAGTCTTTCGTTCGCCCCACATTTTATGAAGTCTGCTGGCTGTGCTAAATCTACACTGGGTGAAAAGGGTCATGCATACATACAACTCCTTAGAGAGTTCGACATTGTTACAAGCCGAGGAGAGTTTTCTCTCGATTTCGCGTCGAGCAATAGGAAGGTTTGATCGTGATACTGGTTGCGAGTCAAAGAGGGGTCATACTATAGTACTAGCGCTCGGTGTATGCTGACTGGTGATTTATTTATATTATGTACGTCACCAGGCATAAGTAACCAAAAAAAATATGACGGAAACCCGGCTTTAGATATTATCTCAGAATATCAAAAATTATCCTGAACACTTATCACGCTTTTTTTTTTTTAACCTGTTTTCACAACTGAACTGGGAAGAAACTACACCTGCGAAAAAAACATGCGTGTTGGCTTCGATACAGGTTAGTGAACATCAAAAGCAATTTCATCGTATTTGTACCACCTTTACAGAATAAGTAAAGACAAGTTCTGTCTCTACCCCCCCTCCCCTCCCGCACCCTAATCTCTCTCTCTCTCTATCTCTCTCTTTCTCTCTCTCTCTCACACCCCCACCCCCACCACCTATCTATCTCTCACACACACGCCCGTACACACGCATGCTCTCTGTCTGTCTCTGTCTCTGTCTCTGTCTCTCTCTCTCTCTCTCTCTCTCTCTCTCTCTCTCTCTCTCTGTGTCTCTCTCTCTCTCTCTCTCTCTCTCTCTCGTGTACTTGACCCCGAAAAGAATACTGACAATAAATACACTAATATTGAGTCACACAAGTAAAGGACTGTTGAAACAAACAAGGCAAAACGACCACTCAGTCTCACAAAAAGTAATCGAAGCTGGAAAATAAATAAAAAAGCTCAAGCAATTCAGCAAAACTCAGTAGACAGTAGTAGACCCTCGAAACAGAAATAACGAACCAATCATCGGAGAGGGACTAACACACAGTCACTGATGGAACGACTCATCACATTACCACGACGGTCAATTAGCTAATGAGTCTCTTCCGCTCAGTCAAAGTACACCGGCTAATCGCGCGGGGCAGTGAATGGCTGGTATCGTTCTCACGATGGTGATAAAGGATGGTCAATGTTAGCAATAATGAGAAACAATTAGCATGATCATACAATGAAACGGGCCTTTGCCCTGGCCCTGTCTGTGAGGTTATATAACTGCCAGCAAATCTGCTGCTCATAGACGATCTGTTAACCCCTTGACTGCCTTAGGACGGGTATACCCGTCCTGCACTTGTGCATTATTTCCATGATTAGACACTAAAAACAGATTCTTGGTTGAATTTCCTTTAAAAATAACATAGGTTTTACTTTCCTACCTACTGCCAGTTTGGAGCTAGAATTTTTTGTGAATTATTACACCCCGAACTCCCATATACCCTGGCAGTCAGGAAGTTTTGATTGGCAGCGAAATGCCATTTGCCCTTCTGAGGTTACAGAACTACATGGACATCTGATGCAGCGTCCGATCGCTGTTTGTCTTGATAGGTAGATTACTGTTGTGTAAGCTCGCTGTAACCCATAGCACACAATTGCTACTAATGGAATAGGAGATGCCCACTTCTCCTTATTACCTCGACTGCTCGCTCATATTGCATGCCAAGACTGTTTACATCTTATTTTGTCTTGTCTTGTCTTGTCTTGTCTTGTCTTGTTAGTAACTGATCTCATCTAGTCTTACCTTATCTGGTGTGGTTAAGCTAAGCTCAAAATAAGGCCTTATTTCTCGAAAATAAGGGCTTATTTCCAAAAATAAGGCCTTATTTTGAAAATAAGGGCTTATTTTTTTAATGCCTTATTTTTGGGATTTTTGACCCATTGTGCCAAGGATATTCGTCATAATCCACATCGCAGCATATATAATAGGCAGTGCGTCGTCTGTACCGCTGAAACTGCGCAGGTATATTCTGCCCCTAAGGGTCAACTCGAGGCCGGGTGCCGTTGATGCAGTACACTGACCGCATGGCCCTTCTTTTCCTCTTCTTTTCCCATCGATCCAATATATATCTATATCTATATATATATATACGACTTGTGTCTGTCTGTCTGTGTGTCTGTGTGTGTGTGTGTTCGCGATGCACGGCCAAAGTTCTCGATGGATCTGCTTCAAATTTGGTGGGCATATTCAGGTAGACCCCGGACACAACCTGGTCGATGAGAATTTTCAACACGTGCTCTCAGCGCGCAGCGCTGAACCGATTTTGGTTTTTCTGTTCATCTTCCCAGATCCATTCCCAGTATCTCTTCCTTATCTTCTCCAGTGTTTTGCGTTTATCTCCCTTCCTTCGTGTGGCGTCAATCCATATTCCCGTTACTATTTTTAGAAGGTCACTGTCCACAACGCTTTCATCCCGGCGAAGCCGGATATTCCCGTTACTATTTTTAGAAGGTCACTGTCCACAACGCTTTCATCCCGGCGAAGCCGGGTATTCCCCTACTTCTTCCCGCTGGTATTCGGCTCTACTTCTTCCCGGCAAAGCCAGGTATCATTCGGCTCTACTTCTTCCCGGCGAAGCCGGGTACAATAGAGCCGAATACCCGGCTTCGCCGGGTGCCGGGAAGAAGTAGGGGAATACCCGGCTTCGCCGGGATGAAAGCGTTGTGGACAGTGACCTTCTAAAAATAGTAACGGGAATATCCGGCTTCGCCGGGATGAAAGCGTTGTGGACAGTGACCTTCTAAAAAATATATATAATTATGTCTTTTTTTGACCACTGGCACTGCAGTCTGTCCACCAATTCCATTGATCCTTCCGTTCGCGCACACATAAGAAAAACCGTAGGTCTACCTGATCCTGCAATCACCTCATCCATATTGACTGTGGTAATTTACTCAGCATTGGTTCTCGCTGTGTACCTTGCAAGTAGTGACGATGGTTTTTTTCTTGTTATTGTTCAAGCGCTCGTATTATTTAAAAATAGTTACTGCTTTTTTTGTTCTGTTATATTTCAAGCACTCAAAATATTTTAAACAAGATTTAAACTTTTCAAAAAGTTGGTTGAGAACAAAACAGATAATAAGATCAATACTTTCAATATAACCACGTTTTCATCGATTCCCCCCCCCCCCCCCCCTTTAATCTCCCTTTTTCTTGCCCCCCCCCCCCCCCCCTTCCTCTCAAATCCCTATCCGCTCCGCCCCCTATTAGGTTCTTTTTATTCTGTTGTTTGTGTTTTTCTCACTCTACAACGCCGTACGTAGTTTTATTTTCCACTGAGAATAATTATTCGGTTAGTGTACAGAAGCAGTACCCGATGTTGCTGCTCAGGAAACACATTCCTAGCCACCTCGTTCCTTGCGTGCTGGGAGCCCGAGCCATGCAGTGCGCCGGGTATTATCCGGAATAAGCCTACCCGGCTCCTATCTTTGTTTTTCCGTTAATCAATTACGTCGCCGTCAATTCGGGTACACACACCCCCCCCCCCCCCACCTCCCGATCTCACGCAGCGGCACCCCGGCTACAACCACCCCCCCCCCCCCCCCCTAGCTCTCTACAACTCGACTTGCTCAACACTCACACACTGTGACAGTGTAAATATTCTTCTGTGAATTCCGGTAATCCTTGACACAGTTGTCACCGTTTTTGGTGTTGAGCGACAGAAAGCTCTGATGGGAAAGACAACTGGGAAACCTGATAATAAAAATGAATGTATAAAGAAATTGTCATTGAAGTGAGAAATCCAAGTCTCATTTGAGAGACTCGTTGTCACCCAATGTCAATACGAAGCCGGCGACAAGCAGGTTTTGAAAAGTTTCAAAATGTATTGTGGCTTTTTCTTTCAATATGTTTACACGCACGTGCACACACACACACACACACACACACACACACACACACACCACATACACACACACACACACACACACACCACATCGGTGGTCACAGCTCCTGTCTGATAACTAGACCATTCTATGCAAGGCAGGTGTCATCATGCATTTTGATTTTATCACACCTCGTGTGTGTATTTCAGCTAATAAAGCTCATAGCTGGGGAAAAAAACACCCTCTCGCTGGTTCAACACGAAGGCGACTGAACATCACGATCTCGGTCTTTACAAGACTCGTATTTTTGTCCGCTAGCTCGTTACGAATAATAATCATATTTAAGAATACACGATTTCATGTCACTGTCTCAAGTGAAGATTTCCCCTTGCAGTCCTTGCATGCCTATGCTGCGTGCTGAAAGATCGAACTGCTCGGGTAAGAAATGCAGCAATTAATTCCACCGTATCATATCGTAGCAAATCACGAGTACAGCACACAGGCTTGCATTAGCCCCTTTAATCTGCTAAGTCCGTGCACGCGGGTCAAAGATTTGTTAAAATTTTGCTGGCGTTTAATACGTCCATCATATGTTATTGTTAGCCTCTTGGCTGGTGTAAAGATTCTTCCGCTTCTCAGAAAAATTCAGAAGTAATCCTGCGTGAAGCAACCCTGGGTGTCTTATTATCCGTGTTATTAACAACTCTGAACTTAAATAAACATACCACCGACTTTAAGTGGGACATTTCTATTGGCCGTCACTGTGGGGTTTGCCTCGTGATAAAAGCTTTTTACTCATGAGCTGTCAAACTACATTTAACGTCTAAACTCGCGAAAACAACCCCCACAGAAAAAGAATTTTCAAAACACGTAAGCCCCTTTTGCAAAGTTCAGAGGGTCATGTGAGTGGCAAGTTTACTCAGCAAATACAGACAGCGGTACGCACCCAGGTCTCTAAATGCAAAACATGCAACTACCGTACACGGTTACGGCGGCTACCCGGCCGACTCGGACAGGACTGAATGAAAAAAAAAGTAAAACAAAGAATATAGGTCCCTATAAATGCCAAACATGCAACTAAGTGTACACGGCTACCCGGACTTTGACACAACTCCCTCCCTCTCCCTCCTCCCCAACAAACAAAGTCTATCTATACCAGAACGTTTCGCACTGTTGTCAATCAGCAAGGTTGTTTCCCGTTACTGGATCGATTGGCTGTGTGAATGGTAAAACGCGAGCTTTGACTGAGAAAGCACTGCGAAATCTTGTTCCCCCTCCCGTTCCTGAGAAATTCAACTCTTTTTTAGTCGCCTTTCGTTCTAGTGGACATGCAGGTGTACGCAACACAACATAGACGGCCTATCTGAGTAGAGCCAGTCAAGGGGTAGCATCTGTACCTCGCAGGTAATGACTTTGACTGGGAAAGCACTTCGGATCGCGGAGTAAATCACGTTCGTTGCGCACAATTTTTTCCTTCCGTATCCCTAAGAAAAGCAGCTCTCTATGTTCTTTCGTAATAATAATAATAATAATAATTGTTGTTATAAAGTACAGAGACCAATGGAGACGTGACCTTGCTCAAAGCGCTGTACATTCGAGCGTAAAGGAAAATGACTAACAACAATATCAACAGTGCATTAATTCTAGTGGAAAGGTGTATATTGTCGAAACACGGCAAAACGCCCAGCAAGGAGCAGCACAAGTCGCACGGCGGGGTGATACAATAAAACCTGCCCTGGCGACCAACTTTCCATACCGACAACCTGCTCACAACGATCACCCCAAAGAGTCCCTGGCGAGTGTTTTTTCCCCCTATGTAATTCACCTTTCCACGGCGACCACCTGTCAATTATGACCTCTTTTGGTCGGTCCCTTGGCTGGTCGTTCTAGACAGGTTTGACTGTATAATTATATGTGTACATTGCGTGTGCTGCAGCTACCACCAACCCCCCGAGGGTTAGGGGGAAGAATTTACCCGATGCTCCCCAGCATGTCGTAAGAGGCGACTAACGGATTCTGTTTCTCCTTTTACCCTTGTTAAGTGTTTCTTGTATAGAATATAGTCAATTTTTGTAAAGATTTTAGTCAAGCAGTATGTAAGAAATGTTAAGTCCTTTGTACTGGAAACTTGCATTCTCCCAGGAAGGTAATATATTGTACTACGTTGCAAGCCCCTGGAGCAAATTTTTGATTAGTGCTTTTGTGAACAAGAAACAATTGACAAGTGGCTCTATCCCATCTTCCCCCTTTCCCCGTCGCGATATAACCCTTCGTGGTTGAAAACGACGTTAAACACCAAATAAAGAAAGAAAGAAAGAAAGAAAGAAAGCTACCACCAAGCACGCACCGTCCGAGCTGTCCTACCGGGAGGTCTGCAGGCAGAAAAGTGGAGCGAACTGTAGGACTGATAGAACACACGCGATAGTCTGACTGCACACAAAAAGTGTGTCGCCTGGATCGATATAGATTGTCTTTGCTCCGCACCTTTTGCCTTCCTCTGTTTTGTTTTTCCCCTCGCAGGTCACAGTGATGACGACAAAATATAAGGCGAAAATCGTAGTAAACATTGAATCTAGCATCACTTTTCTTGTGTGTGTGTGTGTGTGTGTGTGTGAGCAGGGGGGGGGGAGGGGGGAGAGGGCAGTTCAAATCGAAACTGAAACGAAACGGTAATACAATCTCTCTCTCTCTCTCTCTCTCTCTCTCTCTCTCTCTCTCTCTCTCTCTCTCTCTCTCTCTCTCTCTCTCTCTCTCTCTCTGTTTTTTTTTTCTCCATACAGCCGATCATGAAAGTGACGGCATATTCAAGAGCATCGCAAACAACTATCTCCCCCCCCCCCCCTCCGCCCCCCAAACCCAAGGTCACTTTAACGAAAATGCAATCCAAGATTCAACATCGCGATCATTAATTGTTTCTGCATGATTCATACACAAACAGCTGTTGGTTAGACGGCTCTCCGTGTATAGGCTACACATGTAAATAGTAAGTTTCTATACTGCCTGAACGGTGTTTCTGATTACATCGCTCAACGCCGGGCTATTGCGAGCCGAACTCATTTTGACCTGAGGTCAGGATGGCCTGAACGGTGTTTCTGAAGACTTCAAAACGTAGCTATATGAGTGTTTAGGTTTCACGGTAAGGGAACTTCACCGTCACTGTTCGCATCCCACTCTATGATGTCATCCACGAACCGTATTGCTGGACTGGCCGAGAGTAAACAGACGAAAAACAACGAGTAAACGAGAAGGATAAGCAGATACATGTACCAGATCATTTATACTTGATTCTTTTGTCTCTGTGAGCACATGTATCAGTTTATCTTCTTGTGCTCCTTTGCCATATCATGAACTCCATGGCTTTGTAAAAACTGTATATCTGAATAAAATACTGTTTACAAAATACGAGGTTATTTGTCATGCTATTAAATTGACCACGTTGTACTTGTCAATTACAGTGCAATCATTCTGAGTAACGATCAGTGGCGAGGGGAGACTGACTCGAGAGAAAGAGAGAGAGAGAGAGAGAGAGAGAGAGAGAGAGAGAGAGAGAGGGAGAGAGAGAGAGATCAAACCAAATGTAGGGTTGTGGCAGAGAGAGCGAGAGAGCGAGAGAGAGAGAGAGATTTCAGCGGCACCACATTACATCGTGGAGTCATGATTAGTGAAAAATACCCTGGAATCCACCTTGTGTATAATTTCTGGTTTTGCACCACACAGGTCAAAGTTTGACCAGCACACGATGTGAAAAATCACAGTCCCATATCATCCTTCCCACTCCCTACCCCCCCTTCAGTTTCCACGTTCTTTATCTCTTTTTGCTTCTCCCGTGTTTACCTGACAAATTGACACCTTCAGTCCCGGTCAGCAACTTCTTCCAAGAAACGGAGTAGCTAATTTCTCAGCCGTCAATTCTGTCGTCTGCTACATTCCAAAGAAAACGTGCGTAACACTCTGGACACACATGTATACATGCAAACCACTTCGTCCACTCTCACTGAAGCAATAGGTGGGTACCTATCACTTGTAGGGTAAGATTCCTATTAGGACAGGTACATTGGCTTCACAACGGCCGAACATCTAAAGCAGCGCTGGCCCATGCACCTAGGCAAGAATGTCTTTCGTTTTCCTCTCAGTGTGGCCAACTCATTCACTGACTCGCGGGTCCACGCAGCGCCGTGTTTGGCAAGTCTACACAGAGTCGCGTGCTAGTAGTATGCTCTATCACCACACGACATTCGCGCGGCCGTTACTTGCATGTTTTGGGTGCAAAATACGGCAAAAAAAATACACTTGCAGGCTGGCCGTGATAGAAATGAAAGGAAAAGCAAAATCAAACTTACCCACCTTTTTGATCAAATAACTTTTCCCCTTTCGTGCCACACTGTATTGGTGAGAGAGTCGCTTACTCCATATCCAAGGTAAACTGCCGATCCTCCACTAGTACACTGTTGACACTTCGCCGAGCACAGGTGCTCGTGACGTCACAGTCACATGATCACAACAAAATGGCGACGGTGTCTGCTACGACTACGTCGGTGAGGATTTGTGTGGTATTTTCCTCAAATATAAGTGGTTTTATGCATTAAAACGTCGGTCCGCGTTTGTATCTGTAGTGTTTACATACTTCTGCTCTTTTTTCTGTGTCAGGTTTGTTGATCAGGGCCAGGGAGGCAACCCAATGTTCAATCGATCGTGCGCAGACGAATAAACGACTGGTTTTGAGAGCATCCCCGGCTCCTTTCGTGTGTTCGCGTGGAAACCCCCATCCACTTTTGAACAAGACCTCACCCCAGTTCATCATGACATCACAAGAAAACGGAGGAAATATGGACAACGTCCCTTTGTCCAGCGACAGTGACACAGGTAAAAGATAGAAACTGGATGTGATAATTTATGAAAATTTATTAGACGTTGCCTGTCACTGTCTGAGTCAGCTTCAGATCTGGCATGATTTCTTTTTTTAATTAATGTTAAAGCCTGTGCATGGTTAATGGATGGTGCCAAATGCTTATGAGCGTTAACTCAAAGGACATGTCGCATTACCCATCATGTATAGCCTAAATCGGCTCCTGTAATGTAACCCATGTCCAACACCTAGTGGAAATCCAGTCTGTTACTGTTAGGTTGATCACAGGTACAGTCTTACCTGCCCTGTCTACCACCTCGCAATAGAATTTAATGACCACCTGCACAAAGGACCATCCTAAAGGATCTCAAAAAAACTTTTGTTCAATGTAATTCACATTACCATGATGACTACCTGTCTAGTAAAAGTATATTATAACAATCACTTTTGGTGTGTCCAGTGGGTGGTTAAAACAGGTTTGGCTGTGCCTTGTATTCTGAAACCATTTGCAGAACTTTACTTTAGGGTATAGCTTGAATGGTGATTAAAAGGTTAATTATTGCTGTAACAGGCATGGGAATTGTTCGCGCGCGAAAATGAAATTACGTTTCAGCGAAAATAATAATTTGTCCGCGGCAAAAAAAAGTAAATTAAATTATATGTATACTATTGTCTCTCTATCCATTATTTGCTTACACAAGAACTATCAAAATATTGGTCTAAAATTCGTTTTCCTTCCGGGGGGCTTTGCTACCCTGTGGTCCCGTTGTGCTCTGCCCCTGTACCCCTGAACCTCGGCCTATTTTCAGAGTTTTTTCTATGTTGGAATTCCCATGCCTGTGTAAAGAAATCACTTGTTTACATGTTTGACTCATTCTCAGGTTGATGATTTAGATAATTTATTTGTTCATTTGTGAAAAAAAATTCATATTTTCTAAAATGATAGACTGACTATTAGGGTTTAACGTCCTCTTAGACCAACTGGTCTATATTGGGACAGGTATTGGTAATACGCTGAAGATATGGTGTAATACTTTGATTCGAACAAGCCCGCTGTGGCTGTCTTCTTCGACACACCAGCATTGGGTTTGTCTCGTCAAAGTATCGAAATACGATCATGATAATCAGAGACGAGAGATGATGCATGCGTGTCTTCGTGTTTTCCTTCTTCTTCTTCTTCTGCGTTCGATGGTTTTTTCTTCTTCCTATTTTCGTGTTTTCCAAGCCCTGAGACTTTCGCTGTGAACGTGGGATCTTTTTCGTGCGCATGTGTGCACACGGGGGTGTTCGGACACCGAAGAGAGTCTGCACAAAGTTGACTCCGAGAAATAAATCTCTCGCCGAACGTGGGGATCGAACCCACACTGATAGCGACCAACTGGCTACAACGCCAGCTCACTACCAACTGAGCTACGTCCCCGCTAAAATGATAGCCTGTAGTTGTATCTAAGGTGACAGTCTTGATACTGTAGGTGTGAGCTTTGTGGCATGTGTGATACAGTGAAAGTTCTGTGATGTTGGGTATTTTGCTGCAGGGAACCAGTCAGCTGTGGAAAAAGAGAACATCAAGAACATGACTTACAACACAGGATCTATGAGTGAGTCACAGATTCAATACAAGTTACAACCCAATATTTTTTAGAGTTTCTATGATTTTAGTTTTTGTCAGGTATTCCATTCATGCAATCTGTAAATTTACCTTAATTTTTAAGATGCCCTTTCTTAAAAGATTTGATGTGTGTGTGCACGTGCTTGAGTTGTTTGATTTGTTGTTTGTTTTGTTGTATGATTTACAAGAGGTCAAGTTTTGGTTCAATGATAGGTTGTTTACTTGATTTCTTTTCACAACTCAACCTTAAGTGCCCCTGGAGCAAATTTTTTATTAGTGCTTTTGTAAACAAGAAACAATTAACAAGTGGCTCTATCCCATCTCCCCCCTTTCCCCGTCGCGATATAACCTTTGTGGTTGAAAACGACGTTAAACACCAAATAAATAAAGAAAGAACCTTAAGTGAAGAGGGATAGTAAGGCACATCAAACATGTATAAATTACTATAATCCATGTGTTAGTGTAATTATTACTACAGTGGAACCCCCCTTTTGAGACCTCCAAAAATCTGAGAAAATTGGGTCTTAAAAAGGAGGGAGTCTTAAAATGGGGGTCATTTTACTGAGGTTATGAAGAGAAAATTTGAGGAAACAAGGTCTTAAAAAGGAGGGAGTCTTAAATTGGGGGGTCTTAAAAGGGGGGTTCCACTGTATTAGATTTTATGGCCTTCTTCTGGGTTGCAACTCCCATGTGCGTGAATGGGTTTTTACATAAAAGCCTTTTTTTTCCCCGCCATGTGAGACGTTTTCAGGGGGATGATTATGACCATGATTAGTAGTGGTAAAGATTGTGACAGTGTGGAGGTTTGTGTGACAGGTCTGGATGCAGACAGCCCGATTGATGATGATGAAGAGAAGCAGAGACTTATTTCTCAGGTCCTGGAGCTTCAGAACACACTGGACGGTAAGAATGTGGCCTTTGGGTTTTGTCGCTCTCTTAACTCATTGTCTCCCAGGTTAGGATATATCCGTATCCACTCATATGGCTCTATCTGACCAGGTACAGATATATCCGCTCAGACTGTTAGCTTCGGTCGCTTCCTGTAACGTCCATCTAACGCCTGCATTCTAGCGTGTTGATACACAGTTACCTCACAGTTTCTACAACTTTGAGTGACCTGCTGCAGCACAGCTGGTCTCAGCTAAAAAAAACTTGGTCAACATAGCTGGGGTACAAAGTGTTAACTGAAGCATCTTCAATAATTTCCATTATGATTATTTTGAGGTATGACATTTATGTTGAGTTGTTTAGTTATACAAATTTTTATTTTATTTTATTGTGCTCAAGTTCGGTTCAGGAATACCAAACACCAATTGTACGAACATTTCTTCACAATTTGTATGTAACACTGGTGAAACAAACACCTAGAATAAATGTTGGATACACTCTGTTAAAGCACCACAATGCTATACATGTAGCATCCTGAACTCAGGTCAAAATGAGTTACTTCCCTTCGGATCTCATTCTTCTTCTTCTTCTTTTCGATCGCCGATCTCACTTGGAGTCCAGATCTTGAGAGGATCTCATTTATCCCTGACAGGATGCCTTTGTTTTCCTTCTCTGGAGAGGAAATCAATTTTTTACATATTTAGAGCTTTTCGTAATGTGTTATTGATATAAGCAGATTCGCGATCGTCGATAATGATTTTTCATGGTGTTGTGTAATTTTTAAATTACAAAGGAATTGATATGTAAGACAGTTTCAAGCGAGCTATCTTTTGCGGGTGTATTTTCTGTGCAAATAACTCTAAATATGGCAAAAGTGTCACGTGATAATCAACTTTGGCTATGAAGCAGACGACACTTTTTCCGTAACTAGTTGGGAGTGATGCAACAATATCACGGTCTCCTTCCCACAGCAGTCTCAAAATTTCGGCTTGTTTTGACCTTAGTACGATGTCTTTATCATAACCGTGAAGAACAGAACGGAGATCACTGTCAAAGTCGGCCATTCTACAATCACGTTCGTCTTTCGTCTGTTATCAGAAACATTAGCGAAAAACATATGGGAGATAACTCTGTTTTCTTGTTTTGATAGATTTCCCTTTAAGTTTAATGCGCGTAGTAATTAATCATCCTGTCAGAGAGACCACTGAGCGATAGCGTGGACCGATGATTATCAGAATGATACATGTAATAACAACTCTGCTAAATGTAATGAAAAGAAATAATTTCAGAAACTGAGTTAGTGACAACATCTTGCACTAGTGCAAATCTCTGGCTGTTTAATGTTCTCTAATGTTCTAAATATTGCAAAGATCAGATGCTATTTTGAAATTTCAATCATATATTGGACGATAAAAAAGCTACAACAAAAATTAAAAAAGTGTGGGATGCCGGTTGCACTTTTTAGTATTTTAAACCAGGTACACCTCACAGTTTTCTGAAATTGAGTCTACATTGGTACCTGCAATTGAAGGACGCCTTTGAGGCCAACCAGAAGTGTCCCTACATCACAGGTGGCCTGTTATGACAGGTGTATATTTTAAGTCAATACACAGGGACTACATAAGGTGTCCTTTGTTATGAGGTGTCCTCTCATTAGGATAGCCTCGAATCGCAGGTACCATTGTATTATGTTGGGCAGCATTGACTGTGTTTTCCATCAAGCGGATGTCCTGTTTCAGACCTGTCATTGAAAGAGCAAAATCAGATTCTAGTGCTTACAAAGTATCGAGAACGCACCTGTCAATATTATGCATTATGTCACCTGAGCTGGTTTTAGACGTTACAGTGGAACCCAACACACACCCCTGGTTTTAGACGTTACAGTGGAACCCAACACACCCCCCTGGTTTTAGACGTTACAGTGGAACCCAACACACACCCCTGGTTTTAGACGTTACAGTGGAACCCAACACACACCCCTGGTTTTAGACGTTACAGTGGAACCCAACACACACCCCTGGTTTTAGACGTTACAGTGGAACCCAACACACCCCCCTGGTTTTAGACGTTACAGTGGAACCCAACACACCCCCCTGGTTTTAGACGTTATAGTGGAACCCAACACACCCCCCTGGTTTTAGACGTTACAGTGGAACCCACCACACCCCCCTGGTTTTAGACGTTACAGTGGTACCCAACACACCCCCCTGGTTTTAGACGTTACAGTGGAACCCAACACACACCCCTGGTTTTAGACGTTACAGTGGAACCCAACACACCCCCCTGGTTTTAGACGTTACAGTGGAACCCAACACACCCCCCTGGTTTTAGACGTTAGAGTGGAACCCAACACACACCCCTGGTTTTAGACGTTACAGTGGAACCCAACACACACCCCTGGTTTTAGACATTACAGTGGAACCCAACACACCCCCCTGGTTTTAGACGTTACAGTGGAACCCAACACACACCCCTGGTTTTAGACATTACAGTGGAACCCAACACACACCCCTGGTTTTAGACGTTACAGTGGAACCCAACACACACCCCTGGTTTTAGACATTACAGTGGAACCCAACACACACCCCTGGTTTTAGACGTTACAGTGGAACCCAACACACACCCCTGGTTTTAGACATTACAGTGGAACCCAACACACACCCCTGGTTTTAGACGTTACAGTGGAACCCAACACACCCCCCTGGTTTTAGACGTTACAGTGGAACCCAACACACCCCCCTGGTTTTAGACGTTACAGTGGAACCCAACACACACCCCTGGTTTTAGACGTTAAAGTGGAACCCAACACACACCCCTGGTTTTAGACGTTACAGTGGAACCCAACACACCCCCTCCCTTGTAAGACCTCCCAGTTTGACACCTCGCACCTTTTAAGTCGCTAGTTTACACCAAAAAAATGTTTAAACGTCCGTTAAATTTACCTCCATATAATATATATATATGTCTCAATTTGAAGTCATGATTCTCTCAAGATTTTTTTTAGGTGTTTGAAGATCGGATCCAGTGTACTGTGGTCATATGTATCATACATAGACCATGCCCCCCCCCCCCCCCCTTCCTCCCTATTAAGACCCCAAAATGTAAGACTTCCTCTTATTCAAGACGTGTGTGTTTGTTCTGTTTAAACCAGTCTTGATCTAAGGACTAAGTCCGGTCGAGAATAAAAGCTGGTTCTTGTATATGACTGTGTACGTAGGTGTTAGTTGGAGTGCCTTGGAGAATGATAAGCATATGAGCTTACGGTGATCATCCTTTTTTGAGGATGAAAGTCGCTTGTTTATTTCAATGCTTGTTATTCTCTCAGGTGCCAGGAGAAAAGGTTCCGTACAACTCTCGCTTACTCTATTACACATGTCGTATGCATTAAGAGCAATTACTTCCCTTTAGTTATTTGATAAGACCTTTACTTTTTCAGATGTTCTGTTCATAACCTCTGTAAATTTACCTCTATTTTAAGTCCCCCTCCTTTTTAAGACCTTATTTTCTCAGATTGTTTTAGGTCTTAAAATGGGAGGTTTCGCTGTACAAGATTCCCAACTGTGTTGCTTCAGATCTGTTGTGGCGTGTGGACGGGGTGGAGGTGGAGAATCTGAAGTGGTGATTTTCTCACATTTGTTTAGGCGTTTAAAGAGGGGTTCCGGTCTACTGTGGTCATATGTGTCATCCATATTTATATACAAGATTCCAAACTGCGTTGTTTCAGATCTGTCGTCGCGTGTGGACGGGGTGAAGGTGGAGAATTTGAAGCTGAAGTCAGAGAACCAGGTGCTGGGCCAGTACATCGAGAACCTGATGGCTGCCTCCAGCGTCTTCCAGTCCGCCACGCCCAAGGCCAAGAAAAAGTGAAATGGTTCGAGCCTTTGGGAGATGAGTGCAGGTAATGTCAACTTTCCTGACTGGGCTTCTGACAATGACAGTCAAACACACACACACACACACACCCTCTCCCCTCCCTGGGTGCATGTAACGTCAACTTTCCTGACTAGGCTTCTGACAATGACAGTCAAACACCTCGATCCCCTCCCTGAGTGCAGGTAACGTCAACTTTCCTGACTTGGCTTCTGATGATGACAGTCACTCACAAGGTTTTGTGACTGTGATATACTTGGGTCATGCAAGGACGAGGCTGGTAATTTGTAACAGTTTCTGCATCAATTAAATTTGTTGCCATTTTCAATGTGATGAATTGGTGTGAAAATCTCCACATTTTCGCAGACTTTTAGCAAAAGCTTCCTGGCTAAATTGTTGAAAATGTTCTGCATTATCTCATGTTTGAGGTAGAGGTGCTTGTACTTGAAAAGAAACTTCTGCGTTGGACTGCAACTCCCACATACACACATAGGTACTTTTGCATGCATGGCTGTTTTCCCCGACATTCAGGCAGTAATACTCCAATTTCAGGGAATGCATGTTGGGTATTTTCATGTTTTTCTAACCCACTGAACTCTGACATGCATGACAGGATCTTTTCTGTGCATACTTGGTCTCGTGGTTGCGTGTACACACGCATGGGGAAAGGCACTAGCAGGTATGCTCACAAGTTGACCTAGGAGATCAGAGAAATCTCAGCCCTTAACCGCCAGGCACAGCCTAGATTTGAAGCCTGAACCTTCCACGTGGAAGTTGACCATTATGTTATTGTGCCTGTCGATTTGAAAAGAAGCAAGAAATTCTCTGGTGAAAAGGTAAAGGGAGGCAACTAGGTAGTAGCACTACTTGTGTTGCTGGAGTACTGTTGATTTCTGCTAACAGATGGTGATAGTTCATCATGACTTGCAGTGGCTTTTGTCTTTGTGGATAAGACTCAGTCCTTTTAACTCTTTTGCATTGACTGAAAGTGTTGGTTTTTTTGTTTCACATTTTATCAGTCAAATTGATCTGAGTACAGTGGAACCCACTTTTTAGATTAAGACCTGCTCCCTTTTAAGACTCTTCTCAGAATTTCTGTTTTTGACCTGTGTAAATTTTCCCACTTTTGAAGACTCCCTCCATTTTAGGACTGATTTTCTCAGATTTTGGAGTTTTTTGTTTTTTTCAATCACATGATCATTACCGTTTTGCTTTGTGTGACAGTGACATACCAATGTACAGCTAACCTGGGCTTGTTTTGTTTTTTCAGGATTGGATTGATGAAAGGAAAAGTGTTTGGAGCTAATGACAGAATGAGAAAGACAAACCATGGATGGTTTGGGGAGAATACTATGTGCAATCAAAATCATACATTTCATTCAGATTCTGAATAGGTTCACTTTTCAGAGTCATGTATATAAATTGCTATGAAAATCAGTGTCTGTTTGGGGACCTTTATTTTGCAAGGTTGATGTCAGTATATTTTGTTTTGTCAAAGCCAGTGTTTTCTAGTCATTGTGTCTGCTTTCCTTCTGTCAGAAAGTTGATTGTTTGCTTTCCTGCTGCGAAAAGAATGAAAGTTATGAATTAGGTTAGCTGTGTTTTATGCCAACTTGTCCATAAAGCACCACACCTTTAAGTAAAGTAACATTATATTCATTTGACAGAGAGATCTGATTATGCTTTTCATTTTCATTTGCCTGCTGTAGAAAAAGTTACTTTTCATTGATTTATATTTCAGTGTTCATTAGCATAGATCTGCAGAAAATCCCTTCAAAAGTGTACCCATACTTGTACATATATTATACTACTTAAAGATCTGATATTTCCAGCGTTTGTTTGGGGGGGTCATCAAATATTATTACTGGGACGTGATGCAATTCATTGTCCCATTCGAACGTAGCAGAGTAAGGAAGAGACAAACGCACTTCAAAACAGCAAGACAATAGTTACGATCTACGATCAACAGGCAGGACTTTGTGATTTGTTTTGCATCAAATGAAAGTCAGTGTTTCAAAAGGTGCTTAGTAATAGTATGGCCTTCTTTTCTTTCTTGCTTTCATGATTACTTCAGTGTTTGTCACTTCTATTACAAGGTTAACATGTCACTTGCCTATGGAATCATAACAGTTAAATGTAGACATAGAATTTCCAACTGAACTTAGTTGATTTTCCTCCTTTATTTGTTTTCTCACCGTCTTTTTTCTGTTTTTTCCCCAATACATATTTTCTACTTCTTTGTACATTGGCTTAAATGCTCATCACTTCATTTATTGCATTGTATTGTGCAGTGGCTACAATTCTCATCACTCTAAATCGGACTTTTTGTGACATAATTAAATTTTGAATCAGGCTTGGTCTAACATCTTTGGTGTACATTCTTATGTACAGTCTGTGACATGCCTTGCTATTCCCGTCAAGGAGAAAACGTAGCAGTTTAATTGAACTGAATTTTCTTTTTCTCTCCAATGCATATTTTAAGTTTGTTGAAGTTCTCTCAGCAACACATGCTTGTAAATTGTGTATACTATCATTTACTTTAAAATATTTTGTTCAATTTAATTTGTAATAAAGTACTGAAGTGCATGAGTTGTTTAGTAATAATCAAAGTTGTTGAATGAGAACTAGAGGAAAGCATGTGTGCACAATGTGCACATAATATCAGACTTAAAATAGTGTGTGGACGAAAGAGAGAGCTAGTTATGTAATTCTGTATGTAAGAGCCTAATATTACACAAAATACACTCAGAACACAAACTGGTTTGGATTGCAGAGAATGTGCACACTTTATTCACAATTTCACAAATTGTTTTCATATATATTAATATATACATGAAGGGTGGCAAATGTACAGGATAAATAATACACATCTTTATGGATAAAGATGTCATTGTCAGTAAGGTGAACTGGACATTCATGTTAAATATTTAATTAAATATTCGATTCCACTGCCATTCAAACAGGGTAAGATTGCCACACAAAAAGTCACTCTCATTGCAGGAAACAAAATGGGAAAAAATCCCTCTGTATCCTTGCAACAGAGCATGACAAAGTGCTCAAAAACACTTCCCATTATCAAAGAGGTTCATTTCTCTGTCCTGTAAATACCTAACTGCATCGTTTACCACACCCTGCCAAGCAAAATTATGTCCAGTATTTTTCCCAAGCTGCAATCAATCATAGATATTCTGCATGCACAAAGCAGAAACAAAACGCAGAAGTAAAGCATGCAGAACTCCTCATCGGAGCCCCTTGTGAGAAGAGTTCACCCAAAAGTAAAGGATAGATCCTAGTCTCTAAGATGTTTAACTTGAAGTTGAACTCTCCCTCCTATAAAAGGTGAGTTCTATTGTTAAACCAGTTAATGTCAGTAACCATTTTGGAGGCCTGTCGAGATTTTAAGATTTATCCTTCTCCGCCCATGCACGCCGGGCCAAATCTGCTCACTACTAAGGCTGTCCTTATTGCTCAGGTGAGTAAACAAAACAAAACAAAACAAAAACACCCCTGTATTTTCTCCTTACAAACGAGCAAGCCTGTGCCAAATTATCAAAACATTGTTCATAATGCATGACCCCAAAAAACATTTTGCAAGATTCTTCTATCCACAGACACAAAAACCCAGCTAACTAAGTTGCAAGTTTATGTTTTACTTAATCATCCAAAAGCTTGGAAATGTTGGTCAAAAACCTAGTACTCTACCTACTGAGATACCAGATCAGGTATGAACATGTTGATACTGTGCTGCCAAAACTTCATGAGATGTTGGTGTGCTACTCAGCAAACCCTCTCTCAAAATTCAGTACAATCCAAATGTTGGTATGCCTGACAATTATGAAATGCTTCAAAACGCAATGACAATTGACAATTTCACAGATGAAAACTAAAGTCACAATCTGAATCACATCACATGGGACCATTTGGACTGTTAGTGTCACATGTTACCTTTTTTCTTTCAAAAAAGCTTTCAAGCCAAGTCACACTCGGAAAAAAGATTCATACAAAGTCACACAAAATAGAATCAGTACCACTGTGTGACTTGGCGATTGTTTTTTTCTCATAATTAGGTTTATTCACCATGCTTTTTTTTCTTCCCGTAATGCAGGTTTTAGTTACAAGTCAGGCCTTGTAAATACATGTAGCTGGGTTATTCTTCAGAGCTTTGTACCATTTTGTGACATGCATTTTCGGTCCTTTAAATATTAACCCTTACACTGGTGCAATTCTGTAAGTTGTAACACATGTTACATAGCCACTGGTGAATTAACAGAGAAAAATGAAGAAAAACGGTCATATAGTTTTCGCATCCATCCATGGGAGGTAATCGGAACCGACCAAACAGACTGAGCCAGTAGCGCGACATATGTCGTGACAACCAGGTGTCAGTATACGTAAAGTAGCGCGACATATGTCGCGACAACCAGCCTAAGGGTTAAATGGCAACTAAAATGTATTTACTTTTGTCAATAATACAATAAATTATAATGGATAATGATACAGACATTCAACAAAAACATAGTATGCATTTCTTACTTCTTTTTGTTTGTAGTGAAAATGAAATCCATGTCACACCCTCTGGTTTCCGTGTTACGCAAGTGTTACATTTGGAAATGCTTATAATGTATAGAACCTAGACAATCAAAATGTGCCAGTATTTCTAATTCTTTCTCTGCAGACCAAGGATATATTATTATTTGGAACCAGTATTCATTAATGATATCGATTTGTATTGTTAAAATGTCTTGAGTCAAATCAAAAAAATATCACTTGCGTAACATGGTTTGAACTGGTTCACAGCTCTGGAGAATAACCCCCTACATCTTTCACAGTCAGTCATTTAACAAACAAGAGAGGGGTGTGCGCCCCCTACATCTTTCACAGTCAGTCATTTAACAAACAAGAGAGGGGTGTGTGTTTGAGTATTGCAAATAAGCTTGTGCAAAATGTGGATAGCTTACGTGGAGTAAATCAAAATCAAATCAAAGAACACTTGCCACAGCAAGAGAAAAAATGACAGGTGTTCTGCCTGAACCTTCCTGAACTCTTGCTTCAGACCTGTATTTATTCCGCCACACTACTACCTATCAAAAAGCCGCAATTAATATTCATTTTCATCATTGCTTGCTGCAATGCTTATAATTGTTAAAATTCCCGCATTCAGCATAACCTCATGCAAGTATCCATAACTGTATGTGTCCTTTCTGAGCTAAAATTGAAAACACTAAATTGATTCTATTGTCAGGGACAAGGCTGAAACAGTCCTGCCATTCTATCTTCAGGCATGGGAATTCCAAAATAGACAAAACTCTGAAAATAGGCCGAGGTCTGAAACGTAATTTCCTTTTTGCCTTTTGCGGACTATTCCCATGCTCGATCTTCCAAGTTCCAAGGACATAAGGCAATCATTTATGACAAGATCATCTTCTCGTTCACTACAAGGTTATATAATCACTATCATACCTGACATGTTTGTTTCAACCCCACAAATACTTGGTATACTGCCTTTATATCAATTATCATGCGATTTATTTTGATAGTGGAGCTTCCTTAATGATAGTGAATGATAGCTGCTCGGGCAATTCATATAATGAAGAAAAAAATCAAATTGAAGCAAAATAACGTAATATTCACACAAAAATACTAAATTTAAATCATTCTGGGACATGCAAAGTTGAGAAGCACATACCATGTGCTTTCTACAGCTATGTTGAACGACAAAACTAAAAGCATCTATACTGAAGTTACTTCTCAATGAAAATACCTGAGAACACTCTCCGCACTATACCTTATTACCTGTGCCGATAAAGGGGGAAAAAAAAGGATGCAAGCGCATATCAATATCATCTGAATGAGTTTACACATCAATAACATAAACCCACTCACACTAACTATGCCAAAATCTTAACCTGGTTGTAACATTTGTAAAACAGAGAATGTCAATAATTTGGCAAATCAATCGGGTTTTTTTGCTATAATTACTCAAGGCCATTCATTTTCCGTATAAGCTAAATATAAGTAATATATTCATTATCTTTGGTTTTTGACAGCAAGACAAAATTTTGGGTACCTTCAGGATTTAAGTTTCAAGCTCATGAAAATGTCAACATACAACTGGGCTGAAATGAAACCTCCATGGGAAAAACAAGCAGCCATTTTTTGCAGTTGCAGGTGGAGACACATTCTTTTAGTTTTACACACAGAAAAGTGCCTGTAATTTCAGGATTCTATCTTTCAAAGGTTGTACAAACAAAAAACAGGAAATACTACCTAACTATTCTAATAAGTAACACTGCAGAAATTAATCACACCCAAAAACAATTTAAATAAATTAAATATTCATTACAAGCAGAAAATGTGATAAATTGATGATTCAGAAAAAAACCATCTATCTATCATTCTATGCGTCCCAAAACCTGCTAAAGTCCCTGCTGCAGGAAAGTGTACAGCGGAACCCCCATTTCCAATCTTCTCCTTTTTTAGATTTTGCTTTTTCAAATTTTCTGTTAATAACCTCTGTAAATTTACCCCCATTATGACTGCCCCATTTTTAGATTTCACGACCGGATTTTTTCAGATTTGTGGAGGTCTGAAAGAGGGGGTTCTACCGTAGAACTACACTGAAGCTGTTGTCATGATGAAAACTGTGAGGCCTTCAACAGACTGTCTCTCAGCCTCGTGGACTTGGCACCACTGCTAGCACACACACCGTGGTGAGACGGAGAAGGCGAGTTCTCCACCATGTCGTCCGCTAGCTGGCTGCGCGTGAAGCGACGCGGAGTACTCTCCCTGGAGTCGGAGTGTAAATGGGGGGCCGTGCTTGTTTCGCTGGAAGGGGACTGCGAGCGGTATCCACGGCAATGGTCTATGCTGAACTGATTCACCTCACACTGGTCACCACTGACCACAGAGGCTGTGTCCACGTCACTCCCATCCCCTGCATGACTCCCCCCTGACCTCCTCCCAGTCTTCTCCTCCCTACGACGCAGTCTGGGCGAAACGGCGGCCGCTGCCTCCGATCTGAAACTGCGGAATTCCTTCCCCATGCCAAATACGCCCCCTGAGGTAGGGGGGTTATGCTGCGGGCTGGAAGGGGGGCCAGCACTGGATGTCGGTGTGCTGTTCTTCTTCGGGATCTTGTAGCCCGTCAGGCTTCCTCTTGGTGAGTAGTGAGCCCCGAACAAGTTGTTCTGAAAGTTGCCGCTTTTTTCTGGGGAGATTTCGTTCAGCACGCGGTTTTTTGACTGTGGTGACTTGTCCCCTGCCCTCTCATTGTCCCCTGCAGAGTCAAGCTTTCTGCCCGAGTTTTTGGAGAAGAAAGCGTCGATCTTCCTCTGCTTGCTGTCCAAAGCTCCATTGGCTAGCGAAGACCGACCGTGGTGCCTGTAACGCTTCAGGAAGCTGTTTTCAACCCGTTTAATCAGATCATCTTCCACAATCAGGTCTGATGGCTTCAGCAGTTTTTTCAGCTCAGGACGCAGGCCTCCAGTGTGCGTTTTCGTGGGAGATTTCTCTGAGACGTCTTGTTGTTGGGAGCACTCTCTTCGAGGCGTATGTCGAGAATTCCTCCTCTGTCTTCTGTCCTCCTCTTCATCGTCATCATCATTATCATGGTCTTCATCTTCTTCCTCTGTTGCTTCAGACAGATGTGGGTCTCCTGAGCGTCGTTTTGAAGAGGGTCTCCTGTGACGCCGACTCCTGGAGACAGTGGCTGCCACAGCTTTGGGGGGCTCAAAGTCATCATCTGAAGACTCCTCTGGAGCATTGAGAACTTTGCTCACCTTGAGCCGAGCCTGGTGGCTGCTTTTCCGCCGATGCCGTAAAGGCTCCAAACTAGGACCATCCAGGGTGGACTCACCTTGGTTGCTGCCTTTACCACCGCATCTCTCTGCCTGAGACACGTCTGAAGTGTCCCCACCATCATCCATATGATGTCTGCTTTTCCGCCGATGCCTAATGGGCTCAGGACTAAGACAATCCAGCTCGGACTTATCATGGTTGCTGCCTTTACCACCGCATCTCTCTGTCTGAGACACATCTGAAGTGTCCCCACCATCATCCATATGATGTCTGCTTTTCCGTTGATGCCTAACAGGCTCAGGACTAAGACAATCCAGCGCGGACTTATCATGGTTACTGCCTTTACCACCGTGTCTCTCTGCCTGAGACACATCTGAAGTCTCCCCACCATCATCAGTATGATGTCTGCTTTTACGCCGATGCCTAACAGGCTCAGGACCAGGAACATCCAGTGTGGACTGATCATGTTTGGTGCTTTTACCACCATGTCTCCCTGACTGTGGCACATCGGATGTGTCCCCCGCGCCTTCAACATGGCTGCTTTTCCTACGACGTTCCAGAGATTCTGTCCTGTGTGAAACCTCACTGGGTTCTTCAGTCTTGAGACTAATTTTTCTGACATGACGATCTGACACTGCAACAGAAGAATCTTCCCCTTTATGGCTGTCTCTTTTGTGCAGGCCAGCGCCTGCTGTTTCTGAAGGGGCAGAAAGACTGTCACCTTGTCCCAGGTGAGGATCACCCGTGTCCTGCGCACCTGGAGAAGGATGGTGATCTCCTGATGACGGATGTTTGGAGGACTGAGACAGGCGGGTGGAGTCCGTTTTTTCAGACATAAAGTTCTTCAGCTTGAGATGCCAGTCGGAGGCCAGGTGGCGATCGGGGGACTTGGGGAGCTTGCGAGGCTCTCTCGCCTCATGAGGCTCCTCACTTTCGTTGCTTTGCTGCGTGTGACTCGGCTCGAAGGACTCAAATATATTGGAGCGCTCACTGCTTTTCCTTGAGCGGTGTGGTTGGTGACCGTCTGTCATCAAAGAACTGTCTTTGGAGGTATCGGGGGACTCGAACTCTTTACCCCTTTTCTCCTTCTCTTTTGAAGTCCGACACTTTCCTCCTCGATCTCGGTGTTTTCTCTCCAACTTACTATGCTTTGGAGTTGGAGGCAAAGTACTTTTCTCCACATCAGCCACAGAACTGCTTGTTTCTTTGCTGCCAGTTTCAACACTTTCTAAATCACCAACAGTTGGGCTGAAGCTTTCATTAGCTTTGTTAGAATCACTAGCTTCCATCTTACTCTTAGACGTTCTGTGACCCGACCTTCTGCGTTCCCTCTTGCTAGTCTTTTTGTGAGAGCGGTGTTTATGCCCTTTCTCTCGCTTCGCACTATGCACACTCTCAGGTTTCACAGAAACACTTTCAACTGCGGCTGCGTCTGTGTTAGTCCTCACAACATCAGGCTTTGTTTTGGCACTGCCTTGGCACGTCCTGTCATCGCGAGTTTTTATTTTCAAGCTACGGTCTGGAGGGGAGTGAAGGCGATCAGATTTGGCAGGTGACTCCTCAGGGTCTGTTTTGACACTTATCTTGGGGCTGTGTAGCCTAGTCTGCATACTGTAGTGACTAACACCAGCACCACCAGCACCACCCCCCTCCACGTCCACTGTTATATTCTTATCAGACACCTCTCCTCCCCTTTTCACTTCTGGCACCACAGGCATCACTTTCATGTCTTCTTCCTCATCCGTGCTGAACTCGATTTTGCGGAAGTTGTCGTAGTGGTGCGACTTTTTCACGTGCCAGGGTTTCCGTCCCCGGTGCCGCTTCTTGTGCCGGTGAAAGTCGCTGCCTAGTGGTGATTTCACCACCAGTTTTGGGATGGGCGGGTGTCCGTCTGCACCCTCCCCTGCCTTGACAGAAGCTTCAGCTTTCACCCTTGATGCAAGTTTCTCATCATCCGTGTCATCAGTACTGGCGAAAAAGACGCTGTCATCTTCTACCTTCTCCCGTTTAGAGGCTGAAGCCAACACCGAGGTCTCTGAAGAAGAAGCCGCAGCCTGCAACTTCTTTCTCTTGGCAGCTTTGCCCAAGGCCCACTTCTTGTGACGCCGCCGGTGAAAGAACCCTGTGCGTTCAAACTCTCCGGAAAAGCGCTCGCCTGGTGGTAGCGCCAGAGATGGGTCTTCCTCCTCCTCCACTTCTATGTCCACATCCTCCGATGCTGCAGCCTCCTCTTCCGTGGCGCCCTCAACTCTGCCGGCATCACCCTCCAGCTCCGTTTCCACCTTGGCTTTTGGTTCTTTCTCCACCAGCTCTTCCTCGTCCTGAGAAGGCTCCGGGGGCAGGTTGGGTACAGAGCTGCCGTAGTCGTCGTAGATGGAGTCAAAGCGGTAGTTGTGGACGATGTCGTCGACGTCAGCGTTGGCCAGGCTGAGGGTTTTGTCGATGAGGACGTGCACCATGGAAGTGAAGACGTACTCCTTGGAGCGGAAGAACTGACGTTTCATCTTCTCCCGTTTGCCGATCATGTAGCACAGGTTCCGCACCTGTAGACAGACATATGACAAGCCTCAGTAAATGAACTTCTAAACACAGTTGAACCGGTCTCTAATGACCATGCAAAGTACCCACCAAAAGTGGTTGTCTGGGATCCCAGTGCTCATTTTGGGCAGGTGTTCGCTTTTTGCATGGTCACCGACCAAAAGTGGTTCCCAGTGGTCATTTTGGGCAGGTGTTCGCTTTTTGCATGGTCACCGACCAAAAGTGGTTGTCTGGGATCCCAGTGCTCATTTTGGGCAGGTGTTCGCTTTTTGCATGGTCACCGACCAAAAGTGGTTGTCTGGGAGCCCAGTGGTCATTTTGGGGAGGTGTTCGCTTTTTGCATGGTCACAGACCAAAAGTGGTTGTCTGGGATCCCAGTGGTCATTTTGGGCAGGTGTTCGCTTTTTGCATGGTCACGAAAACAAATTCTACTTTATAACCAACATTAATAAAAATCAAATGCATGATTTATGCACAACTTGCACTTGGTTGCCACTCTGAAGAAAAGCTTAGAGTCCGCAGTCTTTTCCTACCGTCTGTATGCTTACTGACTAAAACTAGACATTTCACAACTCCGAAAATGGAAAGTCCTAAAACAAGAACTCTAGTAAATTGGCATACTGGTGTTTTAATTAGTCTTCATAGTAATAACTGATACTTTTCCTTAAAAAAAAAAAAAAGGACCAGCATAAAGCGACCGATCTAAGAGCACTGGCAACACAACACTGACCCTCTCCAGGTCCTGTCGCAGATGCACAAACATCTTCATGCGGGCCACCAGGCTGTCCTCCTGCTGCTTCTCCAGGATGTCTGCCTCCTCCGTCTTAGGCGTCAGCAACGGCTTGTCCCAGTTACACTGTCACCAACAAACAACACAACACATTATTTACTGTGCTATAGCTCAGCACTGCAACTTACATGTGAAACAACTAGGTGCCCACAGGTCCGAGATACACAGAAGGAAGTGAAGTACACTGTATTTCTTTTTCTTCCGCGATCATGGACTGAAACTCCCACTTGCGTTTTTGCACGATCAAGGTTTTTACGTGTATGACCGTTCTTACCCCCAGCCATATGCCGATTTTGGGGAAACAAAATTACACTGTATAGCTGACACACTTCCATCTCTATTGGCTGGTATATTACATGTTGTTTTTTTTTTACTTATTCATGGATGCTTTGGGGTAAACAGCTTGCAAAGGGTTGCTTCATATGAGATTCATGTCGATACCACAATTTTCAATGAAACCAAGACTTTGATATGAGGCAGTGCCAACTATATTAGATTGAAAAGTAAATAACCAAGTCCAGTCTTCTTTTTCCAGAAAACAATTTGAAATGAAGGTAAAATTCATGGCGCTTGAAAGGCCAATGCAAAGAACTTGTGTTAACCTAATGCGAAGAACTTGTGCTAATCTAGTACTGAAACAAGGCATGAAATGCAAAGTGCATGAGGCAGATCTGCAGTCTGCACCGCACAGGACACCCTTTCCCCCCACACTTATTTCACACAGACCTTGCGTTTGAGTTTCCAGTAGATGAAGATGAGGTCCACCGTCTCCTCCTCTAGCTGCAGGGTCTGGCACACCTCAGCCACATCCACCACACTGTAGAACTCTTCCTCCAGGCTCTTCAGTCTGAAATCACACACACTCACACTACTACTTTCCTAGTTATTGGGCCTTGGATCAACAAGAGCAAATCCGTATTGGGCATTCCATGGACCACTTTCTTTATTTGGTGTTTAACGTCGTTTTCAACCACGAAGGTTATATCGCGACGAAGGGAAGGGGGGAGATGGGATAGAGCCACTTGTCAATTGTTTCTTGTTCACAAAAGCACTAATCAAATATTTGCTCCAGGGGCTTGCAACGTAGTACAATATATTACCTTACTGGGAGAATGCAAGTTTCCAGTACAAAGGACTTAACATTTCTTACATACTGCTTGACTAAAATCTTTACAAAAATTGACTATATTCTATACAAGAAACACTTAACAAGGGTAAAAGAAGAAACAGAATCCGTTAGTCGCCTCTTACGACATGCTGGGGAGCATCGGGTAAATTCTTTCTCGTCCCAACCAATATGGGACTCCCCCTAACCCGCGGGGGGTATTCCATGGACCAGAGGAAATCCTTACACTTCTAATTTCAATCTATTGGGCATTCCACGAACCAGAGGAAATCCTTACACTTCTAATTTCAATCTATTGGGCCTTAGCCTTTTTTTAATTGAAAGCTCTGTGTTGTTTTCTTCTTGTCCTTAGCCACAACTAATAATGTTGTGTTTAGAATTAATCAACACACATTTTTGTTAAGGTTATCTTCTTCATGTCCCTATCCACAACTAATAATGCCATGTTTGAAATTGATCAACACATTTTTGTCAATGTTATCTACAGACCTGGCCATATACAATAGACGTATCTAGTGCTGACGCATGATGAAAAACAGAGCAAGTTAGAGCTGCAAGACGTGTAGCAAATTGCCTGGGCCAATGACAAAAGGATTTGCTGCATATCAATAGAAAAGTATCAACTTGCAACATCATAATAACCATGCTCTTCTTTCTTAAAGACTCACATTTTTTTTCCAGCATGCAAAGCAAAAACCTCTTGGACAGCCTTAGACTTCAGGCTAATGTGCTTTAGATTAAAAGGTAAATGAACTGTTCTGTGCAAACCACTCTTCCAAGTCAAACCATGGCAGACGGCACTTACTTCTTGAGGCGCAAGTTGTCCCTCTCCTGTTGTGTCAGCTCCTTCTTGGGTGAGGGGGGTCCCTCTTTGCGAGGACCCTCTTTGCGTGGAGAGTCTGTGTCCGACTCGGAGTGCCCCCGGTCCGGCTTCTTGGTGTGCTTGGGGCAGTACGCCTGTTGGATGATATCTACATTCTAAGCTGGCGATTAACATCAGGCTGGCCTGTGCATGTTCACAGATATCTACATTCCAAGCTGGCGATTAACATCAGGCTGGCCTGTGCATATTCACAGATATCTACATTCTAAGCTGGCTATTAATATCAGCCTAGCCTGTGCATGTTCACAGATATCTACTCTCTAAGCTGGCTATTAATATCAGCCTAGCCTGTGCATGTTCACAGATATCTACACTCCAAGCTGGCGATTAATATCAGCCTAGCCTGTGCATGTTCACAGATATCTACTCTCTAAGCTGGCTATTAATATCAGCCCAGCCTGTGCATGTTCACAGATATCTACACTCTAAGCTGGCTATTAATATCAGCCTAGCCTGTGCATGTTCACAGATATCTACACTCTAAGCTGGCGATTAACATCAGCCTAGCCTGTGCATGTTCACAGCTGTCTAACAACTGCACCTTCATAGCAGACAAACTATTCTAGGTATTGAAGTCAGACTTACGTTTGTACATTGACAGTTGTCACACAATTATTCATACCGTGGAACACCCCTTTTAAGACCCCCAAAAATCTGAGAAAATTGGATCTTAAAACGAAGGGAGCCTTAAAACGGAGGGTCTTAAAACGGATGGTCTTAAAACGGAGGGTCTTAAAACGGAGGGAGTCTTAAAACAGAGGGTCTTAAAACAGAGGGAGTCTTAAAAAGGAGGGTCTTAAAACGGAGGGAGTCTTTAAACGGAGGGAGTCTTAAAACGGAGGGTCTTAAAACAGAGGGAGTCTTAAAAAGGAGGGTCTTAAAACAGTGGGAGTCTTAAAACAGAGGGAGTCTTAAAACAGAGGGAGTCTTAAAACAGAGAGAGTCTTAAAACAGAGGGAGTCTTAAAACAGAGGGAGTCTTAAAACAGAGGGAGTCTTAAAACAGAGGGAGTCTTAAAACAGAGAGAGTCTTAAAACAGAGGGTGTCTTAAAACGGAGGGTCTTAAAACGGAGGGAGTCTTAAAACGGAGGGAGTCTTAAAACGGAGGGAGTCTTAAAACGGAGGGATGCCCTCCCACAACTACTTTTTTTTGCATTACCAACCATTACAGAAAAGATGCCTTTCATTTGTGATATCCACTTGTTAGATTCTCTGTAATCTACAGTACCTGAATCAAAAATTTTAGTAATAAATTTTCATTTGATTAATATACTTACCCAACTCACATATAGCAATTAACCCTAGTTCAGTGCTGGTAACGCTGTACGCGTCCCCTTGGTAACAAGGAAGGCGCCTCTAAAAAAAGAGTGACATGAGACCCGTAAGGGTGTCTAAGCCAGCCCGGAAACGAGACTGCCTTCCGTATGCGCGCGCATACACCGCCATATGCAATTCATTCTAAAGCGAAGCCCAACTCACTCCTTTTTTAGACCCAAACACCCACCACAGCGGGGAGGCGGGAGGGAATAAACGATGTGAGTTGGGTAAGTATATTAATCAAATGAAAATTTATTACTAAAATTTTTGATTAAATTACATATCTTACCCAACTCACATATAGCAGATTGCTACTATAGGTGGCGGGTATATAGAGAAATCATGAAATTAGAACCTGTTCCAAGGCTACCATAACCGGTAACGCGGAACTGCCGTCCTGTCCCAAGACGTCTCTGAGGGAGAAGTTAATAAAAACCTCCTCAGACCGCCCGTAAGCCGACTCCAGTACTTCAGCCAAACGGCCCGACCAGAGGACTGTCAAAGAGGAGGCCCAAGGCCTTGCCTCATACGGTGAGAGGCAAAACTGCCCTAACATCTCCAGACTGTGTTAATCACCAGGTAAGCACCTGTCTGATCAAAGTGGAGACTCACTTGGTTAAATAAACTTTCGCAATATCCTTACACCTTGCTGTGCTAAGTGATATCATAAAAGCTTCAGATTTTCTGACCCAATGCCGAGTCCGTGACAGGTACCTTCTGAGAGTCCTCACGGGACAAATAACCACATCAAGCTCCCCAGGAGCAAGAGTCCAGTGTAGCAGTCCATCTAGGTAAGGTTGACTTCAAAAAGTCATACCCCTACCAGAGTAGATAGACCTGTACCCACCCTAAAACAGTGTTTAACGTCATTTCCAACCGTTCAAGGTTAAATCAAGACGGAGACGAAAGATAAGGCAAATGGCCTTTAAATCAACGATCTAACAAGGTCCGTGAAAGTCAGAAAATTTTTCGAAAATCGAAATATTAAAAGAGCCAAACCTGACTCTAAAGGAGCCAAAATCTTGCTTCCTGAATTGAAAATACAATTGGAAGCTGGTTTTCCCCGTTTTCCGCATAAAAGCCAAGGTAGAATCACGATGGAGATGAAAGATAAGGCAAGTAACCTTTGATTCAATGATCTAACAAGATCCGTGCAAGTCGGAAAAAACTTCGAAACCCGAAAAGTTTTAATTGACTAAACGTGACTCTAAAGGAGCCACACCCTTGCTTCATGAATTGAAAATGCAACTCGAAGCTTGTTTTCCATTTTTGCTTAAATGCCAGAAAATTTCGAAGTAACCCAAAAGCCATAGATCAGTCTTTCTTGAAAAGATGTCCATATTCAAAATAGCCAGAAAGTATGCTTACTCCCACTCCTCACAGAAGCTACTAGAGTAAGCTTGGCCGTTTTCCGTGTAGATCCTCCAGGCTAGCCTTGAAACGGGTTAAAGCAACGCTGCACCAAGCCGTACCAAAGTGACAGAAATTACATAAAGTCTTAAAAATAAGACATGAAAGAAAAACGGAAACCCAGAATAGGTGGATCGCCACCTCATTACACGTAGAGAAGAGGAGTTCATTCCGTAAGAAATAAGCGCTTCGAACCAAGCCAGTCTAAGTGACAAGCGAACAAACACGCCCAAAACCCCTATAAAGACTCTGAATCAAATCCAGAGTTGAGGCGGAAGCCCCTAAGTATCCCAAGGATATCCTTACAGAAGACATCCGTGTAACTGGAATGTGAGAAAGCAAAGACGCCTTCTTGCCAGCCTTAAGAGGTCTGGAACCAAGATAGCAAAGACCCGTACTGTGCGACCAACAGGTCGCCAAAACGATCTATGAGAAAGATCCTGTGAAAGCGAGGGTATAGAGCCAAAAGCTAAAGTAGATAACAGCCAGCCTGAAGCTTTTCGTTTGGAAACAAACGACAGCCAAGGCCTGCCTTGCGCTTCCCTTTTACCGTGAGCGTCTCTTAGATAGATAAAAGCCCGCGTGCATAGAAGGGGTCTCAAAAAGAGACCTTTCAAACAAGAAAGAGATTAAAGCCTAGCCAAAAGAACAAAACTTTAAAGGCAGAGGCTTACCCTCAGGTAAAAAACCGGCAAAGTTAACTCCTTTGTATCTGCGTCCTGTCAGACCACAAAGATATCCAGTTAGAACGTAACCACCCAGGCGAGAGTAAAAGCGCGTTTTGTTCAAACGAGCCCATCATAAAAACCCGAAGCCACAAACTCCCCGAGCTAGGAGATCTTGATCTTACAGACACTTTCTCCTAGCTATCCAAATCCAGATGGATTTTAGCCAAACCCGAGGGCGGTTCCGTAGAACAAAAACAGAGAACCTAAGTTCTTAAGTTTGGAGTTAACCGAAGCCTACAGAAAGCGCTCCGCGAGTGACACGCTCTTAAGCGTAAGACACAAGCTAAAGCAACGCCGCCGCAGGTATAAAGTCGAACGTTGTCTACACAGGTAGTGGTGACAAAGAAGACTCGCTTGTGAAAACTCCACAAGTACAAAAAACCCCGCCAGAGGATCTAAGAACTTAACACTCAAAGATTCTCCTCAGAAGGCTCAAATCAACCTCAAAATGCCGCGAACAGCGACACAGCTGAAGTATAAGCCTCCCCTCGTTCAAAAGCATCATAACAATCATCGAAATGATGAGAACCAGTCACCAATCCCGATAAGGCAATACTTGCCAAAAATCGGAAAAGTTTTGAAAAAATTCAACACCGGAACTCCATGACCAAAACTCCATCCACCTGTCTCCTTCCAGCGGGAAAACTGGAAAAGGAAGTGGACACAGCCTGAATAACAGCAAAGGAACCGCAGCGACGGAACCGACAGCCAAAGACTGAAAGGTGCCGACTACCAACACCCCAGTGTTAACGGTAGAAGGCTATCCCATCCTGTACCGGAAGCCACAGCCACAAAAGCGGAAGCGAACCGGCCGTGGATTAGTAAACATCAGAACCCACAGGTAGCATAAAAACACACCGGACGATCCCGTAGTCCTCAAACCATTTCAGCTGCGAGCACCACTGCACTTGCTAACATGAAACGGAACCTAAAATCAGGGCTCTTCAGTAATGCGTAAGCACCTTCATCTGAACAGCCGTCAAGCACAACCGTGCAATCCGGAAGCTGACTCCCTGTTTGACTTAACTGTCCAACAAAGAACCAGCCCTCCGTTCGCTACCTGCCCCCCGTTCCTGTCAAAACCTAAATGCCGTTTTCCACTGACCAGGCCACTGCGCTGGACAACTTAAACGGCAAGTTAAGCTGGGTGTCACCCACCACCGTGGACACACCCTCACAATCCTCTCCTTCCTACTTGGTTACAAAGTTAGGAAGGTGACCCCCAGAGAGACTTGCATGGTCAATCCAAGAATCACTCAGACCAACAACCTCCTGCCCCCAGGGCGGAAGCTTACGTTGCCCAGCCACGAAAATGCGTGCCACATTCCTCCTGCGAACGTACACCACTTTCACCGGAGAACCCGGCTACACGCGGCCAATTGCCAACTCCAGGGCAATGGACAACAAATCCAGGAAGCTGAAGAGAACATCCTGTTCCTCCGAACTTCCAGAAGTCGGAACCAGATAGAGGTAGAGTAAGTTACCCCTTTGTTCTCAACCACCCCTTCCGGTCAAAACTTAAATGCCGTTTTCCGCCGCCCACGTCACTGCGCTGGACAACTTGAACGGCAAGTTAAGCTGGGTGTCGTCCATCCCCGTGGACGCACTCGTTATCCTTTCCTTCATGCTCGCAATGGCAATCAGGAAGGTGACCCCCGGAAAGATGCTCCCGGCCAAGCCGTTCGCGGTCGATCCCAGAATCACCAACTTCCACAATACCTAAATGCCGTTTTCCGCTGCCCACGTCACTGCGCTGGACAACTTGAACGGCAAGTAAGCTGGGAGTCGTCCACCACCGTGGACGCCCCCTCGTTAACCTCTCCTTCATGCTCGCAATCGCAATCAGGAAGGTGACACCCAGAAAGACACTCCTGGTCGATCCAAGCACCACCTAGTTTCGCACACAGTGCCTAAATGCCGTTTTCCGCTGCCCACGTCACTGCGCTGGACAACTTGAACGGCAAGTAAGCTGGGAGTCGTCCACCACCGTGGACGCCCCCTCGTTAACCTCTCCTTCATGCTCGCAATCGCAATCAGGAAGGTGACACCCAGAAAGACACTCCTGGTCGATCCAAGCACCACCTAGCTTTGCACACAGTAAACCAGTCGTCTTGCACTACCATGCAATCCGAAAGCTGACTCCCGTACTGACACCATTGTCTAGCAGAGAACCAGCTTTACTGTCTACCCCCCGCCCAGAGGGCGGGGTCGGAAGCCACACACACTCGCCCCCGTCCCCAGACTGAGCAGAGTGCAGTGGAACTTCCTTACGTGTACCAGGGCTCTTACTCCCCACTGAAAGGCCGCCAAAGCGGGTTGAGTCAGCCGAGAGATAAGAACTTTCGCCCGGCCGCCATGCGCCTGAGGCTACTCGCTCCTGACCACGTGCCGAGTTTTGGCCGGAGAACCCGGTTACTAACTCAGCAGACATACCTTGTGTACGAGACGGAACGCCGGAATGCGAACCCAAAAGCGGACACGGCACAATCTCCTCATCCTGAGAGGCATGCACCTCCGCTCTCGTGACTGTAGTGGCAGGAGACGAGCGAACGCTGGCAAGCGAAGAGACGCCAGCCACACCCGAGGGAAGAGAACGAAGCTCCGCTCTCGTCGAAGTAATCTCGGCCGCTAAAGTAGACACCTGCGAACTAAGAGATAACAACAAAGCAGCAACATCAGCGGATGCCAACCCCGGCACCACAGGGGGAGAATCCCCCTTAGCAGGTTTATTCACGTGAGCGGTCTTGTCAACCGGCTTAGCCGACAAAATGGCCGCTGTCTTGTCTACCGGCTTAGCGGGCAAATCAACAAACACATCAAAAGATTTTTTGCAAGAGTATCTTCACCAGAAACGGATTGTTTAGTCTTCCTAGAAGATTCTTTAGAAGAAGTGGGCGCAGCAGCTACCTTTTAGGCGTACACCTCTTCTTGGCATTGTCGGCCATGACACAACAAAGACTCACGAAAAATTTTTGAAAAAAATTTTGCAAGTCCAAAAAGCGGCCAACAACGCTGCCAAAATCAAGAATAAACAAGAACGACCTCACCCCAACAGCAGTAGAGAAGTCCAGATGCAAGAAGATACCAAGAGGAACAACAAAGTCAAAAGACTAAGTCAAAACGGCTGAAACAGCCGGAGCGTACATCAAATGCGACCAGTCTCACTGGCGCTGAGCTTTGGAATGAATTGCATATGGCGGTGTATGCGCGCGCATACGGAAGGCAGTCTCGTTTCCGGGCTGGCTTAGACACCCTTACGGGTCTCATGTCACTCTTTTTTTAGAGGCGCCTTCCTTGTTACCAAGGGGACGCGTACAGCGTTACCAGCACTGAACTAGGGTTAATTGCTATATGTGAGTTGGGTAAGATATGTAATTTAATGTACAGTTTTCAGCCTTGCCACTTCTTTTTCGTGAATGTATTAAAATACAGTATCAGTATTCATCACAATGTAGCATTTTACAATCACAGCATACTCTGCCTCAAAGTAAAACGAAAAATTCAAGCATCCAAAAATGTTCCGATGCACTGTAACGACCCAAACAAGTGACAAATTGATGACCACATATTAAAGGCCAACATCCACAAGAATTTTTCTCCTGGAGCGACCTAAACTTGAACCCGAGGCAGTTCGCCAAAAAGAACCGCCGATCACGAGAAAAGCATGCGTATCGCATGCGAGACGATTTGCAAGCCAGCCAGCGCAGCAGCGGGTGGGGATTTGGTCTCGGCAAAGAAACAAACAATGCAGTGTTTGATCTCGGTGAGACTGAAAGAGAGACAGAGAGCACGAGAGAGAGCGACAGGGACACAGTGATTCAAGGCGCACAACTCTAGTAAAGTTGTCGTAGCACGTCCGCCTATGGCCAAAGTGATCCGGGTTCGATTCCCGGCATGTGTGGTCTATGTTTTTTGTGTTTTTTTTTTTAATTCTTGTTTACTATTGTTTATTATTTTACTCTAATAATTTTTTTAATTGTGTAAAATAAAATAAAAAATTTTAAATCCACGTGCACAAGACAAAAACTTTCATACTGGGGGAGCGAGCCAGTCTGAAGAGTACTCGGGTCCAGTGCCAGCGTTTTTACATTTAGTCAAGTTTTGACTAAATGTTTTAACGTAGAGGGGGGAATCGAGACGAGGGTCGTGGTGTATGTGTGTGTGTGTGTGTGTGTGTGTGTGTGTGTGTGTGTGTGTGTGTGTGTGTGTGTCTGTGTCTGTGTGTGTCTGTGCGTGTGTGTGTGTAGAGCGATTCAGACTAAACTACTGGACCGATCTTTATGAAATTTGACATGAGAGTTCCTGGGTATGATATTCCCATACTTTTTTTCATTTTTTTGATAAATGTCTTTGGTGACGTCATATCCGGCTTTTCGTAAAAGTTGAGGCGGCACTGTCACGCTTTCATTTTTCAACCAAATTGGTTGAAATTTTGGTCAAGTATTGTTCGACGAAGCCCGGACTTCGGTATTGCATTTACATGCGAAAAATAAAGCAAGACGCTTTAAAAATGCGTTCAATGAACATGAAAAAAAGAGTGCTTTTAATGAATATAAAAAGACAATAAAAAAGGAATGCAAGTTGTATCATAATGAGTTCGTTAAAACTTTGAGAAAGTTAAGAAGTAATGACCCGAAAGCATACTGGAATCTTCTAAATAAAAATAAAAATAAAAAAATAATTCCAAAACTAACTATCCAACTTGTTCGGAGTTTTTCGAACATTTCAATAAACTACAAGAGTGTGATGAAAATGAAATGGAGGATAGTAATGAACCTTTAAATGAAGCAAGTAATGAATTTCTTAATGCGCCTTTTACAAAGGAGGAAGTTATCAAATGTATAGACAAGCTGAAAAACAATAAGGCATGCGGTCAAGATAAAATAATTAATGAGTATTTAAAAGCGTCACATGATCGAATGATTGATATTTAGTCAAGTAGCTGTCGAACTCACAGAATGAAACTAAACGCAATGCAACGCAGCAAGACCGTATACTCGTAACATCGTCAGTCCACCGCTCACGGCAAAGGCAGTGAAATTGACAAGAAGAGCGGGGTAGTAGTTGCGCTGAGAACGATAGCACGCTTTTCTGTACCTCTCTTCGTTTTAACTTTCTGAGCGTGTTTTTAATCCAAACATATCATATCTATATGTTTTTGGAATCAGGAACCGACAAGGAATAAGATGAAAGTGTTTTTAAATTGATTTCGACAATTTAATTTTGATAATAATTTTTATATATTTAATTTTCAGAGCTTGTTTTTAATCTAAATATAACATATACCGAAGTCCGGGCTTCGTCGAAGATTACTTGACCAAAATGTCAACCAATTTGGTTGAAAAATGAGAGCGTGACAGTGCCGCCTCAACTTTCACGAAAAGCCGGATATGACGTCATCAAAGACATTTCTCAACAAAAAAAAGAAAAAAACATTCGGGGATATCAATCCCAGGAACTATCATGGAAAAATTCATAAAGATCGGTCCAGTAGTTTGGTCTCAATCGCTCTACACACACACACACACACACACACACACACACACACACACACACACACACACACACACACACACACACACACACACACACACACACACACACACACACACACACACACACACACTTTGGTCATTAAAAATCTGAAAATTGTAAAAAAAAAAAAAAAAAAATTTATAAAACGATTCAAATTTACGTTCATCTTATTCTCCATCATTTTCTGATTCCAAAAACATATAAATATGTTATATTTGGATTAAAAACAAGCTCTGAAAATTAAAAATATAAAAATTATTATCAAAATTAAATTGTCGAAATCAATTTAAAAACACTTTCATCTTATTCCTTGTCGGTTCCTGATTCGTGAAAGCGAAATTACAACATTTAGTCAATCTGTCGAACCCACAGAATAAAACTGCACGCACTGCAGTGTTTTCAGCCGGGTCACGAGAATAAAACAGCTTCGTCAATCCACGCGGCAAGGAAGTCGCTCAATTTTTGCGTGCAACACGAAGTAAACAGACATGCAAGAATAGCGACGGGTTCAAGTTTAGGTCGCTCCAGGAGAAAAATTCTTGTGGATGTTGGCCTTTAAGCACACCTACCTTGAGTTTGACTCCATCATGCTCGTCACTCTCATCCAGGATGGTCTTCATCTCCAGGCCGTTGCTGAAGCCGCAGGTGACGTGGAAGGCCGTCTTGCAGGTCTTGACGGAACACTGAATGCACGCCCCCACACGCTCCTTGCACAGGCAGCAGACCAAGGCCCAGCGACTCGACTGTCCAACACAGATTGCTTGGTTATTGTGTTATTATCGTCTCTTCAACCAATATATGGCCATCCAAGACCAATGCAAGATCGTTTCCTTTCTCAGGTCGAACAGAGAGAAAATTGGTTTCTTTCACAAAAACTCCTCCTCAGCTCTGATCACATTCGCTCCTTCCACATTTTTCGCTTGAAAGCTTGAATTTTTCCAAATAATCATTCTCAACAAAGCCAGGAAAAGTATTTGGGAATGGAAATTTTATCCCAAAATTATCTCTTCTACATTTTCAATCTTATTTAGGTCTGCTCCCCTTCCCCGCACAGCCAATGTAAAGAAAAAGGGACAACAGCAATCCTTTCTTTTCAATTATACTCATGTGTTTAACCTGCCTCTGTGCCAAATTGTGCACAATTTTCTGCCCCAAAATACAAAAGACTTCGAGAAGAATGCCATATTTGAATGGAATACAATATCATAACAGTATTTGACACACTGCATGTTGTAGTACTTGTACTCACAGGGATGTTTGAGATCTTAGTGATGGGCTCCATCTTCTCTGGAATGCCGATGCTGACCTCCGGGATCCACAGAGCACAGCTGACATGCGCCCACTTGGTGCCGCTCCTGCCATGAAACAAAATGCCTACAATGAATAAAACAGAATCGAAGAGACACAGGCCCTCACAGACTGCAAACTTCAAGCGCACCATACTTCACCTCAAACGCAGTCCTCAGGCAAAACCATCCTCACCAAAACTACTGCTTTAACCTCTTCCCTGCCTGTAAGACGTCAGCTGACGTCCTACGTAAAGTGCATCCCCAGTGCATTCCGACTTTTCCTGCATCCGTATCTGGATCAAAAGTAGTAAGCTATCTTCAAACGGTTAGCGGAAACCGTTGGGATGGTTAAATTTAGAAGGAATTGCGTGGTACGTCATAGGGAAAGCCGTTTTTTCCGATTGCCGATTTGCTACTGGCTGCTCAGAGAGGAGTTTCCCGTGTAAACAATGGCGTCGCACGCTTTGCCACAGCAGTCATGTGGTTCTAAACAGACAACGTACACCACTTTGCAAGCTCTGCAGCTGATTATGCAAGATGAGGGAACTAGTTCTGATATTAATTTGCAGTCAGATGATTCTTTAGAGCACGAGAATGATTGTGACAGTGAGTACGATGTTGATATGCAGCAGTTACTCGAGCGACTTCAGGAACCTGACGCTGTGCAGTCTGACTCGCAGGTAGAACACGCAGAACCAAAAGACAGGTAATTAATGAAAGAATACTATTCACAGTAGATGCAGTTTCAATCCAGAATGAAAATCCGCATTCATTTTCCTACAAAAACCATATAACATGTCCTCAGCTAACTGTAATAGTTTGTGTGCTAGAATTTTTTTTAAATTATTACTGTTCCAACCTCAAATTATCCTGGCACTGGGTATGCACTTAATTGTTTACTGGCAGCGAACGGGTTAAGAAAATAACTATGGTCCTGGATAATACCATAAACTTGAGGAGTAAAGTGAGTTTGACTTATCCAAAAGCTTCCAAAAATTTTATGCTGGTGATTCTGTTACTAAACCTAAAGGTTGTAGAGCAGGTTCAATGAGCACTAAACACACAGATGCACACAATACACTATTACACATTGTTGGTTTGCCAAACAGGTAAGCCTCAAAGTAACGTATCCAGTGTTTACCTGGTGCTTTTCATGGCCCCTCCGACCCTAGGGCACAGCAAGCAGCTTGGTTTGATGCCTAGTGCACACGTCCGACACAGCCAGGTGCCTTCTGGGATGGACTGGATTCCGTAACAAGCCTAAAACATCGGAACAAGTAAGGCATGCAATCACCACGTTGAAAATAGAAGTTTTTCTCATCCTTGATGAAATTGATGTGCTGTGAACAAAAATCTGGTTTGAAAGAAAACCAAACATGACAATCACAACTGCAGCATTCATTCTTCCAGGAAGCCAAGTCACAAAAGAATTTTGCCCTTGTACACATAGCATGAGGTTCCTTCACAAATAAGTTCAACATTAGGGCTATACAGATATTTAATATAAGTTACTTTAATGTGACAGGAGCAAGCATTAGCAACCAGCAAATTCATCTTCTGCAGAAATTTACACAAACCAAAATCTTCTAGTACAGATTCAGCAATAATCAGATTTGCATCGAGATCTTTAAAAAAATTTGTTTTGTTAAATCACAAATAGATAAGTATTTAGTGTTCAGATTGATCTGTGGACGATCGCTTAATGCCGCAATTTGCAACCAAAATTCACAACATCAACATGATCAAACTAATAATGTCTATTAAGACTAACCTGATGAATGCAGACATCACAGCCATCACAGAACACCATCTCATTAGTATCTTCACTCTCCGGCTGTAAAATAAGAAGAGTCAATGCACTATCATGAAAGTTGAAACCTCCAACAATGCACACACAAGAACATATAAGTCAATAACACAATGTCTCTTTCAGTGACTCAACTTGCACCAATTCTGAATACTCATGGTGTAGAGGAGATGTCCTGTACTGTTGGGTCAGAAAACCAGCAGCACTACTGAACATCTCACCATTAATGTATGCACCGTATGTCACTGATGAGGTCGTTACATGACCCCTCAGCCGGCTTAATTAGTGCAACTTTGTAACTTATTCACATTTCATTTATTCCGAAACAACAGGTATGTCCAGCTTATAACAAAGCATGCAAAACCGAGAAAAAAACTCAAAAGATTTATCAGCCTAATATGACCGAGGGCAAACAGCATAACAGTCGAACACTAACTGGGAGAGAACATACACACACACAATTGCCTGCAAACACATTAAAACAGGCAACATGAAGAGAAACAGATAACGGTTTAACAAAAGAGCACACTCACCGAACGACAGACATCACAGACAACGTCCTCGTCATACTCAATGCCCATGCCTTCTTCAGTTTTCATCAGCGCTGTCATCTTCTCATGGCACTGGCAACACACAGACACAAAATAGTAAAGTCTCACTGCTCACAAATAAAATGTGTGTCTAATCAACAACTTAAAGACAGGTAGGTTAGCCTAATGAGGTGTTGATCTGGCTCCAACAGTGGGCAACGCCTGTGCAATCTTAACTTGCCCTGAACTGTGTTGACCAGTCCCACTCCCAGTTCCCATTTATGCTGTTCTGCACTTTATCTTCCTCCTAGTTGCCCCCATCCCCCCACTTGCTTCAATCTGGACACTCTCCTGAACCATGGGCTTGATTTTTTCAATCCTGAGCATATCGCCTAAACAAGAAGAGCAAACGCTCGATCGAGTCACTTTCGCAGTTCTGAATATTATATGAGGCATCAGATGGACAGGAAGAAATTGCTATTCACAACACAATGAGTCACGTTCACATAAAATTTGAG
Source organism: Littorina saxatilis (assembly GCF_037325665.1). Taxonomy (NCBI): domain Eukaryota; kingdom Metazoa; phylum Mollusca; class Gastropoda; order Littorinimorpha; family Littorinidae; genus Littorina; species Littorina saxatilis. The sequence continues at coordinate 40,544,528 of NC_090250.1, forward strand.
CCCGGTCACTTTTATAGTTTCCGAGAAAAGCCCAACGTTAAGTTGTGTGTTGCCGAACAGAAAAGGCTAGTTATCTCCCTTGTTTTTCTGATAACGTTCGTAAAAGGCTACAGATGTAAATACTTTGATGTAAAGAATAATCCTACAAAGTTTCAATCACATCCGATGAACTTTGTCAAAGATATAAAATGTCTAATTTTAACCTTTGACGCTGACCTGTGACCTTGAAAAAGGTCAAAGGTCAACGAAACCATCGTTAAAGTGTAGAGGTCATTGGAGGTCACGACTAAACAAAATATGAGCCCGATCGCTTTGATAGTTTCCGAGAAAAGATATAAAATGTCTAATTTTTCCTTTGACGCTGACCTGTGACCTTGAAAAAGGTCAAAGGTCAACGAAACCATCGTTAAAGTGTAGAGGTCATTGGAGGTCACGACTAAACAAAATATGAGCCCGATCGCTTTGATAGTTTCCGAGAAAAGTCCAACGTTAAGGTGGTGTCTACGGACGGCCGGCCGGCCGGACAGACTAACACTGACCGATTACATAGAGTCACTTTTTCTCAAGTGACTCAAAAAACCACATTGATATATATATAATTATTATATATTTATCTGTTTTCAAACTTTTGTCCACAAAGACCTTTCACGGGTTTTCTCTTTATACAGTGCCCATTATTTTCAGGCCATCCAACTTCTGATAACACATTTTTTCAGATGCACAGGACTTGTCAAAACAGAGGGATCAGAGTGTACTATAACAAACTACAAAGCCCACCTGGTTTTCCAGAGCCTCCATGACCCTCTCCATGTTCCATTCATTGATTTGAACCAGACCTGCAAAGCAAAGACAAAAAGCAAAAACGGATGACTATTCAGTCAAATGTGATCATAGCAGTCACACACAATAAAACAGACAGCCTCTCAAAAGGCTATCTAAAGCAGCCCATGTAATTCCAAAAGAAATTTCAATTCATCCTGATGCAATTTTCACCCAACTCCAGAAACATTACACTGTATAGTACATGTAATTATAATGTGTCACGAAACTGGGAGTCTCTAGTTTTCTGTCAGCACATGACATGACATTATGTCCACTAAGCCAATACTCAACTGTACAAATATAGAATATTTAAGCCAACTTATCTCAAGAAACAATCTTTTTGACAAAAATGTGTTGGGACTTGAATACCAAAAGTGACACTAGTCAACAATTCATAGACAAAATACTGTTCCTTAGTCACACTGAAATATGCCTATCCACAGAAAAGCAGTAAAACAGCAACAGCGAAATTCTTTTTAACAACACAATTAACCTGACTATTTGCCTATCCACATGCAATGACCTTGTGAACACTGACCCATTTCACGACGTCGGAAGTTGACCTCTTCTAACCAGCAGACGTCCAGGTCATCTAGGTCATAGCGAACTAGCTGCTCCGCTAACTGCTGCATGCCGGTCAATTCGTGCAGACCCTTCTTGTACGTACAGTCCACTCTCTCGTGAAGAATCTTGTGTGGCCTGCACATATCAATAGCTGTCAGTTCATGGCATCCACATGAAAAACTCATAACTTGAGCAGACTGCCTGATTCTCAATGCATTTTCTTGTCAAAAACCTATGACGAACCTTCCTTATTCAGACCTGCCAACCCTTGTCAAACCTGTAGTGCAAGAATTTAGATTTTTACACCCCCGGTATAGGGGTGTGTATAGGTTTCGGTCGATGTGTTTGTTTGTTTGTTTGTTTGTGTGTTTGTTTGTTTGTTTGTGTGTTTGTTTGTGTTCGCAAGTAGATCTCAAGAATGAACGGACCGATCGTCACCAAACTTGGTGAACAGGTTCTATACATTCCTGAGACGGTCCTTACAAAAATTGGGACCGGTCAAACACACGGTTAGGGAGTTATTGGTGGACTATAGTATGAGGGGGCATCTTCGGATATTCCCGGCGTTCTGTTACTATTTTTAGAAGGTCACCGCAGTGTCCAGAACGTAAATTGGACCCGTAAATTATCCTCACTGTAAAAGTGCAAAGGTCGAATCAATTTATAGCCACGCGAAAAATACACTCTCATCTATCTCTATATATTTATACAATAGGTATAGATATATATATACGGCTTCTCTGTGTGTGTGTGTGTTTGAGTGTGTCTGCAGAAAACACCTGTGTATTGCACAGTTCTGTTTGTGATGTGGTACCTAGGGCGTCGTCGACAAGTATGGGACTCGACATGATATGATCAGAAATGGCATTATGGCCCCTGAATCATGTTCGTGCTAAGGACGGGGGCGTTTTTCCTACCTCGGAGGAATTTCTTGGGTTTTTTTATTTACAGTGTAGCAAATGTTGTTTCAGTGTAGCATTGTCTAAAATGTATACACACATCCACATTAAGGCTATTTCTCACAAAACTATATAATGTTTTTAGATAAAAGAAAAATAATGCCCAATTGAGAGTGTCTGCAATGCCACTTTTCAGTGTGGACAATTCGTGCAGACCCTTCTTGTACGTACACACATTCTGGCTGCTACACGGAGTGATTATCAGGAATGAGTACCATCACTCACAAGAAAGAGTAAACATTGCATTGCATGCATGAAAGTTGCATGCTTGTGATTATTTGTTTGAGCGTAACAATTCTGAACTTCTCATAACAGTGTAGCAATTTGTCTTAAAAGGTAACATGCCACGCTGAAAGCATAATAGTTCGCAGCTCTGCTTATTCAACTTTCCAAACCTGAAATGTATGTCTAAAATTTCCTAGTAAATGAAAACCCTAGCATGGAACAGTATCACTAAAACTGCCTGTCTTTATCAATGAAGAACAAACTTCTCAGAAGATTCATTTTGCAAGTCAGCAAGGAAACACATCTGATGAACTTACATTTTAAAGTCACCGGTTTTGCCCTTGTCACGAATTTCCCTGGAAAGAACAAAAGCATATCATACAATTTGTGATTGTACAAAGTCTGGAGAACAAAATAAGAGTTATCGGTGGCCTTTTCAAGGGCATTAAATGAGACATCAATTTCATTCCAAAATGAGACACAACAAAGGAAGATTTACTGAAATCATACCTCGCAAAAAAGTTTTTTTTGGATAAATACAGACAAGCCTTTTACGCAAATTTTGTCAGTGAAAAAGTGCCAGATCTGGACGGAAGTATCCCTGTTTGTTTCGTCCCTAGAATTAACTATCACCCCCCACCCCCCTTTAAGACACCCGATTTAAGTTTTACCCCATTTTAAAACACTGATTTCTCAGATTTTGTTGTTCAGTTTTAAGACTACCTCCTTCTTAGGACCTGATTTACTCACATTACAGATGTCTTAAAACAGGGATTCCACAGGATCACACAAAACTGCAGTGCTAGCATAAATGATTGACAACTCACTTGACGTCAGTTTTCATGACCTCAGCAGTGTTGACAGGGACCTGCACGCCTTTCTCCCATTCCTGACGCCAGGGATCGGAGATCAGCACGTACGATCCTTCCTGCAGCGGCTCCGAGTCTGCCAGCTTCATCGCGCTGATCAGATCTTTTCTGAACAACTGCAGTGCAAGAAAAATATGGCATACAAAAATCTGCCAACATATAAAAGAATCTAAATACAACAAAATTCACATATTTACCAGACTCCAAGTTCAAACACAAAATTTTTAGTCAATCCACCTGTACAATTAATTAAAGTGTGTGGTCACAGCAGTGACATCAGAAACTAACCCACAAACTCAACATTTACAGCATGCAATCAGAACAATGAATACTTTGTTATCATCTACTCAGTGAGTAGTCTATTTTTCGGATCAGTGAGCAGTCAATGAGTCATATTCATAGGCAACGTAAGTCTTCTTACTCAGCCTGGTAATAGAAAAATGCAAATGCAGCCATTTCATGCCTGATGTTTTCAGTGAATCTTTGAAGACACACTGTCACAATAAATAAAACACTATACTACTTCTACTACTACTAGTACCACTACCACTATACTCTGTATTCCACAAAATCAGCAACAGCTGTGTGAATCTTTTAAAATGTCTGTGATACAAACTATTACACACCTCTGCAGGCTTGTTGTGAGCTGTGAAGCCAGGGCTGCGCATGAATTTCGACCCATATTTACTGGGCGCTGCTGGGAAAAGGAAAACATTTTGATACATTGCAACCCATGAATAACAGGCAGGAAGTATGTAGAAGATTCAACCAATCAATCAATAAAAACATGTTGAAAGTGATTGAACATCATCTAAACATTTCATATCATGGTTAGAGCACTTACAACATGAGTGTCTCAATTATTTGAAAATAACTTTCAGCTGTATAAATTACCAGCCTTAAAGTTAAACTCAAAATGAAATGAAAGAGTTGGAAGAGGTCTCTTTAATGATTAAAATAAATTGTATATTTCAAAAATTGTTATGGCTTATAAGTTATATTCAAAAAAGGAAACAAATAAAAAGTGCAATAGATGCATTAAAGTTCTGTTGATCATGGGTGAAACCTAAAAAAAATAAATTGACTGAAAATTTTGAGGCAGGGGTCCAGGGGCCGCCCAGGCCCTCGCAGGGTACAGGGGCAGCGCCCCGTTGGGGAGTCCAGGGGGGGGGGGGCGGGGGGCAAAGCCCCCCAGCTGAAAACATATTTTGACGTTTTATAGGTGATTTTATGTCCTCTCCTGGGCTCTAAAAAAAAATGTGACACTTTAATGCCTGTCAAAAACTAAGAGACTGTATCAGCCTTAAAAAAACATAAAATCTTGGATTTTTATTTTTAGTCCATTCTCACAAGCTCTAGAGGTCCATTTCAACTTATTCTGCTTAATAGAGTGTCTGAAAGGTAAAGATAGACTGTGCTGAAGCAAGCAAAGAAATGAGTAATAAGTAACAGCAGATCCTATCAAGTCGATGAGCCACAAAAACAATGCCCTTGTACAAAACAACAATTTCACCAAACAAGTCACTCGATCATGCCCTTATAACACATAACGATACACGCTCAAAGACAAACAGAAAATGACAAAACTGATAACACATGAAAAACAGCAGCCATATATCACATACAACATGTACACCTGAAGTTAATGTCTTGTTTATTTGATGACTAACCTGAAAACTACACCAAAGATATGCATTGAAGTTGAACAGAAGATCCAAAGATACGGAACACAGCCCATTGAAAGAAAGAATGAAATGGTCGACGTAAACTCAGACTTGATCACGAAGTCGGTACAGCTTTCTTGTGGTGTTTTCTTCTTGCGCGTGCATATTCTTCCCGATAATTCCATAATCTCTCACTTATGCAGATGGCACACAAATTTCACGGTGTATCAAGATTCTGAAGCCACTTCCGAAAACCCTCCTTTCCAGCTTACGCGCGTTTGTTCGGTTGGTCAGCATCGATCCACTCTGTTGAAGCGTTTATACTTAAAACGGGTATCTTCTATGCTTTCATCATTTTATCACTTCATCGGCCTGTCAAAACACAGAAAAAAGCGGCTTCCTTTAGAAATAGAGCCTTTTATTTGCAGTCAGAGAAATGAAGCGACCCGAAAGTCAGACTCCTGCAAAGTTTTTAACAACAAGACGCGGGCTGTATTCTTACAAAAAGAATACTTCCGTTCAAACCAAAAGCTGAAACCGAATCGCGTCAGCAGTTCAAACAAGTTTCGCGAACATCGCTGAAAGTAAACTGATTTCAAAATAATGTTTTGGGGTCAAAATTTCGCGGACTGACGGAATTTCCATCACAACATTTTACAATTGACGGAAATCCGTCAATTGACAGGCTAGTTTCACCCATGTGTCATTCATACTCCTAAATTCCTACCTTTCTTCGGAACGACCTCTTCCTCGTCATCACTGCTGATCTTGCACCGTGGACGCTTGGAGCTGGAAGGGCCTGCCTCTGTAAATGACACTGTCAGCATATTAAATCCTTTCTCTTTTAAATTAACATACTATTTCTTTTAACTTTCTAGTGGAATTTAGTATTTACGTTAACCTTTTTATAGATTTCAAAATGAAGGTTTGTTTTTACTTTCCATTGGCAATTAGTAAATTACATTCACTTTAAAAAAAAAGCTTTACATTCTTCTGGTATCAAATCATTTTAAATTCAAAGATAATTTTTCTGGATTTTCCCAGTGGTATTTAAAGCAACTTCCTTTTTACACAGTCTGGCATGCACACAGCACTCACTGACATAGTGACAAAAATAAAAAGATACAGCAGTAACAAATGAACAAACACGTAAGAGTTTGCATCGCCATGCACGCAGAAGGTGCAAGAACAGAACATCTTCCCGGAGTGGTGTTCGCAATAAAGGATCCAACTGGGTGAAAAACAAGCGCTGGGACAGATTGGTAGAAAGTGAGCCTTCAACCAATCAGAACCAGTGTTTAGGTCACACCTAGTCAGGCACTTTCTTGTGCACACCAGCCCTGACTTCCAAAACATAAGATGATTGGATTTTCACTGACCAGGACTGGATTCCCTGACAGGCACAGTATCCTTCTTGGTCTTGTTCGGCGACATCGTGACACAGACTGGAGGTTGCTGACACTGTCAGTGTCACTGTTGTCCTGTGTCAGCAAGCTGTGGCTGGGCCATTCACAATCACATCACTCTGAAATCAGCCCTGCAACAAGCAACACATTCAATGATTCATTTATTAAACCAACTTATCAAGCATTGCACTACCAGTACCACTGACATCTGAATGAACAAACTACTGATAAATGAGAAACAACAACAATAGTCGACAAACAAAACAGGTTTCACACTGACAGTGAGTCGAGTGACACCGTAAGATATTTAACACACATAGTATTCATTTTTTCATGATTATTAGTATTGGGTCTACGAGTCCAGTCCTACTATACTCTAGTCTCTACAGTCTACTAAAACAACTACATCATGAAACACATTACGCAACCATGATCATTCATATCACCCCTCGACCAGCACCTTAAAAAAATATGGAGGTTTATTACATTTTCACAAATGTCAGCGTCTTGAAACATTCCTCAATCATCGCTTCAGTTAAATCATCAGGGATGGCCAAAGCATTCACCCGATCGCCAGGGCTGAGTAAATATTCTGCCAAGCTAGAAGAAACTGTTCAGCAGCTCGCCAGGCTGGCCAGTAAACATTCTGGTAGAATGCAAAACAAATGTCGGTTGTACTGTTCAAAGCTATAATAGACACTGCAGACGTCTGCAAGAGCAAAATCGTCGCCATATTCTATAGTGACACGAGAAAGAGGCTCCTATCTCAGATTCTTTTGGTGTTTTATTCACGCTGCAGCCAGGCTGTTTCTATACTTTTATTACTGATTTCAAACACGCACATATCTAATTCTAATATCAGGTTAACCTGCCTAAAAAATAAGTTAAAAAGTCCCACCCCCGTGTCACCACAATGGCACGTAAAAGATCTTGGTCATTCTGCCATAACAAGCGCTGATGGCTGATCCCATCTAAACACGCATACACTTGTGCATCTCGTCAAAAGCCGTGAGGGCGTAAAACTCGAATCATATAACCCATATCTTGTCCTTAAGAGGCGAAATATTTAGCCTGTAGGACATAAAGCATTCTCTCTTTCCAATGATAATGAATCTAACGGCACTAAAGTTACAGTGACAAAGGGTAGTAAGGTAGTGAATGTCAATGCAATTTCCAGAATCCTATGCAAGTTGCAACAGTACACTTGCCAAGGATGGCACTGGCAGAGGACTGCAAATGATCTTGAAAAGATCATACAATGTCACACTCACAGTGATGTTTGTTTAACTGGGTGGTAAAATATTAACTACACTAGTTACTACAAATTACAGCACTGCGTTAGTATTTCACTAGTTACACACAGTTACTAGTGTTACTGTTAGTTCATACACACTGGCCATAGATACGCACTCGGAGTGTATACACTCCGGCGATAACTTCCGGTTGCTAGGCGAATTTGCCATTCGACACCACCTTGCGATAGGAACGCAGAGCAGTTGATTATAAGAGTACACAAACACAAAAATAATATGATGCTGCACGGCATTTGCTGTAACATATATTACATTCTCGGGGTGTACATTTAAGACCAGACACTGAACCGCATCAACACTTGGAGCGTCATTCGACGCCATTTTGTGAAGGAATGCTTCACTTTCGATTCAGGGTATCAAAGTACGCTAGCGACAAACACAGACAAAAAACAAACACAAAACTGATACTACACGGCAGTTTATTGTCGGAGTTTTGAACACACTTGGAGTGTGTATTGATAAAAAAAAAGGTTGTATACCATGTGAGTGTACATTATTGCCAGCCCTGTATACACTCCACAAGAAAGTTAGTAAGACTAAGAGATGGCGGAAGTCAATACATCAGACACATTTTTCATTGGCTACTTCCGAACGACTTGTAAGGGGGCAATTCATTGGCTTAGAGTTGTAACAGAGCTTTTCATTGTCGGAGTGTGTACAGACCTATCGATTCTGTATGCACTCGGAGGCCTGTCTCACTCTCAGTATCTGGCTTCCTCAAAAGTTCAATAGTAAGCAGTCTTTTCTGTTATGATTGATCTTGATATATTACGCCAACAGGTCCCAAACTTGGGAATATTCGTTGGCTGAAAAATTGGGGAGAGCACTTGGTGTTTTAATCAGCGGTTGGCAGTTTTCCTCTGAATTCGTTGACCGTTGACGACTGGATCGTGTTGTCATCAAGGTTGTTCCAGTCAATAACTGTTCTTGTGAAAAAAGAGTACCTGTACACTGATGTTTTAGTACACTCCACAGTAAAGCACTGGCTGTTATTTCTTGTGATATTTCTGACTGTGGCTGATGATGTAAAGTATTTGTTAACTCGTTGTTTCACTTGTCTTTTTGATTTTTGTTGCTGGAGAAATTTCTCAGGGGGTACTGCGGGGACCAGCCCTCTGACCACTTTGAACAGTTGTTTCCGGCGTTCCTGGAGTGGGGGAAGCTGTAGTCTGCTGAGCATCTCAGAGACACATCCTGGGTTTCGGTCCCTGTAGTTTTGGGTAATAAATCTGGCTGCTCGTCTCTGTACATTTTCCAGGCTGTCTATATCGCCTTGATGTGAACAAAAATGTATTACTATCTACAAACTAAGCCAATCTGACAGGCAGTGGTAATCTCTGGATCAGAGTTTGAGGTTTAGAATTTGAGTTCGTGGGAAAGGTTTGAATTTGCACAAGGTGAAGGCCAAGCAACAGAAGGGAATCATTCATTTTGCATGCAAAGCAACCACGCGTAGTTACGCATATGCCACGGAAAGATGTTACGTTAGACCCACCCCTAATACCAATCGCATTTTATCTTTGAGAATGAAACCACATACAAACAAACTGTTACTATTGTAACATTTTGGGGACATTTTGGATAGAGATCAGAGTACAGACGAATTGACAGACAACGTTGTAACGTAAGTTAACCTAATTATTTATTCCCTCACTTTATTTTTGTGGGCAAGCCATGTTTCGGCCAAAATTATATGTAGACATAGTCTAACACAAGAACATGATCTAAAGATAGTATAAAACGTGAAATACCTCTGAAGAAAAGGTTACTTTGTACACGGTCTTCGTTACAAGAATGACACAAGATTGTTTGGCGCCATCATGGCGAAATTCTCAGATTCTCGTAAGCGAGACCAAGCGAGAGTTTGCCAAGCAGAGCCACGTACTTCCATAGTTGCGAATAAACAGTACGCTGGGAAATCTGTAGGTACATGAAATAATGACAACGGCTTGCACTCCATGACATTAAATATGATCGCTATTTTGGTAGATTGTTCCTAGCTCTTCCCACGGCACGCACAACTTTTCTTCTTCCTTTAAAAGAGTACTATAGCAGAATTGAATGAAGAAAATTAAAACCGCATTATGAGATTCTGGCAGCAACTTTCTTCTTGGCCACCGCTTTGTTTACCGTGATTCAAATGTCAGCTTTTGCTAATTAAGAACAATGCCACATTGATTTTAATTCATTAAGCTTAATACAACACTCGGTGTTTTGCCTGGTTGTCTCAGTGTCACACAGCAAAGACTGAGGAAATAGAGCTAATCGCGGGACTCGACGGCGTGTCACGTGTTTTCCGCAGTGCCGCTTCTGTTCACTGGTCTCAGTGGTCAGCAGTTCAGTGTCGTTCGTGCTTGTTTGTTTGTTTGTTGATGTTTTTGTGATACCGAAGTGAAAGTTCCGACTCAGTGAGCTCAGTGCATGTCAATTTCTTGTGCCCGCGACTGATGGTTATCATCGATACACATGATTTTCTGCCTCATTGTCAACTTGACTGAAGCTCTTTTTAAAACAGTCAGTAACTAGATAAAAGATAACGTCTTTATATCAGAAACACATCAGCCAAGTCCTTTCGGCGGCGACCGCCACGGTGTCAATCGGAAACTGACACGACGATATCCATGACTGATGCAGTCAGTCGTGGAGACTGCTATCCTTAGCGGATTATGACTTTATTCAGTTATTCTGCGGAAAAGAGAGATGCTGGAGAAAAATCGTTCTTTTCTGCAGCGGCCCATTTCTGCCGCATAATGTCATCTTTCGCCGAAGCCGCAAACTTGAGTTCGTCTGCGACGCAAGACAGAAGCAAGTTGAGGACGTCATGCAAAACACACGCGTGCTCTCTTTATTTCTACTGAACATGTTGAAGAGACTGATCTTGAAATTTTGTCGTTCGTGCACAGCTGTGTGCATACCACTATTTCAGATACATCCATTTCGAGACAGAATTTCATGAGGGTAAGCAAATTTGGGTTGCTGGGTGTCTTGGCCAGCCTATGGCTGGGGTTAAAATTGTAACATGCATTTGAGGAACATCTGATGAGGACTTCTTGGGTAAACCGAGAGAAAAAAACAAAGTATCTTTCGTGTGTTTTGCCAGTCGAATAAGGCAACATTTAAGACACATTGGTAATGTCATTTGGCAGTACATAGTAAATATATGTTCACATAGGTGTAGAATTGATTCCAACCTAATTTCAGAGTTATGGCAATTTTTTAATATCACTAGTCTCGTTGAAATTATAGCATAACAAGGTAACCGAGACTAGTCTCAACGCAGAGGCACATGTGGGCAGAAAATAGCAGCATTAGGTAAGTTAGTTGAACTAATATTCGCTTAAACGTTGGAACAGTGCACTTAATTTTATTCATTACTTCTTTCACGATGGGCTTAGTGAATTATCTACGTCATGAGAGAGTGATCTTAATCGATTCTATAGTTTCCAAAGGAGATTTGACGGGTTTGAAACTAGGAACCCGCATGCAAGAGGTCAAAGTTTTAGAGCACACTGGAACAGTCGTGTCCTTTTCCGTTTCGGGTCCAGAATTCTCTTTGGAAGAGTTACCCATGTTGTTTCCTCTGGTCAGGAGAATCTACTGTTTTATGTGATAGCTCAAGTTTTCAGAGAAATTAGTATGTTATGCTTTGCCGGCGATTTCATCATAAAAGCTTCCCAAGCAAGGTCGAAAATACAAGGGCGACAATTATCCCGAACTCAGCGATTGAGAAAGATTGTCTCTCTTGCATTCCCTTCAGTTTTGTTTCGGAGTTGCGTCTTGTGAATGCGTTGTAATAGTCACTGTGGTGTTATAATTATAAAACTGCTCAGTGATTTACCCTCTATTAACCTTTTTTGAATTATATTGAAAGTAGACTTTTTCTTTGCTCCCTTTTCAGTTCTGACCGAGGCGTCTACGACAGTGAGACTGAGAGAGGGCATAACTACCCAGCATCCCCGTTCGACTTGTAATTGACAACCCCAGTCACTGACTTCAGTTCAAACAAGGTTTCTGATCCTCTTCGACAACTTCGCTTCAAATTCAAGATGTCGTTCGACTCCAAGCTCCCATCAACAGGAGAGGGTGTGGACCCGGAACTGCAAGGTTTCATCCAGATGGAGACGCAGCGTGCCCAGTTCCAAGGTCAAGTTCACAAGCTGACCGACCTGTGTTGGGACCAGTGCGTGGACAAACCCCGCGACAAACTGGACTCTCGCACCGAGACCTGCATGTCCAACTGCGTGGAGAGATTCATCGACACCTCCCTCAGTATAGCCACTCGCTTCCAGAAGATTCTGCAAGGCAACTGATAACTGTGTGTGTGTGCAAGGATGTATGATGGGGTTGGTTGTATGGTTCATTGACACCTCTCTCAGTATAGCCACTCGCAGAACTGATAGATTGTGTGTGGTAGGGATGGGGATGTTGATGCAGGGATATGGTTGAATTTGAATTTCTAAACACCTCCCTCAGTATATCCACTTGCTTTTAGAAGATACTGCAAGACAACTGTTAGCTTTGTGTGTGTGTGTGAGGGGGGCGGGGGTGTTCTTGGAAGGATATGGTTGGATAGTTGAAGTTAAAATTTCTGAATACCTCGCTCAGTATGGCTGATGGGGTCTCGGTCGACCAAAAGAGTGGGATTCCCTGTATGTGGAGTTCCTGGAGGGGGATTCCCTGTATACAGGGAATACCACAGGGTGGAGTTTTTCAATAAAACTTGCAAACCATAGTCGAATTTCTAAGAAATATCAAAAAAGATTGAAAAACATCAAATTCTACCGATGTCGCCAAGCATCACGTGAATTTCAGCGATATCAGCCACACGCTACATCTAGAACTAAATCCTGTGGTATTCCCTGTATTGTGTGGTTGTAGTGGGGGGATGTTATAACAGGATCGATATGATTGGATGGTTGAACTAAGGGGGGGTAGATGCAGGAATATGGTTGAAGTTAACATTTCTTAACACCTCCCTTTTTGTGACTTCTTGCTTCCAGAATGATTCTGCAAGGCAGCTTATCCCCCAAAAAATGTGTGCAGTACTACTTTGTGGGATGTTGCTGGATGGCTGAATGTTAAATGTTTCAGTGTGCTGAGAGTGTCTATTATGCAGGTTGTTAATTCTATGTTTATGTACGAGCTCAGAAATGTACCGGCTTGTGCTTGGTTTTGTTTTGTTTTTCCAGTGATTCAGCAAATAGGTGTATGTATCTGCGTCTTTATATTTCTTTAGTGACGTTAAGGTGGTGGAGGTTTGATAATTGCAACTTGAAACTGTAACTGTTTTACTCATAGACCACAGAGGTTTAAGAAATATGAGTTGTGATGTACTGGTCCAGATATTCTAGTTCACTTTAGTATGGCTCATGTATCACCAAGTCACCATTGTTTCAGCAACATAACTTTCTGTGTGGGTTTGTGTGTGTGTGTGTGTGTGTGTGTGTGTGTGTGTGTGTGTGTGTGTGTGTGTGTGCAGATGCCATTACACAATAACGTAGAAGCTGCATAGTCCTCTGGCGCAGTGGAATAGATGCTTTCCTGTTTACAGACATTACAGTGAGTTTGCAACTGGAACTTTCAAGGATGATCACTTGAAATTGCCTTGAAAGTATTTTTGTGTTTCAGTGCTTTCTCTGCACATCAAGTTTAACCACATAAAATATTTGATTTCAGCTACAACTCTCAAGTACTAGTGTACATTTAGTAAAACTTTAAAAGAGAAGGGTTGTCTTTTCAACCACAGCCATAGCAGTTGTTCTAGCGTGGATTTTGTTGTTGCTGAGTGTGCATGTTATTGCGTACTTCATGTCAAAATATATTAAGATAAATCATCTAAATGTTCTTGTTTGTGTGCTTAATTTTTACTGGCCATGTGTTTGTGTGTGTGAACGGATGACATGTTAATTTAATAATCTACTTTGTCTTTTGTTTTATAGACATAAGGGAAGGAGCCCTATGTTGGGCATCCTAACTTTGCACATTTCTGGTTCCACGCCTTATGTCCAGATTTTAATGCAAAAGTAACAGGACGATTCAGAAGTAACCTGAGAACGAGTCAATAGCACTTAATTGTAGAAATTAGAGTAAGTTATGTTTTGTTGAATAAAATCAAACTTTCAAAACATTACTGCCGTAATGGCAGATTGTTGCTAAGTGGAGACAACTCTGCTAAGACGTTCGCAAAACAAACATCACAAGAACACAACAGCAGGACAAATCTTTACTGAAATCATGTGGAAAATTCATAGCCAAGGCTAATGTACAACGAAAAACTCAAATAATTTGATGGAATGGTAGCATTATACAGCCAGTCAACGTAAATTAGAAAACTGAATAACTCGCTGCATGTGTGGGTTAAAGAGAGTATATAATATGCAAGAAGAACCTGTATCATATGTCATAGAAGTTACAATACGTATCACCGTACCCTGTCGAAAAACATTCAGAGTAAGAAAGTCACGTAAATATCCATTGTGATATGCCCAACTGTTACATAGGTAAAGATCAATTGTGATATGCCCAACATAGGTAAATATCCATTGTGATATGCCCAACATAGGTAAATATCCATTGTGATATGCCCAACATAGGTAAATATCCATTGTGATATGCCCAACATAGGTAAATATCCATTGTGATATGCCCAACATAGGTAAATATCCATTGTGATATGCCCAACATAGGTAAATATCCATTGTGATATGCCCAACATAGGTAAATATCCATTGTGATATGCCCAACATAGGAGCAAGGTTACAAGGGAGTGTCCCAATGTGGGAGCACTCGGACCGATTCATGTACCTGCGGAAATCTTCAACCGTAAAATGACCGGTGGAGCCAAATCTGAGATTGAGAAGTTGCATGGTAGGCCTTACTTGCAACGTTTTCTTTCTTTAAAAACCATTATCTGTTTCTGTCGTTTCTTGGAATTGCAATCCTTTTGCTATCCCCTTAATAAAACGGCTACCCCCCTCATGAAACTTCGCTTTCAGACAAAACAGAAAAAGGAGATAACGACTAATTTGGGGTTTGTATAGGCCTACCACGCCTATTTCCGGCAATGAAATCACTTTAAAAACAACAATGGCTTTTTCACAGAAGAACGTTAAATGGAGTGGCTCAACTTGTATAGAAACAGGCCCAATATAGGACCCCCTTCTTTCATAGATTGTCGTTGACAAGGTGACAGACAGATCTGTAGCTGACAGATCCATTACTAATGCTGAAGGGGTCTATGTCGACCATAAGTGGGTGCATGGATTTCCAGTAGGTGGATTTCCAGTAGGTGGATTTCCTGTAGGCGTTTTTCCTGCATACATGGAATCCACCCACTTTTGGTCGACATAGACCCCTTCTGCGCATCAAGTTACTACTAAATGCGAACTGAACAGTGCTCCTGCCCAACCCCTCACCCCTACTGCCCTACCATTTCTCAAACTCTGTTGTAAACACACATTATTTACAAGCACCACTAATGACTTTGTTTAAATCTGATCAATCTTATTTTCGCTGATGATCCGACCATTTACAAGAAGTTAAGTCAGCCACCTCGGTGCCAGAAACGTCACTGGTCAGTGAAAGTCTGTGACATAACTGAACATCAACACTATTTTCTCCTCATATCATAATCTTTTGATCTATACCCTTCGTAATATGATGTCATAACAACACGACTACGGCTGAGGTCGTTCGGCGGTTTGTTTGTCAGTGTTGAGAGAAACGCTCAAAGCACAACTGTTGGTTTCCACGGTCAACGGCTGTCCTGGGGTGTTATGCACGAGAAAGTGCCCAACTGAGTTCGGACCAAGAGCTGATCGAGTCGGATTGGTTGAAATCTAAAACAGATCTTGATTTCAACCAATACCGACTATTTAAGCAAGGCTTGGTTCCCAACAAATTGGCTATCTTCTCGTGTGTACCGCCCCTGCTAGCTGGAGCAAAGATCAATGATTCGATCAAGCGTGACCGGCCTGTGAATACTGGCCCGGCGCGGCCACGCTTCGCTGTTAGTTGCCAATCAGTACAGGCGGTAGTCAGGTGTGAAAGCGTGGCGTACAATATAATGAGTCTTCCACAGGTGACGACGGGGTGGTCGGAAAGTGTAAACGTTCGGAAAGCTTTACTTATACAATGTAGAAGTTCCGACGGACGTACTTCAATGCCACGGTCATTGCAAGTTTGTTTGCTTTTGGTCGCAGTGTTTTGACACGAGTCTGTTCCTCGAAATACATAACTGGTGCCGTATATACTTTGTGTGAGTACAGTGTGAGAACTGAAAAGCGGTGACGGATTTGCTTTACAAGGCTATTTTCCGTCTTAATGTCTTAAATTTGAACTCATCGTCAAATAACACACACACACGCACAAACGCACACACACACACACACACACACACACACACTGACGCATGTACGCACGTACGTCAGTATGCACGCACAACACAAACTGTGAAACGCATGCATGCACACAAACTCACACACACATGTGACTGAGTGTGACGCACAAATACTCTCACACGGACGAACGCATGCATACACACACACTCACGGACACTGGCACGCACTCACGCGACACGCACACGTACATTGACCACAACCACCCCAACCCCTACCTACCTCATCCCACCACCACCGTCACTCTGTAAACAGCAAAAAAAACATACCTTGTGGCGACATTTAAACACGCACACGCGCGCGCACCCACACTTTACCCCTAATTAAGGAGGGAGGGGCTGGGGGATGGCTGGGCATGGATATATATAATCCAGGAGACAAAGCCGGATTGATTCTCTCTGGATATGCCGAAGTCAGTCACTGAATATGACTTCCCTGGCCTGAACAAGCAAAGTTCAAATGGACGTAAGTGACCTGTGTGACGGTTTGTAAAGCACTCAAGCTGCACTCCAAGTAAGCACAGATATAGCGTCGTCGAGTAAAAAGTCTACACCATGCAGTCTTGGGCCGGTGGTCAGTCTTGGGCACCAAATACAAACACTGTCCGCTCGCCGCTGTGTCAGTTGCAGGTTGGATTTTGACAAATCAAATGTCGACGTAATTTAGCACTGAAAAATTCTGGAGTAGACAGTTCTCGGTCGGCAGTTGATATGTGCCATGTGGTAAAATATGTGTAGTCAATTTTGAGTCTAAAGTTTGCATGTGTTCTTATAATTATGCTTTATTCCCTGCCGGTCTCAAAGCTGAAGAGATGTTGAAAACAACTGTAATTGCTATGAACTCCTCAGTCCTACTCCCCCCCCCCCCCCCCTCCTCCTCTCCAGCCGCCCCCCTCCCTCCCTCAGACATCAAAACTGAGCACACACAAAAGTATTATCGATGCCGGGCCAACTGAGCTCGTATATATATATACACATCTGATCGAAAATCAGAAATTATCCATTGCAGACTGAGATTGATCCATGTTCGAAACGACCATGTGCAGTACTGTTTACATTTTCTTGTTCTGGTCGTATTCTATTTTCAACCATGTGGAAGTCATTGTATGCGTGTGTGTGCGAGTGAGTGTGCGAGCGCGTGTGAGTACTGTTGTTAGTTTAGCATTGTTTTTACATTTAGTCAAGTTTTGACTAAATGTTTGTTTATTGTTGTTGTTGTTGTTTTTACATTTAGTCAAGTTTTGACTAAATGTTTTAACATAGAGGGGGGAATCGAGACGAGGGTCGTGGTGTATGTGTGTGTGTCTGTCTGTCTGTCTGTGTGTGTGTAGAGCGATTCAGACTAAACTACTGGACCGATCTTTATGAAATTTGACATGAGAGTTCGTGGGTATGATATCCTCAGACGTTTTTTTTCATTTTTTTGATAAATGTCTTTGATGACGTCATATCCGGCTTTTCGTGAAAGTTGAGGCGGCACTGTCACGCCCTCATTTTTCAACCAAATTGGTTCAAATTTTGGTCAAGTAATCTTCGACGAAGCCCGGACTTCGGTATTGCATTTCAGCTTGGTGGCTTAAAAATTAATTAATGACTTTGGTCATTAAAAATCTGAAAATTGTAAAAAAAAAAAAACAATTTATAAAACGATCCAAATTTACGTTCATCTTATTCTCCATCATTTTCTGATTCCAAAAACATATAAATATGTTATATTTGGATTAAAAACAAGCTCTGAAAATTAAATATATAAAAATTATTATCAAAATTAAATTGTCCAAATCAATTTAAAAACACTTTCATCTTATTCCTTGTCGGTTCCTGATTCCAAAAACATATAGATATGATATGTTTGGATTAAAAACACGCTCAGAAAGTTAAAACAAAGAGAGGTACAGAAAAGCGTGCTATCCTTCTTAGCGCAACTACTACCCCGCTCTTCTTGTCAATTTCACTGCCTTTGCCATGAGCGGTGGACTGACGATGCTACGAGTATACGGTCTTGCTGAAAAATTGCATTGCGTTCAGTTTCATTCTGTGAGTTCGACAGCTACTTGACTAAATATTGTATTTTCGCCTTACGCGACTTGTTTCCTTTTATTGTTACATGTTTGTCTAGCATAATTTACCATTATTATTTTGACATTATTCCAAACTTGTTATATTAAAATCGTCCGCCAAATTTCATTTGCTTTTAAGAGTACGCTCATAAGCTTAGCTTGTTGTGCTCCATGTTCCTAACTTCATGTATGCGGCAATAGTACCAATGACATTTATTGAATAAACTTGTTTAAACCAACTGAGCTCAGGGTTAAGCCACAGGAACAGACCACAAAAGACCTAGCACAGTAATCATGTCCATGTGTGCGATGTGTAAATGAGACATGGATGTGTTCATGTCTGAATGCGTAAGAACAATGCAAGGAATGTCCAGAGAGGTATGTGGAAGGTGTTTCTATAACCTGCCCTGTTATATAGTGCTATATGTTTTATGTAAAATCAATGTCTTGTTTGTACTATTGTTATGTACCACGCCTGAATTTCTCTATGAGATAATAAAGTATTCTTATTCTTATTCTTATTCTTATCAACAGCACAGAAAGCTGAGGGGATTAACTGGGCTCTCTCGGTAACTACAGAATCAATTCTGCAAATGAGATTATAATCCTTTCTCGACAAAAAGATTTGCCATCTACTGTCCCGTCCACAGACACAAGTCTTGCGCTGACTGCTGGAATTTTTTTCTATTTTTTTGTTCTTTCTTTTTTTCCAACGCTGAAAGTGATAACGTCCACGGAGACGCAAGATGTTGCGGCAAGCAGAAAAGACATAATTATTCAACTTTTAAACTAATGCAATTAATATTCTCGAAAAAGACATTTGGAGTCGTGAGAATATTTGTGTTAGTTTAAAAGTTGAATATATCGTTTTTGCTTGTCGCTAACCCTTCTGTTTCCGCGGACGGTATATACCATTTTACAACCAAAAAAAAAGACATTTAACTTAAACAATCAAAACTTGTTAACATTTATTGCATGATTATTTGTCTTTTCCGACACAATTGTACCAGTGTTTTTGTGTTTTGTTTTCTAATTTTTGCTTTCTTTCTTCGTTTTTCCTTTTTTTTCCCCGAAGAAGCACATCTGCAGGAGGGCAAGATTCCTTTAAATGTTCACTAGTCTCAGAAGGTTTGTTCGATCTGCAAGCCACTGTCACATTCTTGAGTATAAAATAAAGCTTTTAATGTCACACAGAAATTCATTTTTGCAGACGGTCTGGCAGTTCGGTGAACTGAGATTAGAAAGCAAAGATACCAATGCGAAAGATATGCAGGTTTATAATTTAATCAAACTCAACGCTAAAACTGCTTCACAGATAAGACAAATAAAGTTCCGACCGCGTGCAGCGAAATTTTCTCGAATGTGCAACTACACTTTAGTGATCGAAGCCACCCGTCCTCCGTTCTAAATGTCAATCATTCCGAAGCCGATTTCACTGTCGCTGAAATTAAAGAGCGCCAGCTTGAAGAACAGCAGACATCCAGAACTCTTTCAAAATGAATCACAAAACAACAGTGAAGGTTGTTGGGAAAAAAATCCTATGCACATACTACTGTGTCAGCTCTCCAAAATACTGCTTCGCCATGAAGAAACTAATCAGTTAATAAATAGCGTCACTGGGATAGGCCGTTAGAACCTATACACTCTCTTCGAGTCCTTCTCGGGATCGAAACAACAGCCGTTTTATGTGAAAACAGGAAGTTTGAAAACACCTGGGCGAATGTGTACCAGAAAGTTCCCAACCGGATGAGAGCCATCCGCGGGGTGAAATTGGCTAAAAACACAAACAAACATCAATTTCAACCAATCCAACCCTGCGGCTGGTTCCCAGCAGGTTGGTCACTTTCTCGTGCAATCAGCCCTGGACACTGCGACATCTGTGAATTTTTTGGGGCGTCTTCCTTTATTTAACTTTACAAGGCACAAAACGAGGTCACAACTTTACACTATCAGCATTCAAGACAGCATTCTTCTGCAAGAAACGATTTGCGATCTACTATCGAAAGAGTGCGTTATTCCGTAGCTAAGCGGTATTTAATCTGCTAGCACTGTACTTGCTGGTAAGAATGCACACGCACATGCACAATGGCAGGGAAAGCCAATGGCACTTGCTCGAACGCTCTTCGGCAGTCCAGGGACATTTAAACGCGCACTACTAACAAGTTCTCGGGTAGCAAGATTTATAGGGTCAACTTCGACGGGCAATGCAAATTACCACACACAAATGCAATGATTTTACCTATCACGATGGAAAGGTCTAATTCGACCAGTTCTACCATTAATGGTCGACCCCACTATGGGCGACCCCGGAATGACCGACGGTACGCGAATTCCATAGTTATCGGAGAGGTTTGCGTTGGCAGTCTCTAGTTTTGCCAAATATTTTTGTTTTGTTTTGGGTCTTTTTTGTCCAATAGAGCATAGACCTATATTAGGTCCCTGAATAGAGCAACAGACTGTCTCAATTTCGTACTTATTACAGCATACGTACGATTCTCTCTCCACATATATTTCCTCACTCTAACTTTTCCAATGGCGAAATTGCAAATGACCTTGTGAGTGGGGGGAGGGGCCGGGGGGGGGGTAAACCCTTTGTGTGGCTCACTAATATGGGAAAAAGTGTTCACAAACGACATCACTGAGGTCGAGGACGCATAACATCGCCCATTACGAGGTGACCCCCACAACGCGTAGAATTCGTCGACGTTAGGTACATGAATCACTTGGCACCGTACATTCAGTGCAGGGTCGCCAACCGTGGTGTCGCCAACAACGACTAGAAGTTCTCGAATACTTATGATCTCATCAGCGTCAGGTACAGGTGACGCTTAGCCTCATTGCCTATTGCGAGCTGGTCGCCCTTTGCGAGGTCATCGCCGGATGATAACGGGTAAAGCAGTAGTCGAATTGGACACCATCAGCGTTTTATGTTGGGATGACGCTTAACGTCGCCAATTGCGGAGTTGCCCTTTGTGGGGAGACCCAAACGGGTGCTGAGAATTTGGTCGAAATCGTTTCATCAGTGCCTGTTAGGGGGACGCTTCGCTTTGCCCGTTACGGGATCGCCAACTGCAGGGTCAGTTATTTCGGGTAGATGTACTCGAATTCGATCCCATCAGCGTAAGCTCCAGGGGATGTTTAGCGTCGCTCGTTACTGACGGGGTCAACACCTGCAGGGTCGTTGATAACACGAAGACTCGAATTCCAGTTCCGCCGGTAAGCGTTTAATTGGTACAGGTGCCGCTAGGCATTACCCTATGTGGGGTCACCCACGGCTGCGGGGTCGCTCAATACGGGTTAGAAGTAGTCAAATTCGCCCCCAACAAACAGGGTAGCAAGCCGGGTGGATGTACCCTTACCAACAAGAGAGAGGCCCGCGAACAGAGTTCAGAAGCGTTGGGTTCAGGGGACCCTTATCGTCGCCAATTACGGGGTCAACAATTACGGAGTCGCTCAATACGGGTAGAAGTGGTCGAATTCGCCTGCATCAACAGGGTAGCAAGGCGGGTATGGTTCAGATCAACAGAAGAGAGACCCGCGAACAGAGTTGGGTAGAGGGGACGCCTTATATCGCCCACTACGGGATCACCAACTGCGGGGTCGCTCAATACGGGTAAGAATTGGTCGAATTCGCCCCCAACAAACAGAGTAGCAAGCCGGATGGAGGTACCCTTACCAGCAAGAGAGAAGCCCGAACAGAGTTTAGAATCGTTAGGTAGAGGGGACGCCTAGCATCGCCCATTACGGGGTCAACAATTAACTGCGGGGTCGCTCAATACGGGTAGAAGTGGTCGAATTCGACCCCATCAAGAGGGTGGCAAGGCAGGTATAGTTCAGACCAACAGGAGAGAGGGCCGCGAAGAGAGCCTAGAAACGTACGTGGCCCCCACACACGCGGAACAGTACTTGCTAATCGACCCCGACACAGTGAGAGTGACTGACTCTACAGACAGGGAATTGTGAAGCTTCGCGGATTTTACTTATACCGTCTATTGTTGTGTGGTGGCTAGAAACAAGACCTGTAATTTTGAGACCACAAAGCTATAGTCAGTGTGCGTTGATTGACTCATTGTGTGATTGTTTTCTGGTTACAGAGGACTATCGCCTTAGCAATTCTACGGGAAAAGACAAATTGTGTAGTTTAAAAAAAAAGACTCGTGATTTTGATCTCGTATATATTTACAGTGTGTGTTGATTAACTCAGTATGTGATTACTTTCTGATCGCAGAGGACTGTCGCCCGGTGATTTTGACGGGAGGGAAGTGACAATCGTGTCTAAAGTGTGTGTGTAGTGTTTTTACATTTATTGTATTTGTCGTCGTGAAACTTAACGAGAAGTGACAATGGACTGAAACACAAGGAGGGGTGTTACTCATTGCTGTTTTATTCCATATGTGAAGCGTGACGCAGGTAAGAAACACACCACGCATTTCTACATGTATTACTTTCACTGATCGTTTAAGTGACAAGAGCTTCATAGCTGATTGCCCCGCCAGCAACTAACAGGCATATGTGTTCACATGCAATATAAAAAGCGCGCATGCACGCACACATACACACACACGCACACTCACACACACTGAGAGAGACAGACAGACAGACAGATAGAGTCAGGCAGACAGGTAGAGACACAGAGAGACAGAACAGTACACAGAGAAAGAGTGAGTGAGTGAGAGAGAGAGAGAGAGAGAGAGAGAGAGAGAGAGAGAGAGAGAGAGAACGAACGAACTAACTTTATTTTACAAGGAGAAAGAGAGAGAGAGAGATCAGAGAGAGAGAGAACGAACGAACTAACTTTATTTTACAAGGAGAAAGAGAGAGAGAGAGATCAGAGAGAGAGAACGAACGAACTAACTTTATTTTACAAGAAGAAAGAGAGAGAGAGAGACAAAGAGAGAGAGAGAGAGATCAGAGAGAGAGAGAGAGAGAGAGAGAGAGAGAGAGAGAGAGAGAGAGAACGAACGAACTAACTTTATTTTACAAGAAGAAAGAGAGAGAAAGAGAGAGAGAGAGATCAGAGAGAGAGAACGAACGAACTAACTTTATTTTACAAGGAGAAAGAGAGAGAGAGAGATCAGAGAGAGAGAACGAACGAACTAACTTTATTTTACAAGAAGAAAGAGAGAGAGAGAGACAAAGAGAGACAGAGAAAGATCAGAGAGAGAGAGAGAGAGAGAGAGATCAGAGAGAGAGAGAGAGAGAGAGAGAGAGAGAGAGAGAGAGAGAGAGAGAGAGTACGAACGAACTAACTTTATTTTACAAGGAGAAAGAGAGAGAGAGATCAGAGAGAGAGAACGAACGAACTAACTTTATTTTACAAGAAGAAAGAGAGAGAAAGAGAGAGAGAGAGATCAGAGAGAGAGAGAGAGAGAGAGAGAGACAGAGAGAGAGAGAGAGAGAGAAAGAGAGAGAGAGAGAGAGAGAGAGAGAGAGAGATCAGAGAGAGAGAGAGATCAGAGAGAGAGACAGACAAAGCACAACCGTATCAGGTATAAACCACTTTAATTCATAAAACACTATCCCAGTTTCGCTTTTAAAACTGTTCGAAATGTCTTTGACTCACCAATTTGCATTATACCGTTATAGATATCAACTACGCGACAGCCGACAAACGATTCTCCACAATTCGGCAATCTATAGACTGATAAGCTCTGAAAGAAAAGAACGGATATATCACCTAGCAGAGTGTACCCTCCGTTTTATACTCAGTTATAAACGGGGTGGTACCGGTATGCTTTTGTCTGGGGAGATTTGTGAAATGTGTTTGACACGATGTTTGCCATGCTTGATTGATCCCCTACAGCACAATTGGAGGTCTTATCTTATATGTCTTGCCGTCTCAGTGTTCGAACGGCTGAATGGAAATTGATTGATAGATTGATTGATTGATTGAATGATCGATTGATTGCTTGCTTGCTTGCTTGCTTTCTTGCTTGATTGATTGATTCTAATTCACTCATTCATGCAATGCTTGCTTGCTTACTTTATTCATGGATTCATGTATTGGTACTTGGCTAATTGATTTCTGACTGGTTAGTTTGTGCTGTCTTGGTTGTTTATCAGCTCGCTCGCTCGCTCGCTTGCATGCTTGCTTCAATTGTTGATTAATTGAGTGATCCACTGTTCTGTTCTTGAACTGGATGGCTGAGTCTTTCAGTTGTTTGTGATTTTGTCGACACGTCAAAGCCAGATTGTGGTATTTTATGTCGAGACACCACTTATCACATATTTACACATATGCACACAACGTCCATCCTCATTGCGCACACTCTAAGACTTAACCCTGGTAGTAACAGTTCCAACATTTATTGAACTGATATATACACATGTGTATCCACACATCAACAAACTCCCCTGACTGGGGTTCAAAATTCCACCAGCAACAAACTTGCTGCTGTACTACATTCCCCTTTAAGCAAAAAATCCTGACTAGGGTAAAAATGTCTATACATGTACCAGGGCCGGACCCAGGGGGAGGTTCCAGGGGTTCCGGAACCCCACCCCTGGAAAAAGCATGTACCTTGCTTTGAGTGTTGTTTTTTTTTTTTACTAGTTTTAGCACCAAAACAATGCTGCTCTTAACCCTCAAAACAAGGGCCAGAATGCACCAGATTGCACAGATTTTAACCGTTTTTCAAACATTTTCCGGGGGAGCATGCCCCCGGACCCCCCTAGTTCGCGCGCCTGCTTTGCAGGCGCGCGCTTGTGGCTTCGCCACTTCGCTGATTTGCCCCCCCAAAAAAGGAGGAACCCCCCCCCCCCCCCCCTTACAACTCATTTGGTCCGGCTCTGTGTACAGCCAAACATTTAGCTGTTCTTTTACACTGAAGCAAAATTCCTCTGACACAGATACAGAGGTTCAAAAACAAACATATTGCTGTTCTGTCAGATTACTACTTTTTTGGCATGATCGGGCGTGAAGGCGTATCTTTTCTTTGAGCGATAAACGTTCACAATATGGCTAGCTCTGTTTGATTTGATTTTTTTTGTTTTTACCTAAAGCTAGCTGCTTAGTTTGAATTTGTAGGATCCCTCAATATCTGGTTTTATGATTGAAATTTTATAAGATGACAGTAACTCTTAACTACTTCCGATTCAAAATTGAGAATTATTAGAACAAAAACAAAGCAAAAACACTACAGGACAAGACAGTGCGAAAACATAAACGAAAACAACAAACAAAATGCCAAACATAAGGCATTACTTGGGGCAACCAAAACAAGAAATTCCTCCGAGGTAGGAAAAACACCCCCGTCCTTAGCATTCTCACTGCCACCAACTGAGCAGGCACTGCTAACAAGTGTGGTTATTTCCCTTTGACCATTAATATGTGCCGCTATAAGTCCTTGTAGAATCTTAATCCACCAATAACTCCCTAACCGTGTGTTTGACTGGTCCCAATTTTTGTAAGGACCGTCACAGGAATGTATAGAACCTGTTCACCAAGTTTGGTGACGATCGGTCCGTTCATTCTTGAGATCTATATGCGAACACAAACAAACAAACAAACAAACAAACAAACAAACACATCGAGCGAAACCTAAACCGGGGGTGTAATAAGCAAACCATTTTTTGTTGTTAAATGAAATAGACCCTCCCCTGTCTGGGTCATGTGCACAGGTCACGAAAAACAGAGCGCAGAACATTAGCGTAAATCTTGATCAGTACTGACTGCATCATCGACCACCGACAACTTTCTTAATCAATCTCTGATCGAACACTCAAAGTCCGCTTGCAGGTGGGAAACCCTTTAGGTTAATCTTCCACAGGCACACGAATTCATTGTTTGTGGTTACTGCAGTAAACGCAGTGGGTTTGGCCAAATACGTGAACTGCGATTTCGATTTATAAGTAAAACTAGCGAACACACGCGCTCACACGCACACACCATTACACAAGCAAGCGCCCAATAGCGTGTGCACGCACACACGCACGCATTCACGCACGCACGCACGTACACACGCACACACACACACATACGCATGCACCAAGGCACGTCCCTTCCACACCCCACCCCCTACACACGCATGCACATATACACGCACACATACACACACACACACACACACACACACGCACACGCACGCACGAACGCAGTGTCTGCTTCACAAAAGAATAGTAAAATAATTATACTTCGTATAGTTTTTGCTGTCAGCATTTTAAGGGACCAATCGAATCTCAACGAAAGGCACAAAAAGACACGGGAAGTGCGTAATAGGCACAAATCACCGTGCTGACGACGTTGCAGCAATGAAAGCTATTTTCCTTCACGGCGCATATGGCCAGAAATAATCGACCGTTTCCCAATCATATGCTTATTTCAGACCCTTCGATCTTTGCAGAGCAGAAGGCAGGAACTCTTTTCCTGCGGTCTATTCAGCATTCGACAGGGGTAATCAATCATCCCATACCCTTCATTCAGAGTTGTTTGTACCCCACCCCCTCCCTACCTCTCACCAAGCCTTGAAGAAAGAAAGCGGATAGTTTAGCAAGAAGAAATTAACGTGGACTTTTTGTGTTACAAAAAGTGAGCTCAGCAAAGATACCAGCATGTCGAATTTCTATTGTAAGCTCTTTGAAGCAACTTACCCACATCAATAACCGTTTAGTGACTTTTGTCTATCCTGTCTAACAGATGACGGACAGGTGAAGTATCCGTTTGAAAAGACCAAATCTTTTTTTTTGTAGTTCGAACTCACCTGACCGATACAGTCTGGTCATTGTGATAATGGCTAGTTCCTTTTTACAAACATAAGAAAGCGAACCGGACGCTTTTCGGTGCATTCGATTGTCATCGCTTCGACGTTTGTGTGTCTGCATCTGTGATTGACTGAATGGTTAATCAAGGCCCAGCGTTCTTGTTAAAATCGCATAATTATCATTGGGAGCTAGGAAATTGTATGCCCTGGAGAGAGAGAGAGAGAGAGAGAGAGAGAGAGAGAGAGAGAGAGAGAGAGAGAGAGAGAGAGAGAGAGAGAGAGAGAGAGAGAGAGAGAGAGAGAGAGAGAGAGAGTGCAGGGAGGTGCACATATTAGGGGTGCACGTCAGAAATTATCTCACCGTCCAGGGAAGAGGGGGGGTGGGGGTGGGGAGTGGGGGGTGAGGAGTTTGCTCAAAGACATTATTTTTAGTACATACACGCCTTAATACTTCTTCCAACTAACATTCTAAACCCCTCGAATCTCGAGCAAAGTGATCCAACACTGCATAATGTATGCATGACCTCGCGGCAACTTTCAGGTCAACAGCTTTTCGTTCTGAAAGCGAACGCACACAAGGGGAACACTTGTGAAGTACTGATCCCATAGCACCACAATGCAGCTCGAACAATGCACTAACTAGCGCTTTCATGTCTCCATTGGCGCTTTACCTCCACAGAGTTCCGTCCACAGCTATACATGCTTTGTGGGTGCGTGAATGGTTCCTGTGGCCTTTGCCCTTTGTGTGTGCAAATGTGTTAATATTCCTGCTTATAACGCCGGTCTGAGCGCGCTCGATAAAGCCTCCACTTTGTGTGTGAAAATAATTATGTCAGCTTTTATTATTCCGGAATTATGAACTCAAGTTGTTTCGTGCAAGACCGACGTAAGACTTGAAATGTTTCTTTGACGAATTGAGAAAGCACAGTGGGGTATTACAGCATTAGCGTTGTATTTCTTGTAGATTAGCTGACCAGCTGAACTTCATGAACAAATTACATTGCAACGCTTTGTCATTCAGATTTTCACAGTGACAATTGCTGTCGCCCCGTGATGGACGCTATATCTAAAGGGGGTGGGGGGTGCGGAACGGTGGGGTGAACAAGGAAGGTTACAAGTAGGCATGATTAAAGGACCTAGGTTCGAACTCTGGGACAGAGATATCGCACCCTGCTGCACTAACCACAAGGCCACCGCCGAAAACATAGGTCCCGCATCAGTTATGTGTTCAAATTTCAGTATATTCTTCTTCGTTCGCTATTATTTTCATCGTGAATTCTTATGTGGACATTTTGATGTTAATTCTGTACTGTTCTATTCCGACTATGTGTCAATCCCATTTCCCTTTAATCCCATTGTGCTCCAGCCCTTTTGCGCCCCAATCTCACTTGTGTCTCAGGCCCATTTACTTTGTGCCCCAACATGATCTGGTTGTGTCTCAGTCCACATAAATGATACAACTTTCTGTAAAAATGCAATCGTGCCTTTTGCTTAATAATAATAATAATAATAATAATGGACATTTGCTATAGCGCATAATCATATATATGCTCAATGCGCTTTACATATTAATTTCTGCTGTGTGAGATGGAATTTTTTACACAATATATCACGCATTCACATCGGCCAGCAAACCTCAAGCCTTGTGTGCTTGTGTGTTGTAACAAGATTTTAGATGGGCGAACCGCAGTAAAACGACATTTTAATTTGGTAATGACAAAAAGCACAATACATGTACTCTTTTATTTCAAACTGATAAGTGCACGTTTATGACTGCGAGGAAATTTCCTTTATCTGTGTTTACCAACTTGAATCGATTCATAAATGTACACTTTACCGCCGTGAGAGTGTGACAGGTCTTCGAATGTTGGTTGGAACTGCAATAGCCATGTTGGTTGGAACTGCAATATGTCATGTTTTTGTGAAGGTCTCGGCAGATCTTGAAGTGTCAACACTGAATGACTGCTGGTGCCTCCTGTATGTTTGCACTTCTCATTTCTTCAGTTTGATAACACTGCCTTGTTCAGTAGCTGTTTTTACTGACTTTTGATTTACTGACTTACTTGGTATACACCGTTGCACTCATAGACTAGTTTCGTTTCTCGTTGGGTGTCTGTACCGTTCTTTCAAGCAGGATTTCAAAACATCTATATTTAATAATCAAAGCCTGATAAACTTTTTACTTTGTTTTCATTATTTTTAGTTTTAGTTTCAGCGGCGGTACGGAGAGGGTGGTGGTGGAAGGGGCAGGGGGTACAGTTCTCAAATATGTTCGAACTTATCTAGGAACTATTGTGAAGTGTTTGTGTTTGAAACACGTGTCATCAAAGGAATATTCAGTCTCTTGCAAAAATCACATTGTAAAAATCAAAAATGCTGGGAGTTCATACTTAGGATCTTCAGTCACGCGTCATTTCCCTTTTTCTTTTTGTTACCAAAACAAAAGCACAACAAAACAAAAAAACAAAAAAAGCAACAAAACACTCAAAAGTGAATGAATAAATGAATAAATAAAAAAATAAAAAAACAATAAAAAAACACATAAATGAATGAATAAATAAATAACACTGAGAGGCGAAGCCTTCAAGGCTCCCGTAAGAAATCGACAAACAGTAACACAAACTCATTCACTCCGTCACACATACACACACACAGTAAGCATAGGTGACACGGTGCAAGAGTGCGAGACACTAGATCTAGATCTGTCTGTCTGTAGCCTACTTACGGGGACACGACTGCCAGATCGACACTGCGCTTTCGACAGCGCTTCCTCGCGCACACACTGGAAACACGCTGTGCAGATCAACCTGTAGGAAATCTCCTTTGGTATCTTCTTTATCTATTTTTCTGGGGCTACGAAACCGAACAATGTGAAATCGTCTTCCCCGAATCGGCGAACTGCAGCTGGGTGAGAACTGTATCTATACCACAATCCTTCACGCGATCTGACTTAACCTTGACCCCTGACCTGGTCTACATACCACACACGACACAAACCAGTCACCTGTTTTTACCCCCCCCCCCCCCCCCCCCCCCCCCCCACCCGTTTTCTTTGGATACACATTTTAACTACATACGTGCCGACGAAATGTTGATCATTGCTTCAATACTTTGAAGCTGTTGCTTGGATAATAACCAGGTAAAATTAGTATTTCGGTGTTCAGTCAAATGTTAAAGTTTCTATCACACACATACACACGTACAGACAGACAAAAGTTAGCATCGCATAGGCTACACTTACGTGAGCCAAAAAGAAAGAACAAAAGAACGAAAGTTAGAAAGAACAAGGGTAGACGAAAAGGACCCGGATATCCAAGGATTTTCAAGGATTAAATCGAAGAGCAGCTTTGTTTGCGCTTTGATTCTGCACTGAGCATGTTTCCCATATATATTTCTAGATCATTCACGGCCTTCTGGAGTATAATGAACCCGTTCAACCATACAATGACCGAGAGAAAAATGAATTAACACGCCTTTGTGTGAACCTAAACCCGTTTGCCGAACATAAACCGAAATCAAAAACAAAGCCTGAATAATTCAGTGCATTCGAAGCCGGTAGAGGAAAGACCAGAACAGATCTTATATAATCTCCATTGATCTAGCAGAGAAACACAGTTAAAAAGAGGCTTTGAAACCCCGACCAGCCTGATTGTGTTGTAGTATCCAGGTAGCCAACTAATGCCGGATCAGGCCAGCTTGGATGATTTTTGACCTTTCCAATCTGGTTTTCTAATTACTGTATAGCGGGACTGTGACTGTTCATGCATACAGTTGTACGAACACGTCATGTGTCGGAGCTATAACGCAGTTGATTGTTTTGACTATTTTTGTTTTAACATAAGTAAAGACCTATGAAAACCAAGAGTTCAGCGAAAAAGTAAGCTCAGCTTTTGTGTCAGCAACGGTTATTATTAAAACCAAATCTGCTTAAATTTCAAAACGCATTTCTCCCTGTTATAACTTTGGCCACACAAAACCTGCAACACAAACAACGAATCATTCTTTAGGGTTAAAAAAAAAAGAAACCAAAAAACTTTTTCTATGTTGGACGAATTGCGTGGCTCATTAGTTTCTCTTTGTTCTTATTTTCAGAGGCATACCTGTAAACCTGTAAAAAATATGTTGCTTCTGTCAACAGGAAAGACAGAGATTTACATCTAGGTATATCTGTGCGTTACAGAGAGAGACTCAGACTCAGACTCAGAACTTTATTACAAAAGGATAAAGGTTTTAGGCAAAGCCTATTCTTCCAACCTGTCCTTTATACAACACGTAAAGACGGACGCACGTACAAAATATAGATTGAATCATAGAAAATACAGAAATACATTGTATGGAATGCAACACAATGTGCATTTAAGGAATTACATAAGGAGAACTCAAAAATTACAGAATTACATTGACATAGTTATATCTTTCATTTGGGAATGAAGTTGCTCAGATCAGCCGTTAACACTAGTACAAAAAGAGAGAGAGAGAGAGAGAGAGAGAGAGAGAGAGAGAGAGAGAGAGAGAGAGAGAGAGAGAGAGAGAGAGAGAGAGAGAGAGGGGGGGGGGCAGACAGACAGACAGACAGAGAGAGACTTCATCTAGATAAATCAATTCTCTATTATCTGTTTCAGCAATGTTGTGATCCTCTGAAGTGACTGGGCCTTCAGGCATACAGCAGTGCCGGTAATCTGCCACCCACCCCTCATTCACCACAGCTACCACCACTAGAGTCCGCATCTGAACCCTTGCCAGCACAGCACAACTAGCACCATGTCGTGGACACCGAGGTCGCGCCGCAACCCGGGCATGATGACGCCATCCTACACGCCCAGCGACACGCCGCGCATGACGCCCTTCGAGGTCAAGATGATGGAGCTGGAGCGCCTCAAGAAGGAGATCTCGCGGAACCTGGGCCGCTTCAACAGCGTGCGCAACGACTACATGGACTGGTTCGAGAAGCGGCGCCAGAGCTTCGTGGACAGCCTCAAGCTGCTGCAGATCACCTTCCCGCTGCTGGTGTCGGACAACAACAACACCATGAAGCTGTTCCGCGAAGTGTACCGCTGCGCCAGCAAGATCCCGAGGCGGGGCATGCCCGTGGAGCGTTGTGCAGACCGCATGAAGGAGTTCTTGGACTTCGTGGACCGCCTGGTGGAGCTGAAAAAGGACCAGGACGTGCTGTACGACAAGCTGTGCGCCTACTGCAACAGCGTGTCCAGGATACGCGAGCCGCACCAGAAGGAGAACGTGGACTTTCTGCAGAAGACGCTGACGCAGGCCTTCGACGAGAACTTTGACTTTGACCGCTTGCACAACGAACGGGACAACCTATTCACGTACCGCGTAGCCCAGCACGACCACAAGTTCCACGGCCTCCTCTCTTACGTTCCCTACCTTCTCAAAGTCTCCACCAACATGTGCTACTGGGCTTGTCAGATTTACCTCGAGAAAGAATGAGCGTTTTGATCAACACGTTGCTTATCAACAGACAAAGACAAAAAACGAAGACAAAACTTGTTAAAAAAAAACGACGGAAATTTAACCTTTTAGATTAATGTGAAGGTAGCTTCCTTGAGGAAGAAGACAAAATAAAGGAGAGAAGGCCGTCTCAGTCTTTGTGCTGCAAGAATGCTGCAGTCCATCGAATGGTTGAAAGACAGTATTTATTTCCCTTTCTTTTGCCTATAAAAGAGGACGGTGGAAGATGGATAGAGAACGGGAACATACCGCTCATGGTTTTACCGTGAGGTCGTAAAACAACACGTATCATCACGGATAGGGAAGAAGTGACTCGTCTGGGTTTGGGATACATTTGACGTGTTCGCCTTTTCGCCTTTTCTGTTGGTGCCAAAATAAACTTGGCATCTCTGGGAGACATGGATGTGTATTTATTGAGTCTTTTGGTTACAAGAAAAAAATAGAGTCTCTGAGTGATGTCTCGTTGTTTAACTTTAAAAGAGGTATGGCTTTACCAGAAGGTGTGTGTGTGTGTGTGTGCATCCTCCAGCAATGCCCCATCTTAGAAAGCCTAAGGAAAACCGTGTGGCCAACTGCAGCACCCCCCCCCCCCTTCGCTACCAGCTGTATGGAGGAAAGGAGGACCTGGAGAAGGAAGTATCATTTGTCTCGCTGTCCGGGCTGACAATATAGGACCAGAGGATGTCCATAATTTGTTATGGGGCAGAATTTTAAAACTGCTTGCCAAGTGCCTTGTATAGGAATGGCTTGTATGGCGGATGGAGGATGTGAGAAACAGAAGGACGTAAGCGCTCTACATGCATACAACATGTGCAACAAGAGTGAGAGTTATGCAGAAACAATCTCCTTGCACCTGAGGGAATAACTAGCACTGAAATGAACAAGCGACTTTCATCCTCAGAAAAGGATGATCGCCGGAAGTTCATATGTTCCTGTGAGAATTGAGGATGGCTTGGCGAGCATGTCATGCCAAGTAACATGTCGAAACGAGGTCAATTCTCGTTGATGACTGTTGCCAGAAAAGGTTTTTGTGGGCTCACCGAGGTGATAATCTGGTACCAAACGAACTCGCTGACTAGAATAGATCCGTTATAAACCTTGGAACATCGCCATTGTATTTGTGCGCGTTCGTCTATGTTCTTTTTGTTATGCCATATATATATATATATATATATATATATATATATATATATATATATATATATATATATATACATAATCGAAAACTGATCTCACTCACCAAACCAAATGTGATAGTGATTGTTTTGTTATGACGTGACTCGTGAAGGATGCGACTGTTGAACGTCAACGACGGAAATATTCTTATCTGTTCCGCTTTAGTTGTGTTTGAAAATTTACTGAAACTTCACGAACTGAAAATAGGCTATCAACAGAGCCTTTAATTAAAGGCACAGTAAGCCTCCCGTAAACCATCACAGACACAGAGCTCCCCGAGCGTCTACATACAGTACAAGCATACTTCCATTTGAACGCTCACCGAACGGGAACATCCTGGCTGCTTTCTGTCGAGCGTGAGAAATTTTCAAAGAATTTATTTTCGTGGACTTGGTCCTCTACAACAATGGCGCCTCGTTTTGGTGCTGGACGGCTGTAATGAATATTCACTGATACCGGAAATCACGCCCGGACAGTAAGCCTCCCGTAAACCATCACAGATACTGTCAGGCTTTTACACACAGTACAAACACCCTTCCATTTGAACGCTCACCAAACGGGAACATCCTAGGTGCACTACGTAAAGAGCGAGCAATTTTTAAAGAATTAATTTTGCAGATTGTCTCGAACACATTTTGGACCCATCCACCCATCCTGAACTCAGGTCAAAAATTAGTTACTTCCCTTCGGGTCTCATTCTATCGATGTAAACTGGCCATAGCCGTGGATCGATGATTATCAGAATGTTTTTGGAACGTGGTGCGTTTTTGCGCTAGACCTAACTTTTAAAATCAAAATAATAAATTGACAGCTTGTTACACCAACATTCTTTAATCATAAAAGAATTCTTTTTTCATCAAGACAAGATCAGTACAATTCGAAGTTGTGAAAGTTTGAAAAAAGAAAAGCCCGGAAGCAGGGTCACGCAAGGGTCGTAGCAGACGACGGTTTATGCATATCGCCGTTCCTCTCAACAGTCAAAAGCCATCGCTAGAGTTCTTGTGAACCACAGTCGTTTGTTTCGTGCATAAAAACGTGCTATTGTAGATAAGCTCACATCGAGTCGCATTCAAATGACTAACTGACGACTACATTGTGAAAAAGGGAAACTGGATCACACGGGTTCACGATGTCTCAAGGGTAAGATAAACCACGCAAAAATAAATTCTTTGAAAATTGTTCGCTCTTTACGGAGGGCACCTAGGATGTTCTCAATCGGTGAGTGTTTAAATGAAAGGGTGTTTGTACTGTGTGTAAAAGCCTGACCGTATCTGTGATGATTTACGGGAGGCTTACTGTGCCTTTAACTGGGCTTTGTACCTGGACTTTTCTCTAAAACAAATATTTTTCTTCTAAACTAATTTTTTTCTTTCTTGAAATGGGACAATCCGCTAATAATTTGGGGCATTTAACGTTAGTTAGAATCTGCTTTGACTGGTTGTGCATTATTGAGTTAGATAGTAGGATGGATTCTGGAAATCTGACATGTTGGGAAGAGAGGGTTGTGCTTAGTAACACCATGGATACTCTGAATATCAAAGGCAGCACCCTGACACTCCCGTTTAGACTACAAATTGTATGTCCAATGAAAGTATTTTGCTACCACGAAACGTGACTGCGCATTACTATACAGTAGAACCCTCCTGTTAAGACCTCACCCCCCAATTTAAGATGTCTTCATTTTTAAGACCCCCCTCCCCCCCCCCCCCCCCCCCCCGTTCACATATGTTGTGTTCATATAGCCTCAGTATATTTACCTCCATTTTGAGACTCCCTCCTTTTTAATCAAGACCTGATATTGTCAGATTTGTTAAGGCCGTAAAAGGGGGGTTCCACTGTATTGTCAAAATCGATGTCCTAATTGTGAATTGCCAGACGTGTTGTTGGTCACTTGGCCGCATTGGCGCTCCTATGTCCTCTTTAGTTACCTGATTGGCCTCGGCTAAGGTGCACAAAGTCAAAACTGGGTCTCATACAAACACGATACCAGCCGCGCGCGCGGGGTAGGATAAGTGTAAATCCCTAACAAATCTGTTTTAACCAATCCGAATATACAGAATCAGTGACGTAGCACAGCTCCTAAAAGTGGTCCGGCCATAAAAAAAATAAAAAGGTACTTCTCCCGGGAAACGAAAAACGTGAACTAAGGTAGATAACTCAGATGTCTCTTCAGTGCAAAACGTCATTGTGCGATCTAAGTCACGACCCCTCCTTCCTCCTAACACAGCGCTGAAGCTTATGAAGACGATTTTTTTTTTTAACAAAAAACTGGTCCGGCCATGGCCGGAGTGGTCGGTAGGGCTGCTACGGCCCTGAGAATTACAGAATATAGAGGGCCCCAAAGGGTTTAAAATCGTGATCGTGATTGGCGATTTTTGACCTTTCTGTGACCGTGATTGCCGAAATTTCCATTTCTGTGATCGTGATGGGACTTTGCCCGTGATCCGTGATGACCAAAAAATCAAGTCTCGTGATCGTGATCGTCGTTTGTATTCGTGATCGTGATGGGCATTATTGCAAAGCATTTTATTTTCAACGAACATTTTTTCACAGCTGTATCACTCTATGATCCTCTATTCGTGTTCGTGATCGTGTAAACAAAAATCAAGGTAACTGTGATCGTGAAAGCTAAAATTTCCCTTCCCGTGATCATGATGATACCCCCCCCCCCCCCCCTTTGGGGCCCTCAATATATAAAAAGGATTTTTGTCTGGAAAGGTATTTGCTTTGTTTGCCTAGGAAATTCCAAGTTAAATTAGCAAAATTTAGAACAAGCAATCATAAGTTGCCAATACATCAGCACAGATTTTTTAATGCTCCTAGAAATGAAAGATTGTGTGATTCTTCTTCTTCTTCTACGTTCCCGGTCTTACTGTTGGGTTTGATGCGTGCATGCCTGGTTTTCTCCTGTAGATGGGTGTCGGCACAGAAGGTCTGCCCGCTGTCCTCAGCCAACATGCTCCGTCTTCATGGCAGCTCAAATTTTTTATCGAGGTTCTCTCCTCTAGATCCGCCGTGTTTCGCCTAGGGGCTTGCGCTGCCTAGTTGATAGGGTCACTTCGTAGAGGATGTGGTCATAGACCACGCACGGTCGGTCTTGGGATAGGGAAACGTTATGCTAGTCCGGAGGGATTACGCCACAATGGCCACCTCGCGAAGACCCAGGGTCCTAGACTAGGGAGGAAAGATTGTGTGATATGTGCGATAAAAATGAATTAGGTGATGAGTTTCACTATTTGTTCATTTGTACCGATGAAAGTATAGTGTCTGAAAGAAGAAAATTAATTAGTCCTTATTACCGATCCCACCCAAATTGTTTAAAATATGAACAGTTAATGAATTGTAAATCTAAGATAAAACTAATGAAGCTAGCAAGATTTGTAGCCCATGTTATGATTTTAGTATGTTAGCGTTACATCTAGTTTCTTTATTGGTATGTATATATGTATAAAATACATGCTTTTGTTTTGTTTTGTGTTTTTACAAAAGATGCATGGCATAATGGTATTGCCAATTTATTTCGGCTGTATATTATCGTTGTCCGCTTAATGTATACATATTACCTGTCTGATTTCTTACCTGATTTAAATTTTGTTAAACCTATTTTTTGTTTGTTTTTGTTTTTGTATGTATGGAAGTGTATATTGCCAATTTATTTTGGTTGTATAGTATTGTTGTATTTGTCCGCTCAATTTGTATACATTAACTGTCTGGCAACACTAGATTAAGACGTATACCACGTTACGCAAAACAAAATTATTCAAGCGATTGTTTCTGTGTGTTTTTTCTTAATTTTTTGTCATCTTCATATTTCTTCTTACATGTATCAATTATTCTTAGTACATGTACTGCCAGTGAATAAACATTACTGGAATGGGACAGGGGGGGGGGGGGGGGGGGGGAAGGGCAAACGAATTTATCTTACACAAGATTTTTCCCTGAAGCTAATATGAAGATCAAAGAAAAGAAAATAAGTTGTATAAGTCATTCTTGACTTTCTATGGAACATGTAACTACATTTTCCTTTTAAAAATTGAAACGTTACGACCAAAAAGGCGTTTGTACATCGGTATTGTGTTGTGTGTGGAATGTAGAATGTGTGAAGATATATGCGTTTCCTCCACGAGTGGTGACCAACTGTAAGAAAAGAGCTGACCTGTGATATTTTGTGTCAAGTGAAATGATAAAATGGTCATTTGACGGAAAAAAGGAGTTACATTTCTTTGTTCATAACATTTCGTTTGAAAGTTGGAAGATCGGCTGGTTGGTTGGTTTGTTGGTCGCTTGGTTTGGCTGTCTTCATGCTTCATGAAGGATTTTCATCACCGAAGATTTTTTCAAATAAATAAATAAAAACTTCAACAAGGGCATGGTTGGTTCAGACGATCGCTTTAATAGTGAAAGGAAGTATTACTAAGGGTGACGTGACTCTATAACAGAATTATAGTTAGAGTGAGGGTGTGACAGTGCTGCCTCAACTTTCACAAAAAGCCGGATATGACGTCATCAAAGGTATCTATCCAAAAAATAAAAATAAATTGATATCGTACCCAGAAACTCTCATGGGAAGTTTCAGGAAGATCGGTCCAGTAGTTTTCTCGGAATCACTCTATACACACACACATACAAACACCATCACCCTCGTCTCGATTCCACGTCTATGAACATTCAGTCAAAACTTGATTAAATGTAAAAAGCAAGAATTGCAAATCAACAATAATTACAATTAATGAGAACGTGTTGATTACCTGTACGTGTCTTGTTAATAACGGGGTTTTTTCACCTGCCGACAACAGTAAACAGAAACGTACGGAAACATTCGTATACCAGATCTGAATAACAGTACACGCCTGTCATGGCAATTTAGCTCTTGCCGTAACTCTAACCTAATTTGTTGCTGTCTTTATCATTAATTTTAATTTTGTTGGGCATGTACGAAGCAGATGGTCAATTTAACAATAGTTGCCAAGCCACAGGTGCCTACGCATGTAACACATAAATGAAACGTCGCAGGCTTATAATTTCAACGGAACAAAAACAGTTTATTGTTACGTTATTTTGATAGAATGTTTATGTATTTGATGTTATGTTAAATAATATTGTTTATGCATAGTTAATATGTAAAGCGTGGAGAGCATGGATCACTGTGGTTCGCACTATATAAGCTGTCAGTATTAAGTTAACGCGTACAGCCTGAGAGCTGTTGCATCAAATTCACTGAATGATATTAAGTAGAAAGCAAGTTTTTGTTCTTCAACTGTAGCTCTAGAGACCACTAACTATTGATAATTATGGTTTGAAATTAAACTTCTTCATTCAAGTGTCGTGCTTTTATAGACTTGATCACCGAGTCGCCAATTCTGTCAGTTCGTATGTTTGACCTAACTAAAAATATATTCTTCAGAAGTCTCGTCACAAGTAAGGGGCATAGGCATCAGAATCGTTTGTTTGTTGCTGCTAGCTTTCCACTGCAAGGAAGCGACCCGTATTACCCCAGCGATGAGATAATAAGGTAATAACAAGTCGCGTAAGGCGAAAATACAACATTTAGTCAAGTAGCTGTCGAACTCACAGAATGAAACTGAACGCAATGCCATTTTTCAGCAAGACCGTATACTCGTAGCATCGTCAGTCCACCGCTCATGGCAAAGGCAGTGAAATTGACAAGAAGAGCGGGGTAGTAGTTGCGCTAAGAAGGATAGCACGCTTTTCTGTACCTCTCTTCGTTTTAACTTTCTGAGCGTGTTTTTAATCCAAACATATCATATCTATATGTTTTTGGAATCAGGAACCGACAAGGAATAAGATGAAAGTGTTTTTAAATTGATTTGGACAATTTAATTTTGATAATAATTTTTATATATTTAATTTTCAGAGCTTGTTTTTGATCCGAATATAACATATTTATATGTTTTTGGAATCAGCAAATGATGGAGAATAAGATAAACGTAAATTTGGATCGTTTTATAAAAGAAATATTTTTTTTACAATTTTCAGATTTTTAATGACCAAAGTCATTAATTAATTTTTAAGCCACAAAGCTGAAATGCAATACCGAAGTCCGGGCTTCGTCGAAGATTACTTGACCAAAATTTCAACCAATTTGGTTGAAAAATGAGGGCGTGACAGTGCCGCCTCAACTTTCACGAAAAGCCGGATATGACGTCATCAAAGACATTTATCAAAAAAATGAAAAAAACGTTCGGGGATATCAATCCCAGGAACTCTCATGTCAAATTTCATAAAGATCGGTCCAGTAGTTTGGTCTGAATCGCTCTACACGCACGCACGCACACACACACACACACACACGCACATACACCACGACCCTCGTCTCGATCCCCCCCTCTACGTTAAAACATTTAGTCAAAACTTGACTAAATGTAAAAATGAAGAACAAAAAACTCCCAAAACTGAGCGGACATCAAAGTCAGACTTTTACTTCTAATACGGTTGCATTTTACTCAGAATTACACTTTCATCACACAAGGTAGCCAAACAAAGGGACTTGTGATGGGTAGGTAATTACTAACTATCTATTGGCAGGCCTACCCCCTGGCCAGTTAGAAAAGGTTATAAAACAGATCCAAAGCAGAAATGTCTATTGCCTTATGTGCAGATACGGGAATGAATTGGTTTATCATGTGTTTGTCTCTCTGTCTGTCTGTTTGTTTGGTTTGTGGGTTGTTTTGTGGTACTGATCACCTTTGATTTGTTGTCTGCTTAACTGCTGATGATTGACTTAATTAGCTGATGAATTGAGTGAGTGAGTGAGTGTGTTAAGTGTTTGTATAGTCGAGGGAGGAGAGAGTATGATTGATTGACGATTGATTCCTTGCCAGATTGATTGATTGACACTACACAATATGTTCACTGCAATGCAACTTTGTGTTCCAAGTGTGTGTATACATATGTGTATGTTTGTGTGTGTGTACGTATGTGTGCGTATATAGGTACATACGTGTGTGTGTGGGTGTGTGGGTGTGAAATAGAGAGAGTGTGTGTTTGAAAATTGGAAATAATATGAAAGAGAATCATGACAAGAATACAATCACTTTGCAACCATATCTTTATTCTCTGTTCAAGCAACAAAGTAAGTCTCGTCTCATGCATATTGTTTTGAAATACAGTAAAACCTCCCACTAACGACCTTGAAAATGTCCAGAAAAATCGGTCGTAAAAAGGAGGGGTCTTTATTGGGAGTTTGGGAGGTATACTTTTTTCACAGGGGTGGGAACTGTTGGGCAGTTCAATCTTGAAAGTTGTGTCCGTTATCCTATTGTTGTTCCCATTTGATGTGCATATGGATAAGCATGATGTACGTGCATACACCAGCGCACACACGGGCAGACATAACACACACACACACACACACACACGCACACGCGCGGTCTCATAGGTAAAACTCGGTGATTGACCCCGGGTAAGAAGGTCAGTGTCTGTAACCTGGGACAGGAAGAGTTTTCTGTCAGACATCAAAGGAGACCGTCCCATAGGTAAAACTTGCTCATTGGCAAGTATGGGACATTGACCCGAGGTCTCAGTTGGTGAGCACACACGCACAGAATACGTACACATCAGTCGTTCAAACTGCCCTTTCCCAACCCCTCCGCATATCCCCCCCCCCCTCCCCTTCCCCCCTCTCCTTCGAGGGCAGTCCTTCAATTGTGACAGCAATAGGTGAGAAGATGACAGCCGTGGGCCACTGGACTTGCACGCACTACTGACTATAGACTACCACCCCTGACTCTTGATGCATGACTAATGGCGTGCGTGTTCCGCGTGTGCAGCGTAATTACGAACTTTGACACTCACTAGTTAAAAGGTCAAAGTCGTTGTTGACCCTAAGTTGGTAGGTCGGTTGTCGGAAAAAGGAGGGCGTCGTTCTTGGGAGGTTAGTTACAGTGTGAAAAGCATCCGTGCCGAGAAATTCGGTCGGCAAAACGAGGGGGTCGTTCTTGGGAGAGGTCGTTACGGGAGGTTCCACTGTAAATATACTTTTTGGAAGTAATTCAACATCGATCACACAAACAGGGAACAGCTATAGTCACCCCCAAAATGTACACACCTATTTTGTTTTGCCCCACATTTTTATTTGAATGTATTTTCACTTAATTTTCCTGAAAAATAACGTGAAGTACTGGGCGCATACTTGCACATTTATTTGAATAGCATTTATTAATGCACTCAGAGTCAACCAATGAAAATGGCCATTATGTGACAATATTGTTTGCATGTACAAAATTAAGTGAAAACATGTTCAAATAGTAAGTTGGGAGCAAGATGAGAATGGGTAATTTTTTATGAACCACATACACACACACACACACACACACAAACCGACAACAAAAACAACAGCCGACACACAAAAAATCCTCGTAAAATGACCGTTTACCCTACAAACCTGTCAAATAAAATTGTAACCAACATAGTAAGTATTATTCCTTGTTTTCCAAACAAAACATCAACAAGCGCAGTAATCCAAATCAAAGTAACATCATAAGAAATGTAATGCATGGATACAGTAATGATTTTCAAAAGGATGAGAAGCTTCACAGGTTTAGTTTTTCCTAGCATAATAATGAATTGGAGATATAGTCTTTACAAAAAAGGTTAAGTACCAGTCAAGAAAATGTGTCAGTTTTTATTGTGGAGGCATGTTGCTACCCTGGCATGTATTGTGCTGATTTTATAGGACTTTGAAATTCACCTCCTTTTCCGCCAAAAGCAGAATCTTTCCATGTATTTTCACTAACAGGTCTGTTGCGAGTTCTAAAAAAGGCAAGGTTCCGTTATATTATTAGATACTTGATTTTGAACAAATTGTTAACGATCGTATGCATTTTCTTGACCGGTCCTTAAAGGCTGCCATATTCGTAGCGTTCATTAATTAATCCATATTGTTTACATGTGCCAATAATGTTATAAAACTGTACCTAAGGGGATATAATAACGATTGGCTGTAGCTTTCGAACACAGAAAAAATTATTTCAGTATTACAAAGTGGTGTTGATAGTGTCGAATGTAAACAGAACAGTCTCAAACGCCATCTTTGGTTTACGAAACGTCACTTTGTGACGTCAACGATCTAAAAATAACCCAAGTCCTGGAGAACTGTTGCTAAACAATGCAATAAAGAATTAATTATTTCTCGTAATTGGTAAGGACTTCAAACCTAAAACTTTGCAGGAAGATTAATTTATACATCCCCGCAACGATGGGAAAAGCCCTGGAAGTAATTAAACTAATTAAATAGGACTATGTCAGCCTTTAACTTCTTTTGAAGAGTATATATATATATATATACATGTATATATCCTGAAAGGCATAAATTCTGCAAATAGTGCATTGAACGATTTTGCTCTCAAACGAAAATCAGATTGAACCTGTAATTTGTAGTTGACATCTTGAGTGTTGGAGCAAATGTTTCACGCTGTCAGCGTGCGCTTTGCAGTATTGCTGATCCAGCCACAGCTCACTGTGCTAATAAAGACAATGGGCTGAACGGGAGACAATAACGTAAAAAAGATAGTGTATGGCCCTATAAAATGCAACTGGCTGTTTGGCTGTATCCAGATATCTCAATCATGCCACGACTTGATGAAGGAGAGAGACAGCAAGCGATTGGGATGCTTAAAGCTGGCCAAAGCATTGAACGTGATGAACACTGAACGTTTTCCGAAATCATTGCGCTTGGACTCAGTCACTTTTTTTGAAAAATTGTCATTTCATGATGTTCTATTCAAAATCAATTAAGCGAAGGTTTATAAACACTAAAATGGCCAATAAATAAAATATTCAAACATTGAAAACATTCACCACTGAGTTGATTTTTTGTGATTTTTTAAAGTTCCGTTTGCGGAATTTATGCCTCTCGGTATATATACTAGAGGAATACCCGGCTTCGCCCGGGTGAATCGCGAGACAGAGACAGACAGCGTGGCGGTTCACCACAATCACCT
Organism: Littorina saxatilis; assembly: GCF_037325665.1. NCBI lineage: Eukaryota > Metazoa > Mollusca > Gastropoda > Littorinimorpha > Littorinidae > Littorina > Littorina saxatilis. Next base: position 40,588,111 of record NC_090250.1, read on the forward strand.
TTGAAGGCGAAGTCCTCTCAAACGGGATTGAGAATTTTAGAGCTTATTTCTAAGGCCTATATTATCTGTTATGGCTTCTCAAATGCCAGAACATACAGACAGACAAAAGCCGCCAGACCCCATCACAAACAGAACTCTACAATCCACAGGTGTTGCCTCCACACACACACACACACACACACACACACACACACACACACACACACACACACACACACACACACACACACACACACACACACACACACACACACACACACACACACACACACACACACACACACACACAGAGAGAAGCCGTATATATCTATCTATATCCCATGACCTCCCTTCTTTGTCTCTGTTACTTCAGTATGGGTATATATGTTGTATTTTTATAGCTCAATAAATACATCATGGACTCAAAAAAATATATGATAGTGCAGATTCCGATTTGGGCGAAGAACTACTTTGCTCCCGACCTTTGACCTCGCGCCGAACAATGTGACACATTTGTATGAAGTTCCAAAATCGTATTGCACGGCTCAGAAAACCATATCAGTTGCACGCAAAAATGAATCTCAGAACTGATCTGATGTATGAGATGCAATAAGCAAACGTTTCTTTCATTATGAAAGCAATGCAGGTCGAAAAAAACCGAACATTCAACTTACAAGATAACCAGATGCTAGCGAACCAAAACAAAAACACGAGTACCCTCCCCTTGCTTCGTTAGCAGACGACTTTTGAGAATCTGTCAGACCGTCCTTACCTGGCACGGTTGGGCTTCGCTATCAATTATCAGCTGTTTCACGTGTTTTGCGAGCAAGTCTACTCTTTTGCCTGGCTCTGCAGTAAGTCCACATTGGCGATGAAGGTATCCGAGAACTTAACATGTGTGTATTTTTCCGTAATCCAGTCATATTCCTTCAAAATGCAATCAATCGGCGGTGACAGACGTGTCGGTCGCGTTTTCCTCACACCCATACCAGTTTAAGTTCATCCATGCAAACACACTCGCAAAACAGTTTATCACGTAGATACATTTCAAATAGGGAGCAAATGGTTAAATCTAAACCTACATATTTGTTCCCTAAAATTTGCTTCTCTGTCAATAAGCCTAATTACACACGTTCGAGAAAAACAACGTGGAATCGATTCTGAATCGAGTGAGCCAAATGGGTCCCAAACCCGTTTCGCCCGTTCTGCCGACCTGAAACGCAAAACAAAAGAATTGTGCGCTTCAACTAAATTAATTTCTATACGACTTCATTACTTTCTTGCAACTTATGAACCTTTACTTAAAGCTTTTAAATGGTCTGAAAGTAGTGTTACCGCGTACTTATCGATGCACTCATTCGTTTTATTTTTTCAGCGACGGTCACTTAGTTTAAGGTTGCAAAAGGGCTAAGTCTCGCTGGCAACAATGTTTACACTGCACAGATCGCAACAGTGCCGCTAGTAGTTTACACTTTGTGTTTGATGGTAGAATGGGATATACAGATTACAACACTCGTGGTTTTTTATATGGCTTGTATTTCAGTCAAGACCCAGCGGGAATATCAATCGAGAGCCACTCGCCAGAGGCTCGTGTCTCCCGATGATATTCATCCGCTGGGTCTTGACTGAAATACAAGCCATATAAAAAACCACTCGTGTTGTAACCTATACATATATATAAATATATAGAGATAGATGACAGTGGATTTTTCGATAAATAGATTCGACCTTTGCACTTTTACAGTGAGGACAACTTACGGGTACATGCAAGGAAAGCCCACAACTTCTAAGGCGAACAACTCTGCAGAGTCTGCTGTGAAGGGCGACGGTAGTCTCCCTGTCACACTCGACCCCCTTTGAATGAACTTTGTCCCCAAAGTTCCGAACCATGGACCCGCCAAGCTTAGGTCCCTCCCAGGTGGAATGGGAACAGCACGAAAATGATTCAGTGGCCTGAACATTTCCTGTCGAGTCCCATCGCTGTCGACGACGCCAAATGTAACCGAGTGCCGAAACACCACAATCACCTTTGAAGGTGAAGTCCACTCAAACGGGATTGAGAATAACTGTTATGGCTTCTCGAAGGAAGGCCTGAACATACAGACACACCAAAGCCGCCAGACCACATCACAAACAGAACTCTACAATCCACAGGTGTTGCCCACACACACACACAAACACACACAGAGAAGCCATATATATATATGTATATCTATATCTATAAATATATAGAGATAGATGACAGTGTATTTTTCGCGTGGCTATAAATTGATTCGACCTTTTCACTTTTACAGTAAGCACAACTTACGGGTGCAAGGAAAGCGTTCTGGACAGTGCAGTGACATTCTAAAAATAGTAACGTAGTAACGGGAATATGGATTGACGCCACACGAAGGAAGGGAGATAAACGCTGAAAACACTGGAGAAGATAAGGAAGAGTTACTGGGAATGGATCCAGAGAAAAACCAAAATCGGTTCAGCGCTGTGCGCTGAGAGCACGTGTTGAAATATCTCATCGACCAGATTGTGTCCGGGGTCTACCTGAATATGCCCACCAAATTTGAAAGAGATCCATCGAGAACCTTGGGCGTGCATCGCGGACACACACACACACACACAGACACAAGTCGTATATATATATAGATATATATATGTGTATCACGGTCTGCAAAGTTAGCTCAGTGGTAACCATACCTAACAGTAAAACACTTCATGCGTAATCCCAAAACAAAGAGACTGCCAACGTTCCAAAATTCAGAACTTCATGCGTAGTTAACAATATGATTTCCTGGTTTCAGCAACACCAGAGTCCCCTCTTTTGCTCCCTTTTAAAGACCTCAGTCTTCCCAAATTTCTATTATTAAGGCCCCCCCAAAAAATAGGTGTGGTTACGGTAACATAGCCCGAAAAAATAGGGTAGGTAGGTAGGCAATCACTTTTTTTTTTTTTTAACTTTTTTTTCTAATGTGTACAAATTAAACCTACTTGACAGGGAAATAAGTGTGCGACATGGGCGCTTTCGCTTTCATTGCGTTTTTTGCCCTTTTTTTTTTTGTTTGTTTGTTTTTTGTTGACAAATGTAATAAAAAGTTATAGGATCGGCCCCTAAAAATAGGGTAGGTCGGGTTACCGTAACCACACCTATTTTTTTTTTAGGCCTAATATAATTTACCTCCAGTTTACAAAGAGCTGTTTACTGTCCTCTTCGCTAATTAAATATCGAAGTAATATGTCTTCAGCAAGACAGCAATGTTAACTGAGAGACCTAGATATTTTAACTGAGGAATCTAGATATCTTATCTGCTTGATTAATCATTAATCACAACTGACTGCTTTGAGTGACAACCAAGAGATATCCTTATTTGACCTGTTGATGAAAGTAACTCAGTTGTTTCAATCCAAGATGAAACCCATGCACCTCCCCCTCTCATAGACAATAGGGATAGACCATAGCGCAGTGTTATGAATTCTCGTACAGTGTGACTATCAATAATGCTAGAAAAAGCTCATAACAGCCAATGGTAAAGCTGAAAGGGTCCAATTAACCAGTTCCACCCTTAATGTGTGACCCTCATCTTCAGTAGTCCTGATGCACACATACCCATATAAATACATATTCTAAATTATGGCACTCGTGGAATGCACGCTGTTCAGAACACAACACACCAGACACAATCCATAGCTCAGATCATCTGCTATCACCCTGGCCAAAATGGCCTGGCAAAAACGGAGCTATGATGTCCAAAAAGGCAGCCTCAAACTTTTCTTCCGAAAACCTGTCCACGCTGTGTCGCGCATTCTTTCTGATTTCCCGACGCCCGTCAGGGTCCATGTTGAAGATGTAGAGCATGAAGCCGGCGTACTCTTTGGCGCTGGTGGCGAGGAAGCCGGTTGGGGAATGGCTGTAGGGGACCACAATGTCCAGCTTGGGGCCACCCGAGTCGTGAGCCAGAACCACCGTCCCTGCTGCCATGCACTCCACCACGCCTGTAACAGTGTAACGTACAGTCACCACCAGCTTCATGAAAAGAGATACAGTGGTACCGTTCTTTTAAGACCACCTCCCTTTTAAGACCACCTCCCTTTTAAGACCACCTCCCTTTTAAGACCACCTCCCTTTTAAGACCACCTCCCTTTTAAGACCCTAGTGTTAATAACGTCTGGGAATTTACCTCTACTTTAAGACCTCGTCCCCAGTAAAATTGTTGAAAAAACAAACAAACACTAAAAGATCAGTTCATGTATCTGTGTACATCTCTGCTTACCTCTTGGAGGAAAGAAACCATGGGGTGCTAAGCTAAATCATTACAGACTGACAGACACAAAAATGTACAAACTCTAAAAACTTACCAATGCCAAAATGTTCGTTCCACATGGCATGAAGACCTATCACAGAAGTCCCCAGCAGTCGTTTCAGCTCAGCAAAGCTGACGTTGAGATGGTAAACAACACTGTCTGAAATCTCCAGATCTGCCGCTAGCTCCTTCAGCTCCCGCACCCTCTGCATGTCCCCTTCGTTACGACAGCTACCCACCAGAAGCAGCCTGTACTCTTCAGGATCAGGCACCTTTTCCAGGAAACGTTTGAAGGAGTGGACCATCAACACGTGGTCTTTCTCCGGACGGAACTGCCCTACGCTGATGATGTTTTTCTTCTCTGCCTTGTCCATCTCGCTGAGCGGGATGGAGAGAAACTCAGAGACGTCACAAGGGGGGTAGACGATGTGTGTGCGGTTAGGAGCGTTCCACAGCTGCTGGATGTGTCCCATGGTCCATGTGGAGTTCACCATGATCACCTGCAGGGGAAAAGGTTGACAGGTTTGCATCAAGTGTATGCAAAAAATCCTCATCAATCCCTGCTTCATATAATCCTACCAGCAACCAAGCCTAATGTGACTGGTAAATATCCAGATCTAGCTTTGTGTGAGCTTTGTCATGACATAGTATGACATGTCATATAAACAGCTCCCGTGGGACTTGAATGCCAAAATTGATTTTACTGGTTCAACTGGTTCATTTGGGGTAAAACTATTGGAAAATGATGGGGTTCAAATTTTCCGACCCCTCAACCCCCCCCCCCCCCCCCCCCCTCTGGGGGGCCCCCCATTTCAGGCCCATTCCTAACTCCGCTAATAATGGACAGATTTTTATGATCTTAAGGTCGTTTTGGAGTATTTTGCCTATGCTGATTCCATTTGTCATGTTTTCGAGGCGATCGGAAGTGCCTATCATCGACTTCCGGTTATAGCAATGGCAAATTCAGGGTTAGTATCGTCATTTTGGGGAGAAATTCACCTATGCATGTAATACCTCTTTTTCATGTTTTACAGGTACGATAAAACGATTGGTGCACTCTATTTTGCATTAAAAGTATTCTGGTAAAAGATAGGTATGCCAAGACTATCCAAGTGTGATGAACACTGGTGTACGTGTAATTGCTCGAATTTAGCCCATACACTAAACGACCTTAAGATCATAAAAATCTGTCCATTATTAGCGGAGTTAGGAATTCAGTCGGTTCGGGGGGGGGGGGGGGGCCCGAAATGGGGGGCCCCCCAGAGGGGGGTTGAGGGGTCGGAAAATTTGAACTCCATCATTTTCCAATAGTTTTACCCAGGGATCGCGCTAGCTTTTTAAAAAACGCGTAAGTCATACGCAACGAAACGAAAAAAACGCGTCACGGACCAATATTTTTGCGTACTACGAAAACACGTACAGACACAAACAAAACACGCACGAAAGACTTAAAGACACTCCTTACCTTAATACGGCGAGTTTTCCTGTCGAACTCCGCGCACGCCTGTCGAATAACACCCCTGCTGTCTCCAACCTTCGGGCCTTGCGAGTTTGTTTCCCGCTCTAATACGACTAGACACACTTTCCGCCTTTTGGAAGCGCGAGATGGGAGAGCAGCTAATGTCTGTTTCATTATCCGACAAGACATTATCTGGTAATACCCTCGTTACGTTCGTTTGCGATACTTCGATGCAAAAAGAAACGGACTTTAGTTTTGACGCGCAGATTTCATGTGTGTCGTCACTTCTCGAGCCCTATAGTCAGTTTCAGGATCGGGTGAATATTAAGTCAGAGCAAAAGCGCTGCGTGAAGACAAGAAAAAGCCTTACAATATTTTTGCGTATGGCTTACGCGGCGCGGCGAAAAAAACGCGTCAGCGACTTTTAAAATGCGTCAAATACGCAAAAATCGTGCGTAAACGCGATCCCTGTTTACCCCAAATGAACCAGTTAAACCAATAAAATCAATTTTGGCATTCAAATCCCACGAAATTACACTTCATACCACACTATAAACAAATCTCAACATTTTTACTTTTCTTTCAATAAATGATGTCATTTCCACAGGACTATATCTGGAGTATACCATGCAACATTCAACGTCTGTCTACTTGACTGAGAAAGCACACTGAACTTCAGTTATAATTACTTATTCTTTCTAGTGCTAAAGACTTGTCATGTGCAACTCAATTGCATACTGTTGTTCTGTGTTCAGAGCAATTGTCTCCCTTGTAATTTGATCTTGCAATCAAGGTTAGAATACTTGCCTTGTAAACTTCTACTGGCTCTTTGGACCTTAAACAGGTTTTTCAAACTATATCAATCTACCTACATATTTTAAGGAATGGTAAGACAATGTTATAGCCCTTGAGGTTTTCCCACACACACATCACAAACACACACCGAAACATCACATACCTGAGAGCGTTTGCCCACCACTCCATACAGGTAAGCAAAGAGGCGGTAGTAGAGCAGTTTGACGTTGCTAAGCATGGAACTGTTGGCGATGAAAGCAAGGTTGTTGTGGGCTGCCGAGCGCTGGGAAACTTTCTCCAACATGTCTGTGCTGTAAAACAAAGAAAACAGGCATACATATTATAGGGGTGTGGATTGGCATTGGCAGTCGGCACACCAAAATGCCTAAACTCACTTTAAATTACCCCAAACTTTGCGGTCACTTTAGCAAAACTGGTGAGGGCAACAGTGACGTCCTGAACTCTTGCATAGTCATTTTAGCAAAAATTTGACAAAAGAAAATGAATCCTAGGGACGTCCCTACGTTAGCTTAAACCACACAAAAACTAATACAACTGGAACAATAAGTGCCTGAACGCAAATTCGAGCTTATCCAAAAAATGTTATGGGTAAATGCAATAATGGTGATAACTATGCAAAATCTAGGCTTGCAGCTGACACAAGTTTTACATAAAGTCATTCTTCCTCTTGGGCACACAGATGGTCCACTTAACACTTTCTACCCCACCTATGTTAACCAAGTTTTTTTTTAGCCGAGACCAGCTGTGCTGCAGCAGGTTACTCAGAATTGTAGTAGCTGTGTAGAAACTGTGTTTCAACACGCTGGAATGCAGGCGTTAGATCGACGTTACAGGAAGTGACTGAACCCAACAGTCTGAGCAGAATGCGGATATGTGCCGCATGAGAGCAGGAACCATGTAGTGACTATGTGTGTACGGATATATCCGTACCTGGTCAGATAGAGCCATATGAGTGGGCACGATATATCCATACCTGGGAGACAATGAGTTAAGTCACATAATAACATTAAATCATATAAGCATGCAGTCAGAAGCAGGGCTTATATAAGGGGAGACACCACAGTGAAAAAAGCATTATTTTGTTCCCTGGTCATTTTTTTAGTTTGGATGTTGAACCTCTGGACACACTGATGCACATCTCTTACATCAGAAATATCAATAAACGGTCTACACGGCTAAATAAACAATGTATGTATATGCAATTCTGGATTGTAAAAACGCAAAAAAGCAAATTTTTGTGTCCGTTTAATCACCTGATGGTGGGGTAATGGACGTAGCAGGCCACCTTGCAGCCCCCAAAGAAGCGGAAGAGGGGTATGGTGAAAGCGTAGCCCATGGAGTCGATGTAGACGTCAGGCACGAAGGAGAGCAGGGCCTCCCAGCCCAGGTACAGGGAGCCCAGGCTCTGGCCCAGCAGAGTGAAGTACGGGTACTTGGCGGCCTCCACCCAGCCCCGACGTTTCAGGTATACAAACTCCACCTGTGGAAACAACGCACACTCTCTGACTTTCTTCTTCGTACTGACACTTCAAGTATACAAACTCCACCTGTGGAAACAACGCATACTCACTGACTTTCTTCTTCACACTTTTGCATAACATTATATTAATTTTAAATTTTTTTTTAAAGTAACAACACCGAAGGATGCATACATTTTTTTGACTGATAAAAGGAAAAACAGTTCAGATTCAAATGAGGTTAAAAAAAAAATCAGATTGTCCAGGCTTCTTCATGGGATAAGTCCAACGGATCACATACCACAACAACAACAAACAAGTCGCGTAAGGCGAAAATACAACATTTAGTCAAGTAGCTGTCGAACTCACAGAATGAAACTGAACGCAATGCCATTTTTCAGCAAGACCGTATACTCGTAGCATCGTCAGTCCACCGCTCATGGCAAAGGCAGTGAAATTGACAAGAAGAGCGGGGTAGTAGTTGCGCTAAGAAGGATAGCACGCTTTTCTGTACCTCTCTTTGTTTTAACTTTCTGAGCGTGTTTTTAATCCAAACATATCATATCTATATGTTTTTGGAATCAGGAACCGACAAGGAATAAGATGAAAGTGTTTTTAAATTGATTTCGACAATTTAATTTTGATAATAATTTTTATATATTTAATTTTCAGAGCTTGTTTTTAATCCAAATATAACATATTTATATGTTTTTGGAATCAGAAAAGGATGGAGAATAAGATGAACGTAAATTTGGATCGTTTTATAAATTTTTATTTTTTTTTACAATTTTCAGATTTTTAATGACCAAAGTCATTAATTAATTTTTAAGCCACCAAGCTGAAATGCAATACCGAAGTCCGGGCTTCGTCGAAGATTACTTGACCAAAATTTCAACTAATTTGGTTGAAAAATGAGGGCGTGACAGTGCCGCCTCAACTTTCACGAAAAGCCGGATATGACGTCATCAAAGACCTTTATCAAAAAAATGAAAAAAACGTTCGGGGATTTAATACCCAGGAACTCTCATGTCAAATTTCATAAAGATCGGTCCAGTAGTTTAGTCTGAATCGCTCTACACACACACACACACACACACACGCACATACACCACGACCCTCGTCTCGATTCCCCTCTCTACGTTAAAACATTTAGTCAAAACTTGACTAAATGTAAAAACAGCACCCTGGCTGCTTGCTGTGGTGAGATTTTGATTTAATAATTTTCTAAGAAAGAAAAAGCCACTGCAGTCCATAAAAAAAATTCCCACTATGCACCGAGAGTGCCAAGGCTGTTCTCTCATCTCTCTCTCTGTGCGTGAGCTCTTACAGTGTGTTAGTTACACATACAAATGTTCATCCACTTACTTGTCGCGGAAGACTAATATTAAATCGCTGTTGTGCCCTTGCGAGGATTTCTGTAGGAGTGGCGTCAATATCCCCTGTGTAGACAACACACTGCACTGTGGAATACCTTAAAGCAACAAAGTTATCTCTCTTAGTCATGCACTGTGGAATGCCTGAAAGCAACAAAGTTATCTCCCTTAGTCCAACACCACAAGAGATTTTGTCTCATTTGAGTGGCTGAGTGTCTCGTGGCCCCTGTGAAAACATCATCAATCCCAAAAGTGTGCCAGATATAGCCCAGACATGTGCCTTTTCCAGCAATGAAAATTTTAATACAATGACATGGGTAAGTATAGTTTACATGAGGTACTCAAACTGTCACAACATTTTTCCAAGTTTAGATTATACATTTATAGATCCTTGACTTGCTTACCCAGCAATGCAGATCAACCATACACAGTCCTTTGCAAAGATGATCAGATAAACCTTGTATGATGTGCTGATGTGCAATATCGGGCACCTGCTCTTTTGCAGGTGCCCGATATTGCACCCGCTCTTTTGCAGTGTCAAAATACTGCAACAAACTGCATCAAGTATCCCAATTAAGGCAGACTGTCACAGGACTGCAGCTCAACTGTTCACAGCACAGATCTATGCATCAATTATAAAACTTAACCCACCTCTTCTGTATTGCACGAATGGCTGTCCACAGAACCCTCTCCCCGCCTCCCCCTGCGTTGCAGTAGGGATGAAAGAAAGCAACTGTCCGTGTTGTTCCATTCTGATGTAGGTGTGGTAGAAGATATTTTGCTCGACGCTGGATCCATACACGCACCAAAAGTAACGTTACTGTGAAAACAAAGATGAAAAAGATGCCAGAGGTGATGAGCAGGCTTGCCAGTTGAGACACCAAGCTGAAACAAATGAAGACAAAAATTTTAATCAGAGATCATGCTAACGCTTTTGCCAACCTAAACAGAAAAGTTTAAATCAGAGACCGTGCTAACAATTTTGCCAAACTAAACACAACAGGTTAAATCAGAGATCATCCTTACAATCTTGTCAACCTGAATAAATTTGCAAGCTTTTCTGAAGTCTGGAACCTATGAAACCATTTTCTCAAAGTTAGCAGTCAAACAGCTAGACTAAAATTAAGCAGTGTTTATAATACCTAGGTCATCAAAAACCGCGCATACAAATCTCGGTCCATTTTACTGGTTCATGTTTTCAATTCTTGCAATGTCACATTTCAACTGGTAAAAAAGAAGGGCAAAGCCCATACGACTCACATGCTTTACAAATTTTTCCTACCAAAATACATGTGACCTTGACCCAAGGTCAAGGTCATGCAACACAAAGCTGTTAATTCAAGACATAGGAAGTACAATGGTGCTTATTGGCTCTTTCTACCATGAGATATGGTCACTTTTAGTGGTTCACTACCTTATTTTGGTCACATTTCATTAGGGTCAAAGTGACCTTGACCTTGATCATATGTGACCAAATGTGTCTCATGATGAAAGCATAACATGTGCCCCACATAATTTTTAAGTTTGAAACAGTTATCTTCCATAGTTCAGGGTCAAGGTCACTTCAAAATATGTATACAATCCAACTTTGAAGAGCTCCTGTGACCTTGACCTTGAAGCAAGGTAAACCAAACTGGTATCAAAAGATGGGGCTTACTTTGCCCTATATATCATATATAGGTGAGGTATTCAATCTCAAAAACTTCAGAGAAAATGGGAAAAATGTGAAAAATAGCTGTTTTTTAGGCAACATTTATGGCCCCTGCGACCTTGACCTTGAAGCAAGGTCAAGATGCTAAGTATGTTTTTGGGGGCCTTGTCATCATACACCATCTTGCCAAATTTGGTACTGATAGACTGAATAGTGTCCAAGAAATATCCAACGTTAAAGTTTTCCGGACGGCCGGACGGACGGACGTCCGGACGGACGGACGTCCGGACGGACAGACGACTCGGGTGAGTACATAGACTCACTTTTGCTTCGCATGTGAGTAAAAAAGAAAGAAAGAAAATCAAGTTGCTGTAAGGCGAAATTACTACATTTAGTCAAGCTGTCGAACTCACGGAATGAAACTAAACGCACTGTATTTTTTCACCAAGACAGTACAGCTTCGTCAATCCCCGCGAGAAGGAAATCGCTCACCTCCCACGTGCAAAACGCAGTGAAATTAACACGCCAGAATAGCGCGGTAGCGTATTGTGCTAAGCAGGAAAGCGCGCTTTTCTGTATTCTTGTTAACTTTCCGAGCTTGTTTTGAATACAACCTATCATATCTATGTTTTGGGAATCAGGAAATGAAAAAGAATAAGATGAAATCATTTTTGGATCGATTTCTTACATTTTAATCGTAAGACTAATTAATCTATTTTCGTTAATTGTGATCACATTTTAAGAGTAAACATGACATATGCATATATTTTTAGATTCAGAATGTGATGAAGAATACGATGCAATCAATTTTAAATCTGTTTGCGAAAAACCAATTTTAATGACAACTTTAATGAGCAAACTCATTAATTAATTTTCAAGCCTCCAAGCTGAAATGCAATACCAAAGTCCGGGCTTCGTCAAAGATTACTTGACCAAAATTTCAACCAATTTGGTTGAAAAATGAGAGCGTGACAGTGCCGCCTCAACTTTCACAAAAAGCCGGATATGATGTCATCAAAGACATTCATCAAAAAAATGAAAAAAACGTCTGGAGATACCATACTTAGGATCTCTCATGTCAAGTTTCATGAAGATCGGTCCAGTAGTTTTCTCTGAATCGCTCTACACACACACACACACATACACCACGACCCTCGTCTCGATTCCCCCCTCTACGTTAAAACATTTAGTCAAAACTTGACTAAATGTAAAAAGGCCTGTTTACATTGTCACATATACCCCTAATAGGCTTGAGGTTTGCTGGCCAATGTGAATGCGTGATATATTGTGTAAAAAAAAATTCCATCTCACACGGCAAAAATAAATCCCTGCGCCTTGAATCCGTGGTTAAGATATGTGCGCGATATAAATTGCATTAAATAATAAATATAATCAAATACATCTGAGTGATCGACAAGAAGAAGAAAGTTATCAAATATGAGTTTTTGTTTCATTTTAAAGGCATTTAAAATGGATATGACTGCACTTTGCTTAGCTCTCAATCTTATGTAGTTATTCAGCATACTTTAAACCAACATCCGTTAGAAATACTAAACAAGTCACTTCAAGCGATATTAAACATCAGGGTAGTCAATCTATCAGCCTAAAACTAAAAGATCAACACTGAAAACTTGGGATATATTATCGACAAGACTACTAAAACTTGCCTACCCGAAAACCGTAAACCCAAAGCATGCCAACATAGATAAATTGCACAAATCAATTTTCTTTAATTCGGAGCACATTTTCAGAGTAAACATAACATCTATTTTGGGATTCAGGAAATGATAACGAATGCAATGCAATAACTTTTAAATCTGTCAGTTAAAATTTAATTTTAATGACAACTATTTATGAACAAACTAATTAATTAATTTGTAAGCAATTCCATAGCCTGGTCTGAGTCAAAGATTGTTTGGACAAAGTTTCAATCAATTAGTTGAAAAATGATGTTTTCAGAGTGCTGCCTCAGCTTTCACTTAATAACAGCTATTGTGTTTTCATAGGGCCCGATATTTAGTCGAAGACGAGTCTAGTCGCATTATACTTGTTCGAGTCTAAATATCGGACCCTATTGCTACGATGAAAACACAATAACGTTTATATAGCTATTCTGACATTAAATTCTGTGTTAAAATCATGTTTTTGTCAGCAACAAGTACAAGAATGGTCCATGTCGTTGATTGCAGACGACGGTTCCCTTTCCGCATGAAGCCACGGAAATAACCGAACATTGAAAAACCCACGGACATGTATTACGGAGAAAACTCGAGATAACCGGATGTTTAGCATTACGTCAATATGCTAGGAATCATATGACGTCATGACGTATCATGCTTGCCTACGTATATTGTATGTTCGAAAGTCTGACTTCTGTTGGGAATTCGCGTGGTGAAGACTGCAGTAAATCTGTAGATGATAAGAGAACAAGGATTGTCTCAGAAGAAACGACTAAATGTTTCAGACCGGTAACTTCATTTCAACATTGCACTATACAATGGACGTTCTATGTGACAGGAGAGTTTGCTGATTTTGTGTTAAACATTGGAGAGATCGTCTGCTAGAATCAGAGATAGGTCGCTTCAGATTGCAGCTTCTGGAAATTTGCAAGGTTTGTTGCCTGTTAAAGAACTGGATTTTACACGTAATGTATGTCATGTACAGTAAGCAACAACAAAAACACACACAAAGCAAATGGCATCGTCTGTCGACTAGTCACAGAAACAAACCTGGCGAGGTATGCGTGTACTTTATACACGTGGAAGAAACCGGAACCATGCGTCTTTGTTATTGACAATATGCTTTTGGATATTGAGAAAAATGGCCGACTTCCGTAGCATTATGCTTTGATGATCGGAAGAGACCATCCAATCACACTCACAGCCCCTGAATTCCCCCACATGTTCATCAGAATAGCTATATTACTGGATATGATTTCATCAAAGACATTTATTGAAAAAATGAAAAGCAATTAAGTCTGGGAGTATTATCCGAAAGAATGTGAATGTAAAGTTTCATTAAGATGTGTCCAGTATAGTTTTCTTAAAATCCCGCCACACACACAGACACACACAAGAGAAAGAGAGGGGGAGGGGACATTTTGGATCCTGCAGCCTGATCTAGAAGTATGATCTATATTGAAGGCTGCGGGCCTTAAATTTTGTGAAAGTGCAGGCAAAAGTTTTTTCAAAATGCAGCATTGCCAAGTACTCTAAAATTACTTTTTTTCAGTAACTTGTCTGGGATAGCAGTTCAATTACAAACCACACAAAAATTGGTTATAAGGTACACCAAACCCAAATAAAGAAAACAATTAAAAAAAAATAAAGACTTGAAGCACTCAAGCAGTCAGAGACTGAGACTGAGAGAGAGAAGATTGATTTGCTAAGACAGTCACTTAAAAATGTCCTCTTGAAATTTATAAAGCAGGGCAAATGTCCGATTCATGTTGATGAGGTCAGGACATGTATCCGATTCACCAACATTTGTAGCGACAGCCCTGCTCTGTGAGACAGTGCAGACTGAATGACTGTTAAAAAAAAATATGTTTGCTGGTGGGTTCGTTCTAAATAACTTGACGCCGAACATCCTCCTCCTCACCCAACTGCTTTTACATAACCACGGGGTAGTAAACCTTTAATTTAACATACTGTAAAATACTGAATTTTTAACACTTATTGTTTGCACTGCTAAGAGGTTGTCCGTATCCGAAAACGAAAGCAGAAGGCAGCAGACGAATTTCAATTTTCATCAGACATGGGTTGCCACCTGTCACGTTGCCACAGCAGTGATCAACACAATACAGAAAAACAGTCTAGCTTCACGAAGTTGCAAAAAGAATCAACAGAACTCTGTGGTTATTTTATCGCGAAATACCACGTTCAAAGTGTTGATAAGAAAATGGAAACGTTAAACAACCTGATGTACTGGTGCATAAACTCTGTCAGCGCCATGTTGGAAACGTGTCTTAAAAAATGTAGGAACGAAACAAACTATTCCAATTTTTCCTTTCTATGATTAAAATGAAGATCCTGCAATCAAGATAAAATTATTGCCAGCGTAAATCACAACATCTGTTAAAAACTATTCATTTTCATCATTTTTGACTTTTAAATATATTTAATTGATTCGTTTTGTTCCAAGTTGTTTAAAAAACTAAAGCCGGAAGTTTACATTGTAGACATTCTATCCCAACCCTTTCGATATTGAGAGCTACGTACAACTTTTAGGACATGCGACCGACTATGGACAATTGCTCTGTCATCGGATTGGCGGAGAATGTTATCAGTATTCTCCCTGTGAGCATTTGAGATCAGTTGTCTCGTCTCGAACTTTGCTGTGTGCAGGTAAGTCGTTAACTTACGGAGTGGCTCGGGAACCGACTGGCGACTGGTCCGTAGTCGGTTACTGAGATCACAGGCTCAGGAACCGACAGTCACCAGTAGTTTTATTTGCTCACATTAACCAAAGCAGAAATGATGAGATAATAGATATGAACACTAGTATAGTTTTATCCCCGAGTACGCTAGTACAAGGGCTCAGCAGACTTTAATTCTGTGTCTGTGTGTGTGTGTGTGTGTCTGTCTTTCTCCACTTAACAGCTTATTGCTGGGAAACTACTGGGCGCAGTTCGTTCAAAAGTTGATACACTAACTTGATAATAGGTCCGATTGATCGTATTAAAACTTCATAATGTTACCTGGGACCTAAATGCGAAATAAACCACAAAAAACCGACTTAGCGGTGGGAGGAATTCGCGGAGCCACAGCCAGCCAGGCAGTCTGATAGAACAGCCGAACTCGTCACACATTAACGAGAAATATAGCGTCATAAAAAGATTACGTCACGGTCAAAAGTCTTTGACGTCTTTTTCTCTCGCGCGGTGTGTGTGTGTGTTCATTTTGTGCACATGTGTTAGGCCTAAAAAAAAAATAGGTGTGGTTACGGTAACCCGACCTACCCTATTTTTAGGCCGGGCCGATCCTATAACTTTTTATTACATTTGTCAAAAAAAAAAAAAAAAAAAAAAAAACCCCAGTGCAAAAAACGCAATGAAAGCGAAAGCGCCCGTGTCGCACACTTATTTCCCTGTCAAGTAGGTTTAATTTGTACACATTAGAAAAAAAAGTTAAAACAAAAAAAAAAGTGATTGCCAACCTACCTACCCTATTTTTTTTGGCTATGTTACCGTAACCACACCTATTTTTTTTTTTTGCCTTAGTGTTACTGTTTGTGTGTGTGTGTGTGTGTGAGTGTTTGTGTGTGTGTGTGTGCGCGCGCGTGCATGTGTCTGTACTCGTGTGTGTGTGTGTGTGTAAAGCCTGTCCTTAATTGGACGAAGTCGACTACGCGCAGCTCACTTTGCGAAGCTACCGGAACTAGACTTCGTCGCAGTCCAAGGGAAGGCACTATGGCGGAAAAGAAAGTTATCTTTTCATGTCTTGGCGTCTCAAATGCGCGTAGTCTCGACCAGCGCGTAGTGTGCTTCTTTCTGAGTACTTTACGTCACAAATTGTACTTTACGTACTTGATGATGACGTAAATTAATTGTATGTGTTCTATTTCGTTGACTGAGCACGGCCGGGACCAGTTGGTGTGAGCGCTGGGATTTCGAGTTTCATTCGACATGTCAATGCATCGCAGTATGAAATAATACAGGTAGGAGGTTAGTTCTTGTACTTTGGGTCAACCAAAGTTGATAAATGCATTCTTCACTATGGTATTGAGTCTGATTTCGTCGTCCATCTTGAATCGAAAAGCACTCTTCTTACAAAAAAAACAACTTCGTTGCGAGCTACGGCGAAGCTTCGCATGTCAAAACTTGAGAAGCGATGTTGGGGTCAAAGTATCACGCCGTAGCTGCGGGTTTTTGGTATAAAGACTTCGCGAAGCTTCGTGTAGTCGACTACAGGCTCAATTAAGGACGGGCTTAAGAAAGAGAGAGAGAGAGGGAGTGAGGGAGAGAGAGTGTGTGTGTGTGTGCATTTTCACTGTGATCAAATAAAAGAGAAAGGCCAGTCACCACGCACATCCTCGGCTCGCATGCAATGTATTTATATAGCAAAGTTAAAGGGAATGCCTGTAATTCACACAGAAAGATCAATCACTTGGTCTTAAACGTGCACAAGACAAAAACGTTCATACTGGGGGAGCGAGCCAGTCTGAAGAGTACTCGGGTCCAGCGCGAGCGTTTTTTATACATGTGTGAAAGTGAGGAAACAAAAACCTCATTAAATCATAACTAAAAGTGATAAAGTACAATCAGTCACTCACTCTCACATACTCATGATACTGTATACATGTTAGGCGCGTTTGATCGATCTGCGCGATCGCGCTGCGTGTTTGGTGGATCGATCAAATGCAAAGAATACAAAGAATACAAGAATCGTTAAAACGCGCAGCTCTTATACTTGCGCATTTGGACGATCTGTCACAAAGTAAGTCCCTACCACACACATCGCACGCCGGAAGTGAAAAGTTTCAAATACAGGAATGTTCCGAAATATACTGCGACAACGTTTTTGATTACAATTCAGCTCCTTTTTTGTTATATTTAGTCAAGTTTTGACTAAATATTTTAACATCGAGGGGGAATCGAAACGAGGGTCGTGGTGTATGTGTGTCTGTCTGTCTGTGCGTGTGTGTGTGTGTGTGTGTGTGTGTGTAGAGCGATTCAGACTAAACTACTGGACCGATCTTTATGAAATTTGACATGAGAGTTCCTGGGTATGAAATCCCCGAACGTTTTTTTCATTTTTTTGATAAATGTCTTTGATGACGTCATATCCGGCTTTTCGTGAAAGTTGAGGCGGCACTGTCACGCCCTCATTTTTCAACCAAATTGGTTGAAATTTTGGTCAAGTAATGTTCGACGAAGCCCGGGGTTCGGTATTGCATTTCAGCTTGGTGGCTTAAAAATTAATTAATGACTTTGGTCATTAAAAATCGGAAAATTGTAAAAAAAAATAAAAATTTATAAAACGATCCAAATTTACATTTATCTTATTCTCCATCATTTGCTGATTCCAAAAACATATAAATATGTTATATTCGGATTAAAAACAAGCTCTGAAAATTAAATATATAAAAATTATTATCAATTTTTTTTTTTCGAAATCGTTTTAAAAACACTTTCATCTTATTCCTTGTCGGTTCCTGATTCCAAAAACATATAGATATGATATGTTTGGATTAAAAACACGCTCAGAAAGTTAAAACGAAGAGAGGTACAGAAAAGCGTGCTATCCTTCTCAGCGCAACGAATATCCCGCTCTTCTTGTCAATTCCACGGGCACTGCCTTTGCCACGGGCGGTGGAGTGACGATGCTACGAGTATACGGTCTTGCTGCGTTGCGTTGCGTTCAGTTTCATTCTGTGAGTTCGACAGCTACTTGACTAAATGTTGTATTTTCGCCTTACGCGACTTGTTTGTTGTTTTTGATTACTGCTGAGCTCTATTCACATAGGCTCAAGTTAGTTTTATTGCTTCATTTCTCTTGATTGCTTCATTCTCTCTTCATTCGTTTAACTGATACATGATGGAGAGGTTTAGGCACACACTGCATGTGTCCCAAATCAAGCTTGATGTCAAGCGAAAAGTTCAATACGGTTGTGAACCACCTAAGAGACACACACTCACACACACACACAAACATGCACTTACATACACCCAGACACATACACCGTACACACCCAGACACACACACACCCACACACGCGCACACATACACACACATGCACAACCTTACACACACACACACAAACACACACACACGAGCACACACACACACACACACACACATAAAACACACACACACACACACACAAACACACAGGTGCTTTACACACACACACACCGCATACACACAAACACACACTTGCAGTCACGCGAGAGAGAGAGAGAGAGAGAAAGACATACGGACACAAAGAGAGACAGACAGATGTAGAGAGAGATGGAAAGAAAGAGAAAGACATAGGGAGAGGGAAGGGAGATAGAAAGAAAGAATAAAAGAGACAGAGACGTAGACAGAGAGACAGGCACAGAGGGACTGAGAGAGAGACAGAGAAAGAAAGAGAGAGAGCACGCAAGACTGAGAGAGAGACTGTCGTGCAGAGGATAAGAAGTACATCTTATAGCTTTTAAGCCTTTCATGGGACTCCATGGGCATGGTCATTTTAAAATACGTCTTGTGACTATAATAACACGGGACAAAAACTTTTAAATCATTTGCTATTAAAGGACAATTAAACACTCAATGAGCTAATACATATGAAATGGATGATCAGGTGCAACCTCGACGCATATATATATCTGTGATGTCTTTGAGGTAAGTGTTTGGTACAATATAATCCCATTTTTTTCTCTTTTTTTAAATGTCCTACAGATTGTTGTTTAGACACTTATAGCTAGGCCTAATTCCGGTCATAACTTCCGGTCATTGCCAGCAGACGTGTGTGTGCATAGTACGATGGTGATTTGTGAGACGGATCGTCCAAATGCGCAAGTATATAAGAGCTGCGTGTTTTAACGATTCTTGTATTCTTCGTATCGATCAAACGCGCGCACATCGATCGATGTGTGCGCGTTTGATCGATCCACCAAACGCGCAGCGCGAACGCGCAGATCGATCAAACGCGCTTAACATACACACACAGGCACCAGGGTTTAAAAAAGGCAATGAGACATTTGTCCCCCTCAACCAAATTCCGATGGGACATAGTCGAAGGCAAGAAGCGCCAAAGAGGCCTGTACGCGTTTTGACCAAAGATGCAAAATAGTGCAATATATGGGGCCATCTGAGAATTAGCCGCTATATCGTGTTATCTGTGTGTGTGTGTGTGCGCGTTTATGTGTGTGTGTGTGTGTGTAATCCGATGTAGTAAAGTGTACATTTGCTGGCGCAGTGGAACGTAATCTCAACGCGCCCTTTGACGCACTGACGCAAATTGTGATGGGACATTTTCAGATTTAATGCGCGTAGGGCGCACTAGTAAATGAAACCCTGCAGGCACACACACTTGACTTGACCAGAGCCCAAAGTTGATGGAAAAAAACACACACGAAAAGGTGGTCTACGTCAGGATCAGGGTTATATTTTGGGCAAGCATTTCGGAACGCGCGGTGCGTTCACGAGCACTGCGATTGCAGACACGCTTCGATCAGGGACGCACGGCGATAATATATCCCCTATCAGCATCAGTCATATTTTGATGCATTTTGCGCGTTACCTATAGTGCCATTATATGGCAGTATTAAATATATACTACCTGAAGCTCAAAGTTCTTTAATTTTCATCTGTATTTTATTTGGTCAGAATGTTTTGATCGAGCAGAAGCCTTAGAAGGGAGTGAACTTTAAGATCAACATTAAAAAACAGTCATCACTGAGACTTCATGTATTAAGGCTCGGCTAGCCATATTCGTATACCTAAACGGGTCACGCTCATCTCCGCGAAGCATTCGAACATAGTACCTATTTTCTTTAATTGTTAGCACATTTTCAGCACAGCGATATCAGTATCGGTCATATTTTGATGCATATTGCGTGTTACCTAGTGCCATTATATGGCAGTATTAAAAATATACTACCTGAAGCTCAAAGTTCTTTAATTTTCACCTGTATGTTTTCGTATTTGTGTCAGAATGTTTCAATCGAGCAGAAACCTTAGAAGGGAGTGAACTTTAAGATCAACATGAAAAACAGTCATCACTGAGACTACATGACTGTATTATTGCTCGGCTAGCCATATCTGAAGACCTAAATGGGTCACGTTCATCTCCGCGAAGCATTCAAACGTACTACCTATTTTCTTTAACTGTTTTCAGAGTTAACATGACATATATATATTTGGATTCAGGAAAAGATAAGAAATACTTTGCAATAACTTGTGGATCTATTAGTATGACTGACATTTTAATTTTTATTAGAATTTTGAAAATGTCAGGCCTGAAAGTGGCGAGTATTTTACTCGCCATGGCGAGTAGAAACATGTAAATGGCAAGTAGAAATGCAAATCTACTCGCCAAATGCGAGTAAAGTTGCTGAAACAAATGGTTGGTTTGGCGAGTAAAAATACAAACATTTGCTCTCTGGCTAGTAAATTATAAAAAGTACTAGCCAAAGGCCAGTGCCCCATTTCTTGGACTTTCAGCGCTGAATGTTATTGAACAAACTCATTAATTATTTTTTAAGGTTCAAAGCTATAATGCAATCATGTAGTTTGGACTAAGTGAAAGATTGCTTGACCAGTTGTGGTATGGTAAAATCCATCTACAGGTGTCGCCTGCTAGTTGGTTTGACCGCTTCAGCAGTAGATTCGTCAGTTTCCTTGAGCCACTGAAAAGGTTTTCACGCTAAATTTCTTGCTGAGAAGGAATGCAGGTGTTGGTCGATCGGTAAGTTTGTGTTGGAATGTGGGCTTCCATAAGAGTTGAAAGTGACATCATGTTTTTGTAATGTGAAAACCTCCTTTAGTGTACTTTTTGAGTCACTTGAGAAAAAGTGACTCTATGTAATCGGTCAGTGTTAGTCTGTCCGGCCGGCCGTCCGGCCGGCCGTCCGTAGACACCACCTTAACGTTGGACTTTTCTCGGAAACTATCAAAGCGATCGGGCTCATATTTTGTTTAGTCGTGACCTCCAATGACCTCTACACTTTAACGATGGTTTCGTTGACCTTTGACCTTTTTCAAGGTCACAGGTCAGCGTCAAAGGAAAAATTAGACATTTTATATCTTTGACAAACTTTTCTCGGAAACTATCAAAGCGATCGGGCTCATATTTTGTTTAGTCGTGACCTCCAATGACCTCTACACTTTAACGATGGTTTCGTTGACCTTTGACCTTTTTCAAGGTCACAGGTCAGCGTCAAAGGAAAAATTAGACATTTTATATCTTTGACAAAGTTCATCGGATGTGATTGAAACTTTGTAGGATTATTCTTTACATCAAAGTATTTACATCTGTAGCCTTTTACGAACGTTATCAGAAAAACAAGGGAGATAACTAGCCTTTTCTGTTCGGCAACACACAACTTAACGTTGGGCTTTTCTCGGAAACTATAAAAGTGACCGGGCTCAAATTTTATGTGAACGTGACTCATTGTGTTGTGAATAGCAATTTCTTCCTGTCCATCTGATGCCTCATATAATATTCAGAACTGCGAAAGTGACTCGATCGAGCGTTTGCTCTTCTTGTTTTCCAATCGACACCATGTACTAAAGTGTCTACAGATGAAACAGAAAAGTTATAAAGATGCACAAATTAGAAGGGAAAAAACAACAACAAAAACAGAAAAACTGATCTCGTGAGAACGGTACAACAATGCTCCGTGTCACGGACTGTCTCGAAACAACCACAATAGAACTTAGAAGAGGGGCCATGCTCGGCCCCTCAATAAAGAAAAGGTGTTAAACTTAAAGCTAAATGTAACTTAAACAGACTGAGAGACAGGCAAATTATGGTCACCTATACTCTCTTAGGAGAATACGATTTCGGCATCAACACAAGGTCTTTGTGATCAAGACAGAATATGTATTTTAGCACATTATGGTATTGCTTCTTGCTTTTAAATTGGTGGAGGTTGTCTACAGTCATTCAGCCCCTGGTTCTGACACTGGAAGTCATTAACACCGTAGGTTGTCAGTGTTTAGGCATCTGTTGGTCAGTTTTTGTCCGTTACTGACATGGGTTATCGGTCATTATTGTTAATCTGATGGTAATTAAGTAACACTCAATTAAGAATATATTGTGAGGGACAGTTTTAAGATGATCACCTGTTGAAAATGATTTACGTTCAAGAATTGTCAGGCAAATGAGTACAAGATAGAATGAACAAACCATGAACTGTTTCCAAATTGCTTGAGGAGACATAACATTTGACATTCTCTCTCTCTACCCCCCCCCCCCCCCCCCCCCCCCTCTCCCTCCACCTCACTCCACCTCTTCTCTTTCTCAAGTTTATTGAGTCGTCACTGGCATTCTCAAAGCTTTACGAGACACTGTAGATTAATATATTTAGTTGTCGCAGTGTTCGTTCACGTCACAACCCTTGTGGGACTAGTGTATGCTATCTATTTTTATCGATTGTCATGACCTGACAGTTTCTGCGCAAAAAAGGTCCGCCTTTCAAGAGAGTGTAGAAATAAACACACGTAGACGGGACAGACAAACTATACGCCGTAGCCACTTGGTGCTCGTATCCTCTTGTATTGTATATAACCAGAGGCACTCGAAAGACTTCAATGTCTATTACGCTTGCTTCGGTAAATATTTATGTACACGCGCACATCCGACTCTAACATCTCCCGATGTACTTAGTACGTGTATATGTTATATTTAAGATTTTAAAGACCCGAAAGTCCTATGCAATTTCGTTCAGCATAACATAACAGCCGTTTGACTGTCAGAACATAAAGTGTTGATATCAAGTGCCTCTACTGTTAACAAGCAAAATAGTCCACCGTTGGATAAGTGCCAAGGTCCGCTTCCAGCTATGTAATCAGTAAAAGGCTGGTAAATCTTCGTCGGTTTTCACACACACACACACACACAGAGAGAGAGAGAGGGAGAAGAGAGAGAGAGAGAGAGAGAGAGAGAGAGAGAGAGAGAGAGAGAGAGAGAGAGAGAGAGAGAGAGAGAGAGAGAGAGAGAGAGAGAGAGAGAGAGAGAGAGAGAGAGAGAGAGAGAGAGAGAGAGAGAGAGAGAGAGAGAGAGAGAGAGAGAGAGAGAGAGAGAGAGAGAGAGAGAGAGAGAGAGAGAGAGAGAGAGAGAGAGAGAGAGAGAGAGAGAGAGAGAGAGAGAGAGAGAGAGAGAGAGAGAGAGAGAGAGAGAGAGAGAGAGAGAGAGAGAGAGAGAGAGAGAGAGAGAGAGAGAGAGAGAGAGAGAGAGAGAGAGAGAGAGAGAGAGAGAGAGAGAGAGAGAGAGAGAGAGAGAGAGAGAGAGAGAGAGAGAGAGAGAGAGAGAGAGAGAGAGAGAGAGAGAGAGAGAGAGAGAGAGAGAGAGAGAGAGAGAGAGAGAGAGAGAGAGAGAGAGAGAGAGAGAGACGCCCCCTACTTCCTGCTTGGCGGACTTTTTCGCGAACCTTCTTTGCTGCAATGCAGGGACTCGCGTATTGATCGTCAGTGACTCAGCAGTCCACCAGACAAAGTCCGCCAGCGGCGTGTGGATCGCTCACTCTGTGGATTCTCGTGATTGGTTGAAAATGTGCCATCGTTCCTTTTTTAGTAATGAGGAAAAGTCCGCCACGTAATATGTAGTCCACAATTTGCGTTCTAGCCCACTTCGTAAAGCGTCCAGAGTGTGTGCTCATAACAACTATTACAGTGCAGGATCTTTGTGCGTTCCTGGTTCAGCTTTCCAGTGATTCGAGCGATTCAGTTGTGAGTTGGGTATTATCTTTGTCTTAACAGTATAGCCTTAGCTGTATTGGTGAAGGTCTTCTTACAGATTGAGTGACCAGACGTGACATGTCCGTGACACACCTGTTGACCTGGACGCAGACAAATTCTTCTTCTGAAGGTCATCGACTTACCGGCTTAGAGTGTAAACGTTCGGGGGAATCTGTGTTATAGACTCGCATGACAGCTAAAAAAAGGTTTCTCAATCGGAGACTCACTGAATGGAACATTTGTTGTGTTATCAATTTTGTGATTTTGTGTGGTCAGTGTTCTTGATTGTTTGTCAGGTTTTCATCCTTGTCCAATAGCTGGTTTTGTGGTTTCCTAATGTTCGCATCGTATTGTGTTCTCTGTCTCCGCCCCGTCTACTACCCACCCACTGACCTTCCAAGAGGCTGTCCTCGCCCCCCCTCCGCCTTTGTATCTAAACAGTCACCTGTCACTGATTTTCCGGGCATGACCGTACCTTTAGCAACAACTAAGGCCACACACAAAAAAGTCTGTTTACGGTAACATAGGCACACAAAAAATAGGGTCGGTAGGTCGGGATTTTTTTCTTTTTTTTTTCTTCCAAAAAAACATATTTTTAAGTTATTTTGCCCCAAAACAAAGACTTTTTTTTTTTTAATTTTATATATTTATATTTTTTTCTTCCCCAAATGCCAAAAAAAAGTCTAGGGTCGCGCGAAAAAAATAGGGTCGGTCGGGATACTGTAAACAGACTTCTTTTTTTTGGCCTAAAGATATTTACACTTACAGTTTACGTCTCTTTTATATCAGTGCACGATCCTTTTTGTATCAGTTGACATGACTTGGCAGTTTGTGGGGGGAAAGGTCCGCCTTTCAGGGGAGTCCAGAAATAAACACACGTTACAAAGTTACAAACTGCGCCACCGTGTCCTGCTCTGTATACACCTGTGGATAAAAGGCAAGTGAAAGTCCTCAGTGCCTTTTGGCGTGCTACGTTAATATTCAGACATTATACTCGTGTACACTCTACTGAATACAGTTTTAAGAATTCCTAGTCCCGTGACGAAAATCCTCATTTCGCTTTGTCGCTGCATAAAATGACAGCTGTCGATGTCAGGAAAAAAAACATCACAGCTTTCGTTGTCAGACAATCAATTGTATCATTATCAAGCAAGGACTGTCAGCAAGCCAATAAAGTCCACTGCTGGTTGAGAACCAAATAACGCATTAGGACGAAAGTCCGCCTTGATCTCTCTCTCCCTCTCTCTCTCTCTCTCTAGGCTGAGAGGGGGGGGGGGGGGGGGGGAGGAGAGAGAGCAGCTATGACGTAGCTCACTAGTAAACCGATAGGCCCAGCTAATCTCCTCCGGCCACACAACCAAGCCCTACCCTTTTCTCGAAACTTCTCTGTCGCAATGCAGGGACTCGCGTATTGAATGCGAGTGGTTCGCCGCGAGTGAACCGTTCAGCAGTCCAGTCCGCGAAAAGTCCGCAAAAGCCGCACGTGGATCGATCACGATCTCAGTCCATGCTTTTGCGTGATTGGTTTCAAATGCGTCATCGGTCAAAAATGCGTCATCAGTCCGCTTTAGTGGACTTTATGTAGTCCACCATTCTCTATGCTATTGACGAAGACGAAGTATAGGTTCACAATCTTTGTTCGTTCTTGTTTCGAGTTTCCAGTGATTCGGTGATTTGTGAGTTATCTTTATGTATACTGTATCCATGTCCCAGTTATCTATATAACCGCTTAGAATCTAGAATTCAAACGCTCCGTCGCGATATAACCTTGAATGGTTGAAAACGACGTTAAACACCAAATAAAGAAAGAAAGAAAATTCAAACGCTGTGGAAACTCTGTGTAATTGTTGAACTGTCATGACAGCTAGAAAGGTTTGTCAATCGCAGACTCGCTGTATGGAACATTTCAGTTTTGTTTGAGTAATTTGACGGTCTAGAGACTAGTGTGGTCAGTCGTCTCTCTTTATCTCTCTTTATCTCTCTCTCTATCTCTCTCTCTATCTCTCTCTTGGTCGAGGAGCAGTGCTGACGCGAGAGAGCATATATTTCTCTGCTCCAGCGTCCACCCACATTAAAAAATTAGACGATTTCCTCTTCCCAAAATCTACTGTCCCTTCCACAGAAGTCCCCCCCCCTCCCTACACGATGCCATTCACGGCGTGTTTAGTCAAAATGCTCGGTGTTTCATATTTACACTCGTCAATCAGAAGACTGCATGGTCTGGGAGCGAGTGAGCCAGTGAGGTCCGAGTTTCCGCCTGCATAATTATGCCGTCCAGTGTTTGTTTCTTTTTAGGGTTCAGGGGGCGGGGCACTTGTACTCACACACACACACACACACACACACGCACACACACACACACACACACACACACACACACACAGTGTTTGTTTTTGTCAGGGGCTTAGGAAGCGGGTCACACAAAGACTTCATCATTCGCAATTTATTGTGAACTTCGGGACATAACAGAATAACTATATACCTCAGTACAATCAGTTTTTGCATATTATGTTTGTCCGTTTTATCTTGTAGGTATGATGTATTCTAGACTCCACAAGACGGCCCAGGTATGAACTGTGAAGTGATGACACGTTTTTGTTTTCAGTCATGTTTTCAGCACAGTATCGGGATTATTGGTTGTACTTGTAGTTAGTAGCTTCTTTGTGTTTTGATCACACTGTCACATGTATGAGTTCTAGACATTGTGATGAGCTTTTCCCCCCAGTTGATATAGTCATGGTCACTGTCATTAGTTATGGTATTGGTGATGCTGTTTGTTAATGTTATGTAATGGGCTCTGCTGATGTGTTACAGTGGAACCCAATTTTAAGACCCGGTGTACGCCTTTTTGTTTCCATTCATAACTTCATTTTAAGACTTTATTCTGATCTAATCAGATTTTTGGAGGTCTTACAAATGGGGTTCCACTGTATTAGCAAAGACCTGTGTGTCTTTGGAACTGGGTTTGGGGGGCTATGTTTCAGTTTATTTATCCTACATACGTGAGAGAGACACCGGTGAGATAATAATCGTTCAAATCACACGTGTGTATATCATGTAAATGAGGTCATGTCAAGCAAGTCTGGCAGGGACCTGTTTTTCCACTGCTTATGATGCCAAAGTCACCGAGACAAACGTCATTATAGAAAAAAAATTGCGCTCGCTAATTACCCTCGCGATGAATCTTTAGAACTAACACGTCACGCCACACTTTCAGAGTGACGTTTCTTTGCTTTGACGTAATAGATTGCACGAGGCTTTAGAAGAGATCGAGGTTCCAAAACAAGAGTCTTCAATTTAGCTGCCTCGACTGCAGGACATTTTCAGTAAAATACACGTAAGTACAGTATGTAGGATAAACAGAATACTACATGGCTTGCTGTGTCGTACCAGATTCACACTCGTTGCTTTTTCAAATAGTGAACAGCTCGCTTTCGCTCGCAGTTCAATATTTAAAAAGACAACTCGTGTAAATCTGGACGACACAGCAAGCCATGTAGTATTCTCTATTTATTTAACACATCTGCTGTCTGGATTGGGTTTTAGTGTACTGGTTGTTCGGGGCATGTTTTGTTCATTTTGTTGTTGTAACTCTATACATTTATCTTTGCATTCCCTCATTTATTATAATTACAGTCCCTCATATATTATGGCAGGTATGTCAGTTTAATCTATGTATTTATTTTTGCATTCCCTCATGTATTGTCATTTTATTGGACTTATTTCAGCATGCTCATGTATGGCAAGGCCAGTGACTGTGGTGGGAGTTTGGTACAATTTGGAAAAGAACAATAAATAATGAATTCAGGACCAAGGGGGTACAATGAAAAAATAAAAACAAGTTAAAAAGGAGGTGGCCCTTTAGATGCAAAGAAAGTACATTTCAGAATGATCCCAGTGCTTCAACTGAGGGAGGGGGGGGGGGGGGGGGGGTGTATGTTGCAATGCCAAACAGGATATGCAGAAAGGGGACACTTGTACCAGTTAGAAAACACAAAGGGGGAAGTGAAGGCAGACAAGCGAAACTGCTGTTTCTGTTGAGGAAATGTTAAAATCCAAACTCTCTTACTATTTTTCTGAGGTGACAGAACACCTTCTTTTCAAGTAAGATAGTAAGGTTAATGTTCTTGTTCAGTTTCATTTATGTTTCAGCACTGGTGTCTGTGTATAGCAGTGTACATATGCTTGTCAATGCTATTCTTTGTATTCACTGAATGAGAATTGTTTGTAAATCAAGCCAATGTTGTTTCGTCAAGTGTCCTATTTCTGTGATATTTTTTAGGATTACAGTGGAAAGCATTTTTTAGCAACTCTTAGTGTGTGTGTGTGTGTGTTTGTGTGTGTGAGAATGTGTGTGTGCGCGCGCCATTGTGGTAAATGAACATCAAGGGCACATGGTGGTGTTTTTGTGTTATAGGGCCCCCCCCCCCCCCCCCCCAAAAAAAAAAAAAAAAAGAAGTAAAATGCTAATAACTCCTAAGAAAGTCAAAACTCGATTTTGCACACTTAACAAGGAAAGTAACTCTTCTTCGACATCCAGGGGACACAGCTCACACAATTTCAAAAACAAGCCACATTGGTCTGTGTAAATAAAAACAAACTTCAACTTCAATCAAATAAACAAATACAAAAAGTAACCGACCTACCAATTCTTATTTTGTTGGCCTTGGGGTTGTTTTTGTTTTTTTGGAGGTGGGGGGGGGGGGGGGGGGGGGGGGGGGCTTAGCATTTTAGTGGGTTGTCATTTTTCGGGGGTCATGTGCATGTAAAATTGCAGAAAATGTTTTACTGAAGCCTCCCTCTCCTGAAAAATTGAAAATGTAATTTGTAAAGACAGAATTTGTGTTTTTTCCAGATTGTTTTTGACACAGATTGCATTACATGTATTACCTTATTTTTCTTTACAGAAGTGAGCTACTAACAGTTCATCGATAAAAACAAACTGGGATGTTGCAGGTTGGAATTCTTTTCCATTTAAGTGCAAGGTGCATGGAAAGAAGCATGTGGGAATACTAATCATGATTGGGTGGGAGCAAAGTTTGAGATTTTGTTCTCCCGCCAGCAGTTAAAGACTGCTGATTTTGTTTTATACATGTGTGAGAGCTTGATTACAATTTACATGCATGTTAAATTATGTGATTACTGTTGGCTTATTGTTGTAATACTAGCACTTTGAAGCTTCATTTGTGTTTATGTAGGTCTAGACAAAAATATGATGCATTTATTCAAATATTATGCTAGTAAGTTGATTGCATGTTGTGTGTGTGTGCTGTGTATACCTTCAATGCTTCATGCAAAAGATTATTTTAATTTGAAATGTGTGTGTCTGTGTACGTGTGTGTGTGTGAGAGAGAGAGAGAGAGAGAGAGAGAGAGAGAGAGAGAGAGAGAGAGAGAGAGAGAGAGAGAGAGAGAGAG